>NC_071104.1:34495000-34800000 GCF_024256425.1 Clarias gariepinus
AAACAGCGTGCGAGACTCATTTATTTATTTTCCGTATCGTCACCAGCTGTTTACACCGACGATGTTCCTGCCGTTTCATCTGTAACAGGCAAAAAAAAAAAAACAGGATAAGGAGTATATTTTCCTCCAACTTCGTGGTTAATTTTTGGGCTTCCCAAGTTTTCCGACAAATCCAGCCTTCTGCGTCATGATCGTTAGCAGGAGTTCAGTCTCTGATTGGTTGGCTGCTTTACCGTGTGTGAAATGTGAGCCAATCAGGGCTGCTTCCTCAGTCAGAGATCCAGATAATAAAAGTCTGATTTCCTTACTGGAAAGTAAAAATAACTGTATTTATTCCCATTTTCATGACCGTCTGGTCAACATTCACACCCTTTTCACGCAATTTGGGAACAGCAATCAGCCTAATCTGCATGTCTTTGGACTGTGGGAGGAAACCAGACAACCGAAGGAAACCCACCAAGCACCAACCTCCATGCACACAACCCGAGGCGGGATTCGAACCCAGACCCTGCAGGTGCAAAGTGACAGTGCTAATCACTAAGCCACCAGTGTTACCCCCACGTGGGGCGAGATTTATCCCAGCCAGAGAGAAGCGATCAGATCGTGTGTTTACATGGTTAATATTTACCTGTTAGGCGCATGTTCGATAGTTTGCGCCCCCTCTTCATTCCAGTCGGGTCGGATCGGGTCAGACTGCCCTGATTGAGGTGTTGAGGTCATGATTCACCTTGAAGTCAGATTGAGCTATCATTCCCATTACTCTGGAATATTATGGTGCACACCTTGTGATAGAAAGGTCAATATGCTCTGTAAAAAGAAATTAAAGAAGTAAAAGAAGTTTTTCTTCCTTCTTTCAGCTGCACACATTCGGCATCAAGCGTTCGCATCATAATCCTGAGTCCTAACAGCACAGCATGTGATTTAACTGTTGGTGTTGTTTTGTCTCTTTTGTCCACGTCCCCTTTCTTGTTTCCCTTCTCTCTTCTTTCTTATTTCCTATTTATTCTCCCTTTTTCCTTTTCTCTATCTCTCCATTTATCTTTCTTTAATGTCTCTCGATTACCTCCGACACACTCTACCTTTTTTTAGTTTCCCTCCACCTTCACTCTCCATCTTTCACAATCTTTAGCAAACCCTCAACCCTCCCAATGTGTCCTCCTGTGTGTGTGTGTGTGTGTGTTTTTTTTTTTTTTTTTTGTACTTTAACAGTAATGGTCACTTTTCGCTCCACTGCATGGCAGGGCATATTCTCCCCTCTACCCCCCCAAACACACACACACACACACACACACACACCCTCCCCAGCTCTGATTCTGTATCAGGTCAGGCCAGGCAAGGTGTTTGTTTGAGATAACCCTCTTTAATGGCACCCTGGAGAGGACGCTTTCCGGCCAGCTGAATGACCAGCGGCAGCATTTCATTAATTCTCATACGATTCTGTTTAGAGGCCTCTTCAAGTACCGCATGAGTCATTTCTACCAGCGTTATTGGCTTCTGATAGAAAACTGCACTTCTGTAGTGCGGCACTGATGCATCAATGGAGCTTTGCTTATAAGGGTCAAGTGTGTGTGCGTGCGTGTGTATGTGTGCTGATTAGATTTAACAACTCTGCCGGATCAATAAGTGCTCACCGTAAAGCAGCTGTGTCTCTGTGCCGAGACAGGCCTGAGTGGCTGACGGTTAGACCGGGATGTTATTAGCTGTTTCTCCGATGCCTTTTTCTTCCTCGCATTCAGCGGCTGAGTCTCGTCCCCAGTCCACCTGCTCCACCCTTCCTTCTCTTGTCATTGGCGGTCTCTCCGGCTAACAACCATCCCCGGGTCACGATGCTCGCTCCAGACTTGTGGAGAAGGTTCTGAGGACTATAGGAAGAGCTCTGTATATTTATACCTTTATGAATACTACAGTGCCATTGAATTTGTGAATCTGATTTAGAAGGTGTTTTTATTAATAATAAATTTTATTAAATGTTTGTCTTCAGCAAAAAATAAACCAAGGCTGGTGAAGAAATGACTGTTTATAGCTTCCCTAATGAAAGTGATAATAGGAAGCAACTAATTTAACGCATGTTCCACAATATAAAATGTTGGCTAGAAATTACAATGGAACCCTGGAATACTCTCCTCTATGAATTTTTGCCTTAAAAACTGAAGTTTCACATAACTTTTGCACCAATATGCAAACGGACCGAACTGAGCCGAACCAGACGCTGGCTAAGTTACATGTTTGAACGGGAGCCGGATTATCTGCATTTATGTTATTTCTTATTTGCCTTAAGAACTTGCCTCCGGAATGGATTTAATTTGTATGCAAAAGCACAAAAAAAAAATAGTTGCAAGCAACGATGAGCGGGCCCAAGCACCCTGCGCCATCGCCCCCCCGGTACACCAGAAAGACATTGGGCACACTGAGCATATGCCTTTAAAGACGACATACAAATACAATTATGACATTATTTTAGAAAAAGGGGAATTTTATGTTTAGACCCTGAAAAATCCCCAGATGCTGGAAAAAAGCATTACACTATGATGTCACTCAATGTGATGTCATTCAATATAATCTAACTCAGAAAGTTATTACCCACTTTTCGGCATAAGTTCAAGGCGTCGTCACAGCTGATCCCTCCACACTTTTGCATCCTTAGTGTTTTGAGATCACATAGGCCCGGGTTGGTGTCGATCATTTAAATCCCTTGGATGAAGTACATTAAATTCTATTGGGTGCATTTTGCAAACAACCCAAAACGACTGACTTCCTGTTGACTTGAGTCCATGCAATGCAAAAGTTTGTATGAGGTATGCAGCAAAATCTCATGTGAGGGATCTGTGCCAAACTCTCAGGCATCTTAATGGCAGCAGATACCAACCTGTCTGCTGATTTTCATTAATGTTAGACCCTCAAAAAGCCCTGGATGCTGGAAAGAACTTTGAGATTTTAGATTACCCAGAAGCCACAGCATTCTGTTGGAAAGGTTTAATTTTTTTTTGGAATGCAGCCTATAAAACCTATGAAATTGGGTTTCAGGTAGCCATAAAGTCCATCTGCACCAACCAGCTGATGATCTATTTAACTTTAATCTGTTTGCTAATTGCCAAGCTGACAAGCAGAATGTACATATCAGTTTAAATCACTTTTTCTTAAATCACATTTCAGGATTCTGGTTGAAAAACCCACTATAAAGAGTGCACTTTAAGTCTTAATTCATGTCTGTGAGGCCAAAAGGGAGTCACATTTCTCGTCTTGGGGTTCCAAAGTGTGCTAAACATCTTAACGGCCATATAGTCATGTTTCAAAGTTACTACCCCATATTTAAATTTTATGTGTTATGGTGTAATCTTATCAGAGCAGGTCTGATACAACCCAATTTTTTTATTTAACACAAATCCCATCAGGGATCGAGGCAGGAGACATCCTGTACGGAACGCCAACCCATTGACAACACCATTCAATCTGTCTTTGACACATGCAGACTTCACACCCTAAGCGGAGACAAGATTCAAACTCCCAAGGGCTTAATACTGGGTCAGCGTGTCACCTGGGGTGTAATTTGTTTAAAAAAAATATCCCTTGGTCCCTCTTTTACTAAGTAATTGGCATTAAGATGACTGAGCTTGCTGCTTTAGGAAAGTAATCAATGACATTGTTGCTGTTGAGTTGCTGGGACCAGCTCGGAGATGATTATTGTCCTTTAACAGCACAACGCAGTTTGTTCCTTTGAATGAGCTGTTACTATAGAAACGCTCACGTTTTGGAATGAGTGCAATAATAAAAACCTGTGCAGTCAGATCTATTGGGAAAATTTATCAACACCTTCTGACAGGTGTGAATTTAACGGTAATTGCTCCAGAAACTCTAAAATATGCTTTCGAAATCCTGTGTCCTTCAGATAGCACTTTTTTTTAAATGTTTTAAAAAGAATATTTAGTTAATTAGCATGTTATAAAACAGCTGGTAGAAATTTACAAAGGGCATGGATGTCAGGAGAACCGCTACTCCACAAAGGAAAAAAGTAAAACAACAACAACAACCTGCAGTGTCTTCTAGTGAGAAAGCGAAGGTTTTCCGAAGGGTTTCAGATTCCTTCAGGTAGATCAGTGAGACCTTTAACAGCTCTCGGCATGCAGCGCCTGAGCGGTTGAGCAGCGCCTTTTCAAGGATATGTCCTTGAACGATTTCTGAGGCCGTCCCCCCCCTCCTCGGTAGCTGTGTGCGTGGTTCTGTTTACGGGTCCCATGTCTCTGCTGGCTTCCTTTCACAGCTGCCAGGGCTACAGTCATGTTTCCATGTTGGCACTCGGAGAGGGGAGAAGTGTGCTAAAAGAAACGTAACCAGGGGAAAAACATGTTTTCTTAAATTGAGTCCATATTGGAGAGACGGGATGAATCACCACAAAAAGAGGGTTGTTTAAGAGATCTGAGTGTTTTTATTCCCTTAATTGCTTCAGTAATTGCTGTATTACATCTACACACTCGGTATACTGAATGCGATACTGACCATGAGGTTGAACCCAATTTTTGTGAGCTTCATGGAGACCGGTGAAGGATTAAACCTGGCAGTGATTAAAGCACCATGAAAGAGGCCTTCATCATACGTTCGAGGCTAATATCACTTCCGTCATGTCGCCGCCTTTGATTTTTAGCGTGACCGATTTTTTTACTCGTACTCGCCAGTGGCTTTTCACCCAACTTTTCGGTTTCACAAATTGGATCAGCTGCCTCCATTTAAATCTCTCCATTTAAATCTCTCCATTTTGTCCATCCTCGGAATGAAAAGCGAGACGAGACTCCGCATTGCAAATCCGGAATGAATTTAGGAAATAAGGAAGTGGCTACATGAGAAACTTATTGAACACAGTTTCATTACTGTGCATGAGCCTGACCTTTGTTCATAATAAGCATTATTATACAGTACACCTTTCTCACAGGTGGATTCCTAGCTACGTCTGGTCTTTTCCATAATCAAGCATGGTTATAAGTGTCTGATCTGTTCTCTTTTAAAGGAAAAAGTTCTCTGGATGAAAAGAGACTTTTAGCAACAGCAATTACAAGAGGTGTTTATGTCAAACCGTCATTTTGATTGTGCAGAATAACAGTAAAAACTCTTTTCTACTTTATTTCTCCATATAATCCCCTGCTACACTAATGCACTTATCCCAGTGTTTAACTAGAAGTGATGGGAAATTTTAGTGACTCTCGTTCATCAAAATGAATAATTCTTTTTTTGAGTTAGTTAATTTAGTTCTTTTAATCAGGAATAAAATAAATTGTTACATTTTCAATAAACCGACATGTCTACATACACTAATTTTGGCTATAGTTCCAATAATAAAAATATTATAATGCAGCTAAGAATAAACAACTTATGATAAACAGAATGAGCAGCTCGCCTCTCATATCTTCTGGTCCGAGTTGTTCGTTCTTTTGTCACGTGACTTCCATAGACGCTATGCCGTGCATTACACAGGAAACAGAATTGAGCGTTTTTTCTCATAAGTCTTCTAGTCGAGTCGTTCGTTCTTTTGAATCTATTACACTGCACTGCCTCTATGGGGGTTACATGACAAAAGAACCAACGATTTAGACCAAAAGACCTAAGAGGTAAAAAATGAACGAATAACTTTCTGAGACTACTTGTTCATCTGAGTCACGACCAGATGAACAACCCATCACTATTCACTAGTGCTTGGATCACTATTTACTAGTGCTTGGATACCACCAAGGTAGAAAGTTTTCTCAGTACACTGAAGGATGGATTGGGCTGCTTGCATCAGAAACCGTGTTATCCCTTGAACTCTAAAATAACTTCCAAACATGCGGCCTGGAGAGAAGACAGGACTGTTGTCCGTCGAATTTTCAAGGATCAGGCCGGTCCACTCATTGAATGTTCACGGGAATGATTGCAATGGGCTCCGAGCCACCATCATTCACAGGAATAATGCCTTCTTTAAAACCTTTGCACTATTTAAATGTTTTACTGAGACTAAGAGTCTCATCACCGTACTATGCTTCTGTAAATCTCAGTCAGTTTTACGCTTTCATTCATGCTGTAGAGATGCTGCACAGGAGAATGAATCTCTGAGAGACACAGAGCAAACGTCCCCCAGACTAGGAGCTCCTCTGCTTAATAAACATCAGTTGGTTTTGATGATGGATAATCAGGACAGTAATGGATAGCCGGCATAGTGCGATGTTGATTTATTCCGAGTCATTCGTAAATGTCCAACAAATACGATTATGGCCATTTGGTGTTTTATCTCTGATATTGTCCTGTCCACAGGCATGTCGTTATCTTTGGTTGAGTTTATGTTTACAGAGATGGATGGGAATGAGAATGTTCCCCTGGTGTTTCATGCCTAGTTTCTTCCATTACATTTATTCATTTGGCAGACAGGCAAGTGGGAAAATATAATCCAACCACAGAGCTGAAAGTGGTAAAGGGTCTTTGCGCGAGTAGGATTTGAACTTAGCACATTTGTAAGTGGTTTTAAGTGATCATCACTTCTTAAATAGCTTTTTATGATGATACACAGTACATACTTTTTAGTCATAGAACATACAGTGGTACTTCGGCACACAAATGTTCTACCTACCTTAAGAACTAAAATTTTGCAATAAATTTGCCCCGGCATACAAAGCATTTTTCGCATATGAGCGACAAGACCGAGCTAAACCAACGCCAGCTATCTTGCGCGGGTTGCTGGGAGCTGTCAGAACTTGCTTGCATCAGTGGAAAGTCCATCTCGCAACCTTCAGAAAGTTGGGAATGGAGTACCTGAATGGTGTTTAGGTAAATCTCAAATGTTTTAATATATATATATATATATATATATATATATATATATATATTTCCATTAGATACTAAGCAACTTTAGGAGTTGCAGACTTTGGACAAACTTGTTGGACATCCACCACAAGAGAATACTGATGTAGCCGGTGAGAAAGAACTTTTCCTGCATTGGCCCGTTCTTGTAGCCCTTACATACAGCAAGCAACCAATTTTTATCTCCTTTTTGACTGGAAGGTTGTCACAATGCTGTGGCCATTGTGTAACTCCTGTATAAATCATACTTTGAGCTGAGGAGTATCTTGGAAAGCCAAGCAAAGCGAGTTTACATTTTTGTTTTTGCATTTTAGTGAAGACATACTGTAGCACCATGGGTCTCAAAAATGTTAGTAAGAACGGTAGCGGCTACAAGTCAAAAACAAAGACAGGCTAATTGGCCTTTACTTATTGCGCGTAGTGTGTGAATGCACGTGTGAATGTTGAATGGAGGTCCTACCACAGTCGTAAAAATGGAATAAATACAATTGTTCTTCACGGTCCCTAGTTGGACTATAGAGGTTCCTAGATGGATGGATGGAGTGTTTTGCTATAGAGGGAGACACAATAGCTAATAGCATAATATAACTTAGGTTATTCTTTGTATTCTCTATTAGATGTTCCCAAACATTATTAGTAGCATTTCCTTCAACAATAAAACATATTGTAAAATTTCTTCCAGACATAAATCTGTATTTTTTTTAGACAGTCAGCTATCACTAGAGTTTGCTTCTGCCTCAAGCGTACATGTTCTGCAGGATCGACTTGACTTTGGCAGTGTACCTGCTGTTAGCTGCATCCAGATGTGGGAATTTATCTGTGGTTTATTTTAGTATTTCTTCCTGAATCACTGTAAACGTTGCGGAACACAAGCGCTCGGGAATGTCTTTGTGTTTTCTCTTTACACGGCAGGAGGAATTGTTACTGGAAAAAGTCCATGCAGCCTGACTGGTGAACTTGTCTTCCTTTTCCACAACATGGGTGTCAGAACCCACAGACTTGCAAAAAAACACACTTGGCGTGTTTTATGGGCAGAGCTGCGGTCTGTCTCTCCCTGCGAGTTTTTGTTCCCCCAGCCGTTGCCAGAGAGGTCGATTGTGTTTGGAAGCAGCTGGAGCTTCATTTGTTGGCAGACAGCCGTCTTTCTGCGTTTTTTGCCCTCGGTCAGGTGAGACCTCTCCTCACTGTATATTCTGACCGGAATTAAAGAGCGGTGTCATTTGTAAAGAAAGAAAAAAAGATATGTTGTGCAGGAGCCTGGATTGCTGGCCCTGGCTTTGCATTTCTAAATACTATCAGTTTGTCATGCTGCTTTAGACTGATGTCGGTGTCTGGGGTTCTCAGGGATCATCGTTCGTCATCATAGGCGGGTTTCAGTTCACAACCTTCACGGCTGATCCGCAGCTTGTGTAAGTAAGCAGAGACGAGTTTGTTCGGCCCTATAAATACGATTGAAGTAAAAAAAAAAACAACTCTATTTACTTTGTTTTATTATGGCTTAATCATTATTACTATTAAACACCTAAATGGCAATTAAGCAAGAAAAAAATGTGGCAGGCTGAGAAAATATACGGAAGTTAATAAACATTATAAAATAAATATATATTTATATATTATAAACTATATATATATATAGTTTTGAAAATTACACCTACATCTCCACTACAATAAAAATTCTCGCATTTTAAAGTGTGGTTTCTATAATAAGTGAATAGAGACAATGTTCATATAAATATTTTATTACTATAAGGTGCGGTATTGGGCTTAAATCAAACTTCACTCATGCACAGAAAGATAAAACACTTGCTCACATACAGTATATAAACAGTCACACATACAACAGTACAATGCTCAAACTATTGATGTATTTACACAGACTAGAGTCACAGTTCTCCAAAGATGCTGTAATGTTGTTGATGATGATGATGATGATGATGATGATGATGATGATAAAGAACAGCTGAGCTACAGTGACCAAGCTTATGGTGAAAGCACCGAGGTGAATGATAATGAGGAAGATGCAGATCCACTTGATATAAAAGACAGTCTGAGGCAATGGGTACTTTGTCTTAGTTTGTATTCATTTCATGCAAATACATTTATAAGGATATAAATGTGTTTTCTTATTATTGATGAATGAAAATGGTCTAATTTAATTTTTAAATTCCAGCCTTGCTATTATCTACTGAACCAACGTTGGGCCAACCTTGTGATTATCTACTGAACCATATTTGTGCCAACATTATGCCAACCGATCTTTGGCCCCACCAATGGGTCTGTTGGGTCAACGGATAAAATGACATTGGGCCAACCACTAAAGTCAACATTGGCCCAATGTATGCACTGCCAATGGCCCAATGGCCCTTCAGCAGTGTACAATCTGGGATAGTGCTATGTCTTCACTAAATCCTAGTAAATTTGTAACTCACTTTGCTTTCCACTGATGTTAACAAGTTTTGAACCGCTCCCAGATGTTTGTGCAACTTAGCTGATGTTCGGTTCATTCGTTCGTATAATGAAAAATTTCAATTCTTAAGGCAATAAATTTGTAATCCAGGCCATTCCCTTATACAGTATATATTCCTTAATATACAATATGTGTTAAGCTGCTTTTGCTGTCTCCACAACTCACTGCCAGTTTTCAACACAGTCATGAATATGCAAACGCTAGTAATTAATACTGATTATAGTCAGTAGTATAACTTGGAAGAATTCTCAAATTACCTCCTAATATGTTCATTAATCTTTTGCAACATCAACTTTTTTTTTTTTTTTTTTTGTGGGACCTATTGTTTAAAAGTATGTGCATCCCTCAGAACCATAGTTTTAATAAAAATAAAAAAAAAATTTTAACCGGTACTTTTTATCACTGTTTTTTCTTTCTCTCTCTGTTTCTATGGTTATTTTAGTTTTTTCTATTTCCTAATAAATTTAGTACCTTTATTACTTTTGCCAAAATATTAATAAACTAATAATTATCCCAATTATCTTTCTATCCAAATTTTCTTTTTATCTGAATTTTCTTTTTGGACATGCCAAAAAATGGACATGTGATGGACATCAAGTAAGAAAATACTACGTCCTTAATGGTTTGTAATGCGTTCCTGCTGAGTTATACAAATCTTTACTGCATTTGCACATGAAATGGGAACATGGCTCAGTTTGACAGGACTAAGGGTGATATAAATGGATTCCATAACAATGCAACAAGCTTCACATCTGCATATCTCATATTTACATAAAAAATAAAAATATATATTTGTGTTTAAAATACATTATCTATTCAATAAGAATAATGTAATTGGTTAGCTAACTATCTAAATGCATTCCAGCAGGAACTTTGGTTGGCTCAACATTGTGGGTAATTTGGCAACGTTATGTACATTGGCACAATGTTGGTATTAGGTTGGTTTTGAAAGATAGCATTACTGTGATTAAATGATGTTGGAACAGCATTGACTACATGACAGCGGGATAACAAATGCCCCTAACACAATGTTGTAAAAATGACTTTAAAACAATATCAATACCAAACCAGCAGCATGAGTGGGATTCAAACAACACTGTCTACAATAAGAGCACTGAGTGCTTACCGCTGGACCACTAGGGAACATGCAGTCTGTTGATGCTACTAAATGCTAAATATAACAATGAGTGCCAAAGAAAATACCAGACAGGAGCAATTTACTGAAATTTGAAATTGGAAAGCAGCCAAAAGGATAAAAAAAAAATTGGTTTGGATCTGCTCTGTGGATTCGGACATGATGCAGTTTGGACGTTGTGCTAAAAAGGTGGGAGCTAAGAAGCATTTACTGCAATATTTCCAAAATAAATTTAAACATTACAACACTGAAGAGATGAATGACATGATATACACACGCTGTGTGTGGGAAGCTGTTGGGTCCATCCCAATCTCTGATCAGAATTTTAAATCCTGTTAGAAACGTAAGGATCCATGGATGAGCTTGGACGTTGTTTATCAGCACAAATGCTCCAAATACAGGCGGAAATACATAATTTTTACGTCGTACATACAATGAGTGTTTGGGTCACTCATCCAAGATCATCTTAACGACATTTAACAAAGTCATCATCTAACATCGTAAAAACACGTCTATGCTACAACAGTCATCCAACATTAGGGTTCCTGCGGAGATGCACCTTACCCAATATAAGATTAAAAGATTAAAAACCAATCCTTAACCTTTCCACCTAAAGTATAAAATATCTCATAGACAGAAATCACAACTGTGCCAAAAAGCAGATGTCAAGTCTTCATTTAGAGACGTCTTGAACACCACAAACTTGATCCATTGTAGATTTACAGAACCTAATGGGTGTAGAAATGGTGATTTCCTTAAGGCACTGTCAATCATTAGACAAATACATGCTGCCTAACATGATCCAAGTAATTAATTAATGAATGTGACCAAGTTCTCAGATTTGAAGTGGGCTATTGTTTAAAATAAAGCAAGTCGCAAGCAATTTACTTAAACAAAAAATTTCAATTTACTCATGCACATTTCTTTCTTTTTAAAAAGAAGCTTATGAGAGTTTTAAAAGTCCTTCATTATTTTAAGACAGCAGGTCATAAATTAAAAAACTTGATGAATTACTCATAGAAAATTATAATTTTGTTTTATTGTGCAGGAAAGCTGAATCCATAAACTTAATAAGCTCAAATTCTATTCACTACACATGCACTCGATGTTCCTGAAGTCATTTTCAGGCTGCAAATGATATGTGGGTGCACAATTACTCGGTTTGCATACACAACACCCTAGTTTGTGCATGTTTATGGAGCAGTGATAAAAGTTACATATTCATTAAGGACAAAACAGGAAAAAGGAATAGAGCTGTTATTTGGCTTATGTGATAATAAAATTTTTGGTACAAAATCAGCGTACTTTTTCTTTTTCTTAACCACATAACCCATAACCTTTAAATGAAGACCAAAGAGCTTAAAAGGGTCCGAATATACTCTCTTTTTTATATATTAAAAAAAAAAAGATTTGTAGTTAAATACTAATACACTATGAAGGTTTTTATTTTAACTGTTGCATCAGGTGTATTAGATTCAGGCGGCTCTGCTATAAAGCAGAATGTTAAAAACACCAAGATTATGAGATTAAACATACAAAATCCAGGATTGATTAGATTTTGGAAAGAAAATCTCTGGGTGCATAAATTAGGCAGATTTATTTTAACTCAGTACTTTTAGTTTCTGTAATGCTTTGGAAGAAACATAAAAAAAAAGTTATGACTTTTGTAATTTAGGAATGAATCATTTTTAGCTGATATAATGTCATGCATGCACATTTGACATACTGTTAGTCGTTATTTGAGGTCATGGCTTCATGCTGTAATAAAAATGAGCCTGCGATCTGCATTGATTTTTGCCTTGCACTTTATTGTAACGGTTATTTGAGGCAATATTTGTGCACCAGACTCCCAGGCAGCTGTCTTAGACACTTAATATAACAAACCATTTCATTACTCTGGAACAAAACAGATTTTCCTGTAGTTTCTGTTTAACTTCATTATCCATTTTATTTTTATACAGCCATGTAGTCTCGACAGCCTGTGGTGGAATTTGTCACACATTTCACATCTACAAGGGACGTTCAGTAAAGGAAGTCAAACTGGGACATTTGATTGTGCAGAATAGCAGAACATAGTTATAAAAGTAAAAACTTCCTTTATTTCTCTTTATGTCTCTATATAATCCCCTGCTACACTAACATATCTCAGCGTTGCACTAGTGCTTAAATACCAAAAGGATAGAGCATTTTCTCAGTACGTTGCAAAACCCTGCTTCACATCTGGAACATTTGCTTCCCTCTGGACTCCCAGGAACTCCTTTAATGGCCAAAACAGGTGGAAATGGCTTGGAGCGAGGTCAGGACTGTATGGGGGATGTGGGAGTAACTGAGTAATGTACAAGTGGTGTTGGTGAATGATTGTGTAAACAGTTCCCACTGTCTCTTACACAAGTTGTTTTTTTTAAGGATCAGATGTTCCAATCTAAATGTTAATGGGAATGAGCCAGCTCACCTGGGATTGTTCACATTTACGGCAGCCTTCTTGAAAAGGTTTGCACCGTTCAAATGTTTTACTGCGACATCAGCGTACTGTGCTTGAAGTCTTTTGTAAAAATGTCAATCAGTTTTATGGCTTCATTCGAAAGAAATTTCACCGCCAGTCCCAGTTTGACTTGAACACAATTTGGATAACATAGAGCTATACAGATTAATATATATAAAGTTATTGCTACACTATTTGGCTGTTGATGTTCAAGGAAATATAAAAAAATTTAGCAGAATAAATACTAAATAAAATGCATAGTTTTGTAAAATTTTAAAGGCGAATTTGTCTATATTTTTCATGTTGCACTAATACAAAAACAATGTGAAAGATGATGTAGTTTGGAACACTGAATATATGTTTGCATTGAATTTTCCGCTTATAAGTCATTTTATGGGACACATCCCCAAAGCCCCTTCTGTCATTATGAGGAACCATTGCATATTTATAGAGTTGTAACTTTCAAGTACAGCTGAAAGTGATGTCATTAGGGTCCTTGATAACGGATAATAAGTTTCGCCAGCATGCATGCTCTAATTAAACCGCGGTGAGTTTTAGCAGCGGGGCTCCGTGGGTGTGGGTAGAGATGGGGTTGGAGTAAGTGCAGAACTAGACCTGACGTCCTTGGGGTTTCATACTTTAAATCTCCATCTGCCAGAAAGAGAAAGTACACCCATGCAGAACAGGATGATCAATAATGTCAGCATAGGACACGATCTTTCGCCCCAGTGTAATGTTTAATCCTCATGATGGCCAGGCCACTCCAATGTTTTTGTGATGCTGAAGATCGAAGATCTTAAAATTTTAAATCATTTCTGTCTTTCATTGGTAGGGTGACTGCAGTTGCAAAGGTTAGGATAAAGTTTTTCTAGTTTTTTTTTAATAGAGAAAGGAAAGCTGCTCAAAAGCAGTCATGCTATCTGCTGGCACATCGGGTAAATCCTGAATCGTGTGTGCCAGAGCCATTCCACTGATGTCATAGTCATCTCTGAAGGTTAGACTGTTTTCAGCTTCCATGCAGGGAGCCTTTAAAGATTTACTGGACGTCTGAGAGGCAGCGTTGAAGTTCAGCAGCACTCCATATTTGGTTTTCACCTGGTTGGGTGTAGCAAATCTCTCATCTTTGGATGTGGCCATGTTGAAGAAGTCATCGGTTCAAAAGGGTTCTCATAGCTGAAATACCTTCTCAGACTCTTTTCTTCCAGAAAAGCCTCCACTCTCATTTCTTCACAAATGCTTTTGGCTGCTGTTTGGGCCTCGGGGAATCATTTCCCAGTATGTAATTAGGGAGGCTTTTGCATTTGAGATTAAATTCACTGTTATATCTCACTGCACTAAGGGCGGATTGAAGGAGCTGGTTCAGCGTATTTGTCATTGCCAGTATCTCATACGCCATATAGCAAAGTAAATCGACAAGCAGGACTCAAGGACTCAACTTGCTCCGAAAGTGTTTGTGCCTCCACTCTGCCTTGCAGGAATGTCTCCTGAACCTCAGACGCTTGATACCTGATTGTCCAAACACGTTGGAACCAACTCACCCTACTCTTTTGTCACATCATGACTTCATAGTGATGTTCGCATGTTTCTCAAAAACACTCCGTCAGTGTCTGCCAGCTGTAAAAGAGCCGAAGGGCTTTTGTAAATGCCGCAAAATCCCAACTGAATCTTTTGAGGATTCGGCAGAATGTGCAATGACAAGGTTTAGTGACAATGTTCTTCACTTGCCCTTTATGTTATCATAAATTTGTCATTTCACAATGTTCAAATGAAATCTTCAGTTCTTTCAGCTTAACTAAAATGACATTGGACAAAGTCAAGCCTGTTGTACATCTAAGCGTACACAAAGCGGATGGAAGAGTTTTTTTATTTCTGACTTTCCCTTTAAAACTAAGCTTCTCAGAATACTGGAAAGGGGTTTCCTCCCACACTCTAAAGACCTGCAAATTGCGCGAATGTGTGTGAATGAGTGTGTGCCCTGCGATGGATTGGCACCCTGTCCAGGGTGTACCCCGCCTCGTGCCCTAAGTCTCCTGGGATAGGCTCCAGGCCCTCCGCGACCCTGAATACAGGATAAAGCGGTATAGATGATGCCTGAGTTAGTGATAATACTGGACATTTGCTTGTCGTGACTGATGTCAGGTATACAGTTCAAAATAAGGGAGTCTCTTACTTTACCCATAAAATTTCCAGAGCCATTTTTCCTTTACTACAGAACATTATGGCAAACAAAAAAAGCAAGGTTTTTACATTTAGCTTGTTTTATTACATGTGCAGGAACTACCCACTCACACCACCATGGAAATGATGTCATGGTTTCATAAATTCATAACTGCACCAGGATGTTCATTATACTCTGTAACTTAGGGACTAAAGCCAAGGATAAAGCAGAATAAGGAAATGTCCAGAACATTTAAAGGGTATGTGACACCTGTGTCACCATGGGTTCTCTAGGGCTACGTCTCTACAGTTTTCAGAATCTTCTCCCTCACAATCTGTATCAGCTTTTTATTTTTGAATGCCCTTTCCAAGATAATGAGCATGTGTCCCTCCATCTTTAAGCTGGTCGAGATGATTGTCCATAATGGGGTCCAGTTTTGTCAGTAATTCAACCTATTTTAGGAACTTTCCATTATCTGGGTGGAGGAGTTTGTCCGATGAACTCCTGACTGGTGGGATTTTTTTTTTATTTAGAGACTGGGCGATACTCATGAAATGTGTAAGGACATTTCATCATCTCTTTTTTTCAGCTTCTAACATTGTCATTCGTATCTGGACAAGAGTCTGTCCCTGACACGCTGTATGGACGTCAGCTAGTGGCTACATTGCGCGTGCACACATGTTGCGCGTATGTCTGTGTGCTGTTCAAAACTTGTTTGCGTCAGTGGAAAGCCAAGCAAACCGAGTTTACAATTTTTTTTTTTGTGGTCTTTTTGCATTTTGTGCAAGAAGCAAGGACGGTAGCAAGAAGACACGGGTGCCACTCTTAGTTAGTTTTTTAAAGCAGCCAGTGCAAAGAGGCATCATAAGTTAAGGTTATACATCCATCCATCTCGGAACATCTGTATTCCAGCCAGAGACCGTGAAGGGCAATGGTGACCATTGTATTTATTTCCATTTTTGTTTGACTGTGGTCCATGGGTACGCCAATTCGCCTAATCTACCTGTCTTTGGACTGGGGGGAGGAAACCAGAAAACCCGGAGGAAACCCACCAAGCACAAGGAAAACAGGTATACTCCATGCACATAGACCCAACTAGGGAATTGAACCCAGGACCTGGAGAAGCAAGGCAACAGTGCTAACCTCTAAGCCAAATTAAGGATAAATGAGGTTTAATGTTTATTTATTTAATATTTTACTTTATTTACATGTCTTTTCTAAATGCTTTGATTGTTTTTATATGCAAAATAGAATTATAGTGTTGGAAATTAGTAATATTGGTAATATGTTTGGGTGGCTGGAACGGATTATCTGCATTTACATTATTTTCTATGAGAAAACGCATTTTGCAATACAAAATTTCACCTTAAGAACTGTCCTCCGTAAGGGATTAAATTCGTATGCAGTTGACCAAAATGCTGTACAGTGCTGTCAAATAGCTGCAGACACAGAAACAAATTATAAAATAAAACACAATTAAAATAAAACAATAAACAACAATAAGGAGTCCATCTCATTGCATAAAATGCACAAATAAAAGATTAAGTATAGAAGTCAGCTTTTGGTTATCTTTTCCCCATTTGATAGCTGTCTCTGTAATAATCCTGCCTCGTCTTTAGGGTAAGAAAAATCCAGTCTTGTACGGATCACTGTGCACTAAATCTATCTTCAGAAAGTCTGAAAGGCCAATGTGCTGGGTCATTTGGTGGAGCAGCAGCTATTCTATTAGGGTCTGCGCTGGTCGTATTTGATGTTGGATGTACACCTCTGGTTCTGCCTGTTACGCCTGAGGCTGCATGTACTTCACCTGGACCTGTTATTTAGTAAAGACAGGTTTTGTGGGTCTGCCTTAGTAATGACTGAGTCTGTGATTGTACTCGCTGTTGATCCAGCATCAAACAAACTTACGAACATAGCATAGCACCTTTAACTTATCTGCCTCAACATTAAAACCATTATCAATAAAACCCACTAAGTTGTAGGTTCTCCTCGTGCACCCAAAACCAACCTGACCCTTTGAGGGACCTCCATGTATCAAACTTGTTTGTTCAGCACATAACATGATCGAATTGAGTATTAGGGATTTTGAGATCTAACCCTAAGTCCCATACACAGCAAGCTATGATGCACTGAGTGTTTAAACTGGCCTCACCAGGTTTCCTTTCATACATTTTCAAATGGCAACTAATATTTATATTATAGCTTGGCTCAATGCAAGATGGTTATTATGTACTAAGTGATGTGCCTCCATCTTGCCCTGGATGCCCAGCTAATCAGCATCCAGTCCATTGCTTTTCATCTTGCATTAGTCCAGGGATGTAACTAAGCCATATCTAAAGGAATAGATAATCATTGTCTTGTATTAAAATGATGAGAGATGCCATCAGACCTCTATATTGTCTGGGCTGGTCTCTGATGAGGTTGCTGCAGAAGAGAACGCGTTTAGTTTTATGCAACTGCATATGTATTCATGCTCATATGAGACACGGTTATCTTTTCTGACCCGCTGTTTATAAACACCATCGCCCGCTGGCTTTGATCAGCATTAATAATTTGCAATATCTCACTCTCACTTTTGTCTGGTATAAAAAAAAAGGCAAGCAAGACACAGACAAACCAAGGGATGTAGTGCCCAGCTATGTTAGCAAGACAGACAGAGTAGAGATGAGGAGATGCACTGGCAGCTAGTACATCGACTGAACATACTGTTATTTGCTGACATCAAAATTAGAGAGAAGAGAACACAAATTTGCCTGAATGCTGTTTCTGCAGGTTACTCTCATCCTGACATGCCCCCCCCCCCTTATTCCCAGAAGGGTAGTTCTGCTTTGACAAGTAGGGAAGGCAGGGCCTTGAGGAATTTGCAGCACCCTATGCAACTCGCGTGGTGATTGTAAAGGCCATCCACATTTGGAAAAAAAAAATGTGTAAAAATTCTTACCTTTTGTCCGTCAAATGGTGAAGCTTTCTATAAGGAGACAAACATTTATTCAATTCAATTCGATTTAATTTTATTGATATAGCGCTTTTAACAATGGTCATTGTCACAAAGCAGCTTCACAAAAATGAAATACACATGACTACCTAGACAGTATTCTAATATATGGATATACTGTATACAGTGGTGTTAAAAACTATTTGCCCCCTTCCTGATTTCTTATTCTTTTGCATGTTTGTCACACAAAATGTTTCTGATCATCAAACACATTTAACTATTAGTCAAAGATAACACAAGTAAACACAAAATGCAGTTTTTAAATGATGGTTTTTATTATTTAGGGAGAAAAAAAATCCAAACCTAAATGGCCCTGTGTGAAAAAGTAATTGCCCCCTAAACCTAATAACTGATTGGGCCACCCTTAGCAGCAATAACTGCAATGAAGCGTTTGCGATAACTTGCAACGAGTCTTTTACAGCGCTCTGGAGGAATTTTGGCCCACTCATCTTTGCAGAATTGTTGTAATTCAGCTTTATTTGAGGGTTTTCTAGCATGAACCGCCTTTTTAATGTCATGCCACAACATCTCAATAGGATTCAGGTCAGGACTTTGACTGGGCCACTCTAAAGTCTTCATTTTGTTTTTCTTCAGCCATTTAGAGATGGATTTGTTGGTGTGTTTTGGGTCATTGTCCTGCTGCAGCACCCAAGATCGCTTCAGCTTGAGTTGACGAACAGATGGCCGGACATTCTCCTTCAGGATTTTTTGGTAGACAGTAGAATTCATGGTTCCTTCTATCACAGCAAGCCATCCAGGTCCTGAAGCAGCAAAACAACCCCAGACCATCACACTACCACCACCATATTTTACTGTTGGTATGACGTTCTTTTTCTGAAATGCTGTGTTACTTTTACGCCAGATGTAACGGGACACGCACCTTCCAAAAAGTTCAACTTTTGTCTTGTCGGTCCACAAGGTATTTTTCCAAAAGTCTTGGCAATCATTGAGATGTTTTTTAGCAAAATTGAGACGAGCCTTAATGTTCTTTTTGCTTAAATGGTTTGCGCCTTGGAAATCTGCCATGCAGGCTGTTTTTGCCCAGTCTCTTTCTTATGGCGGAGTCGTGAACACTGACCTTAATTGAGGCAAGTGAGGCCTGCAGTTCTTTAGATGTTGTCCTG
Source organism: Clarias gariepinus (assembly GCF_024256425.1). NCBI lineage: Eukaryota > Metazoa > Chordata > Actinopteri > Siluriformes > Clariidae > Clarias > Clarias gariepinus. The sequence goes on from NC_071104.1 coordinate 34,514,181, forward strand.
GGGTCTTTTGTGGCCTCTCGGATGAGTTGTCTCTGCGCTCTTGGGGTAATTTTGGTCGGCTGGCCACTCCTGGGAAGGTTCACCACTGTTCCATTTTTTTGCCATTTGTGGATAATGGCTCTCACTGTGGTTCGCTGGAGTCCCAAAGCTTTAGAAATGGCTTTATAACCTTTACCAGACTGATAGATATCAATTACTTTTGTTCTCATTTGTTCCTGGATTTCTTTGGATCTTGGCATGATGTCTAGCTTTTGAGGTGCTTTTGGTCTACTTCTCTGTGTCAGGTAGCTTCTATTTAAGTGATTTCTTGATTGAAACAGGTGTGGCAGTAATCAGGCCTGGAGGTGACTACAGAAATTGAACTCAGGTGTGATAAACCACAGTTAAGTTATTTTTTAACAAGGGGGGCAATCACTTTTTCACACAGGGCCATGTAGGTTTGGATTTTTTTTCTCCCTAAATAATAAAAACCATCATTTAAAAACTGTATTTTGTGTTCAATTATGTTATCTTTGACTAATAGTTAAATGTGTTTGATGATCAGAAACATTTTGTGTGACAAACATGCAAAAGAATAAGAAATCAGGAAGGGGGCAAATAGTTTTTCACACCACTGTATAGTGCATCTTAAAAGTCAGTAAGATCAGTAAAGTGTAATTCTAGATTCATTAGACATAAAGAAAAAAAAATATATTTTTTTATGTTTTTCCTTATTTTCTCCATCTTTTTGAACTGCTCCCACAACACACTCGGAGGACAGTGCTTTCCGCTCCTTTTGTTTGCGTAAGCTTACAGACGCCCCTGATTGGCTGTAGAGCCGTGATTAATGTGGGAGCTCTAAGTATCTCTCATCCCTCTCCTCTAAGAGAGCTCGGCCAATCAGCTCTCTCTAGACCTCCGGCTGCGAGAGGTTACAGCATCACCCGGGGATCCAACTCGCGATCTCCGGACGATAGGGCGAGCACTTTACCACTGCACCATTGCTTACAGCTCATAACAAAATTCATTTTGAGGTTGAGTGTATCCGTGTATCCCTTGGTCTAGTTCAGTATATGCACAGCCATAGAAGGTTACTGCTGAAAATTTAAAAAAGTCGATTGTCAAGAAAAGCTGATTAAAAAATCTGGGAGAGCTTCACAAGGAGTAGTGTGAGGCTGGAGTCAGTGAATCAAAAGCCACCACACAAAGACGTCTACATTCTAATATCAAGACACTACTAATATCAAGAAGTATCTACGTATCTAGGGCTAAGGGGAAAAAAAACTGTACTGTTCTGTCTGTTGGGACTGTACACGCAATCATTCACAAACACCACATGCACATTTCAGGAACTCGGCTGGAAATTATTGCCACATCCCTCGTACAGTCCTAAGCTCGCTGCCTCTCAGACGTCCAGTAAATCTTTAAAGGCTCCAAGCCATTTGCACATGTTTGGGTCAATAAAGGAGTTCCTGGGAGGCTAGTGTTCCAGATGTGAAGCAGGCAATCTGATCATGACCCGACATACTGAGAGAACTTTCTACCTTGATGGTATCCAAGCACTGAGGATAAGTGCATTAATGTATCAGGGGATTATACAGAGAAATAAAGGGAGTTTTCACTCTCATAACTACTGTATGTTCTGTTAATCTGCACAATCAAAAGTCCTGGTTTGACTTGAACGCCTCACATATTGGAATTGTATACATTTATACATACTAATTAGTTTGTGTAAGATTTGTATCTAAAAATATCACCATGGTTATGAAAACCTGGGTGTAATGTATAGAAATAAATCAGGCTGACTTTCATCTCTGCAAGATGATCTTAAGATTAAATATTAAATTAAAATTTTCATACAGGCCTATGATAACAGGCTGAACTCTAACTGAACCAAATAAAGTTGAAACATACTCGCGTCGTACAGTGTGTTATAAAGATTTTTGTCTTTGGAGATTTGGAAAGTTAGGCTGATGCTGCTGAAATAATTGGCACCTCTGTTTTGGAGTGTGTGAGAGATATAATGCAGTAGAAAATCTGCAGCTCATTTAGTAATTTTTTCTGCACCACTGGGCTCTCCAAACCTTCTATTGTTTCGCAAGCCATGTTTTAAATGCGCTTATGTAATAGAGTATGTACATGCACTTAGTGCTGATCAGCTTATTTGGGATATTACAGTAAATTATTAAATACGACAGGGAACAATAAGCAGAAACCAGTGCATCTGTGATAATCATTGTCCTTATAACACAGGACCGCTTGAACATAGTGCAAGGAACTGAATCCTAATAATAAAGGGCCCTAGGAAAACTGGCCTGTAGAAACAAAATGCATCAGAACACGGGCTTCTGTGGAATTTTAAGCGAATTTGGGAATCTAGGAATTGAAGGAACATGTCCTATTAGGCTCTGGCAACATCTGGCATACAGAACATCAGATCATCAGAAGATAGAGCCAAACCTTGGTGATGAATGAATGGATTTATGTATTCCTAGGGTTTAATGGCCCTCTAGTCTTATATTTCAAGGGTCAGATGTTCCCAGAGCCCTATATTCCTAGCTTCCTACAATGTACTATTCTAGGTTAATGTTCTTGAACCATGTGCACCAACAGTATAGTCCACTGAATACATTGGCCCCTGCATCCTAGGAACCTAAGGTCCTAGAAGCACAGGGTGGTAAAGACTCTGGTAACACAGAGCACTAAAAACACTGGATCATGAGAACATACTGTGGGGACCTGGGAAGAAAGTCATTATGTCACAGGAGAACATTAGGTCATAAGAGTTATATGATCTGCTTAGTTTTCTGCGACTTTGGGATTATAGGAATTGAAGGAACAGGGACCATTATGCTCTGGGAGCATTTGGCATGGGGAACATTGAATCTTTAGAACATAGAGCTATAAAAACCTTGGGGATAGATAGGTAGATATACTGTATGGATGGATGGATTGATTGATCTTTCCCCAGGGTTTAGTGGCCCTATGTTCTTATATTCCAAGGGCCAAAGCTCCATATTCCTATGATCCTACAATGTAGCATCCTATGTAAATAGGGCTCTTAACCCATGTGGACCTGGGGCTATAGTAAACCGAAAATATTGGCCCCTGCTTCCTGGAAACATAAAATCCTAAAAGCACGGCGTCATAAACCAGTCATACCTAACCAGTCTTTTGATACGCTATAATCCACCACGTCCCTTAAGATCACAAAACTCCGGACTTCTGGTAATTCCCAGAATTTTAAAATCTACAAAAGGGGGCAGGGCATTTTCATATTTGGCTCCAAAGCTTTGGAATAGCCTTCCAGACACTGTTCGGGGAGCAGACACGGTTTCCCAATTCAAAAGTAGGCTCAAGACGCATCTCTTTAATCTGGCATACGCGTAACTCATCCCATAACCTCATACTCCAGTACACCTATCCTGAATGGCAACTACGCTAATTCTTTCCATCTTTTCTGTATTTTTCTACCCATCCTGAGACATCTGGAGATTGTGCCAGCTTCAGTAGACAAAGGCCAACCCTGCGAGGTTTCTAAGGCATCTTGAGAAGGACCTTGAGAAGGACCTGCTCCAGCTAGATTCTGCTTTATGATGGCTGGAGCTACACATCCTGCTCCTGTGCTTCCAGTGATCCTGACCCCATCTGCCCTCTGCACCTACTGCTGAACTGATTCTACACAACTTCTGATATATTGAACTTTCACCTGCACAACACACTTGATGTTATTTCTATCTGTTATCACCCAGATGAGGATGGGTTCCCTGTTGAGTCTGGTTCCTCTCAAGGTTTCTTCCTTTGCCATCTCAGGGAGTTTTTCCTTGCCACTGTCGCCGTCACCCTTGGCTTGCTCATCAGAGACATTTCATTCATCATTCATTCATTTCATTATTATCTAGACACATTTTTCTCACACATACACACTTCCAAATATTTTCTTTTCTTTTCTAAAAAAAAAAAAAATCTTTAATTTTTTTTTTTGTGAAGCTGCTTTGGGACAATGACCATTTTTAAAAGCGCTATATAAATAAAATTGAATTGAATTGAAATAAAGGCTCTGGTAACAAAGGGCCCAGGTGACACAAGATGTTTACAACACATAAACATGGAAAACATTGACTTATGAGAACATAGGGACCTGGGAACATAGGATCATAAGGGCCTAGAAGGACAGGCTAGTAAAGACTCTGGTAACACAGAATGTTTAGAACACAAAGCACTGAAAACACTGGATCATGAGAACATACTGTAGGGACCTGGGAACAAAGTCATTATGTCACATTGGCCTGAGAACACAAAGCTATTAAAGTTACATAGAGCCATAAAACCTTGAGGATAGATAGATGGATGGATATATGCAGCAGGTGGATTAATGGATGGATGGATCTATTCTCATGGTTCAATGGTCTTACATTCCAAGGATTAGATGTTCCCAGAGCCCTATCTTCTTAAATTTCTATATTCTTAGTAAACAGGGCTCATGAACCATGTGGACCTGTGTCAATAGTAGACTGGAAAAATTGGAACACAGAGTCCAAGGTGGCCAAGGTCATAAAACGTTGGGCCCCGAGAACATGTTCCTGGAAACATGAAGCCATTGAAATATGTGTCTGTAGGAACATCGTGCTCTGGAAATGAAGTATATTGGGTGTGTAGTGTAGGGCCCTAGAACATAGGGTCCATATAGGATTGGATAGGATAGGACAAACCCTACAAATGATGTAAACAACTTGCCTGCTATAGCAGTTACCCAGTCATAAGTACTCCTAATGATATACAGTATCTAACACAAACCTCTTATTATCCGCTATGCGTCTTTAGACCCGCTATTTGACATTGTCACTTTAAAAACATGAGTTAGTATAATTATGAAAGCACAATCTTATTTCACAAAGATGTAAAATAGGTATTTGATTAGCATGGGTCTGAAATAATGATAGTGTGTAAGATCAGAATCCACTTCAAGACAGCGTCAGAAAGGGAGTCTTTTGTTCTTTTGTCATTCACTGAGTCATTTCCTGCCATTTCATCCCCAAGGAACGGAGACAGAATACAGATGAAAGAAAGGATGTTCACGTTCTTAAATTGGCTGCATTTAATTTGAAAGGCTTAATTTAGAAACTAGATCCAAACAGCTGATAATTTCTTTTTTGTCAGTGAGCTAATAAAAGATTTGCCTGCTCGTTTTGATTAACCATCTACTCGTCTTTTGAGGATTGACAGCCATTATCTCATCCCGATCAGAGAGGCAATGTGCCGTACCAAAAACATCTCACAAACTTTTCTACCCAGTATGAATAGAGTCATTTCAAAATATCTGTTTTCTATTTACGGTAGTATGCTTATTATGTGAAATATGTGCAGATATTCAGAAATGTCGAGTGCTTGGGCATTTATTTTTATGTTACTACTTGAGCTAAGCATGGCTCTTATTTCACAGCTCATTACTCACTTGACCTTCTTGAAATTAGCCTCAACCAAGCATGTAAATATGGATTGTAAAAGAAAAAAAAATAAAGATACATTTTCATCGTTTTCTCACAATAAGATACAAAAAGAAATGATAGAATTTTTACTAAACATATTAAACAGCCAACATATAACAGTGTAGTGTTGAAATACATTTCTGAAACAGTTCTTGCAATAACAGTATTGTCAAGTGCATTTGAAAACCCATCACGTACAGTACCATAATGAAGCTGGCTCTCACGAAGACCATCCTAACAAGGCACGGCCAAAACTTACCTCTGCTGCAGAGGAGAGGTTAATTGTATCTTCTCAACATGCTCAGATGCCCTATAATGTTTTGTGACTGGCTTCAAATGTTCCAAATACGATTGTGTCCCATAGGTATAGTCAGTGTAACATTCCGAAAACAACACATCCATCCATCCATCCATCCATCCATCCTCCCTCTGTATTGCTTGTCCTGTGTAGGGTCATGGAGGGCCTGAAGGCAGAGGACAACCTGAATGGGATGGCAACGCATCACAGGCACAAGCACACATACTGTACAAATAAACATATACTACAGAAAACACCAGTCAGCCTTCCCCGCACGTCTTTGGCCTGTGAGAGAAGAGCAGAGTACTTGGGGAAACCCACCAAGTATGGGAAGAACAACCCTGGAGGTGTTTGGCACCAATGCTGATCATTACGTAAATCAGTAGAAAATTCTGAAATAACAGCAAATCAAAAAACACAGAAGAAAAACAACAAACACACAAAGTTACAAAACAAAACTGCGAAACCAAAACCTCCTTAAAATGAATGGTTAGTTCGGCTGTTGGGCGGCATGGTGGCTTAGTGGTTGCCTTGTACCTCCCTGTTCTGGGTTTGATTCCCGCCACAGGGTCTGTGCGCATGGAGTTTGCATGTTCTCCCTGTGCTTGTTGCAGGTTAGGCCAACTGTCCTTACTACATTGTCTGTAACGCGGGAGTGTGTTTACGCGCATCAAGCCCTAAATCTCATGGGATAGGCTCCAGGCCCCTCCATGACCCTGTATACAGGATAAAGCGGTATAGATGATGATTTAATTGATTATGCAAATTAATGAACCAAATGAATCAATATTCTAATTTAGAATTTTATTATTTAGGTCATCTTACAACCATTAAATGATCTAAAATGTAATAATACCTTAAAGAACACGTTTAGGCATTTGCCCTTGTCCACAGTGACTTTTATCTTATTATACATCGGAGCAGTTGAGGGTCTCACTCAAGGGCCCAACAGCGTTAGCTTGTGGGGTTTGAACCTCCAACCTTCTGAACCATAGTCCAATGCCTTAACCACTGAGCTACCCCTGACTCTAACCACTGCAGCGTTTGTGGAAAATACGAACCACTTGCATCATTTAGAAATACTCATGTTTTGCGAGAGCACCGTTTTTTTTTTTAAATAAAAAAATTAATGAGCAGTTGTGCAAAATCACCATCACTAGCCAAATAACCCTACCCCTAACCCTGCCAAAAAGTAAAGATTGAGATATAACATTTAAACACAAACACAAGTTACATGGCACTTCAATAATGATTAGATAATTTTAGTAGTTTTTCCTTCTAAATCTGTAAGAAATAGAGCTACTTTAGACAAATGAGACAGTAAACATTGTTGCCACTGAATCAAATTGAAAAACACAGTGCCAAAAAATCGAATGAATTCAATCAAATCAATCGGCGGTCTACCTACTGTACTGTATGATTGACAGCTGTAGTCGCCCTGCCTCTTTTAGTTGTGCTATTCACGTTGTAGTTTAACTGTTGCTTTTTTAAATTAGATCTGACGTTGCATTGTTGATATTGCTTTTGTCTTTTCTGAGTCACACATTTGTGTGTTGTTGTTGTTTTTTTTTTTGGTTTCATAATGGGTTTTCCCCCTTCGAGGCCATCGTACTCAAAATAGACACGTTAGGCTTCAGTGTCCCAGATAGTGTGGCACAAACAAGCCGATTCTAAAGGAAACTGGAGGAAATTAGTAAGAATCAAATATGTTGATGGTGGTTGCTTTTTATTTATAGCGTCATGCTTGAAAGGAAATTTCGGGTTGAATGCGGTTAAGCGTCACAATAAGCTGCATCTTGTAACAAGACAGTGATCAATAAAAACCCTTTGCATCAGCTGTTATCTGTCTTTAAACGCAGTGACCATCCTGAGTTAATCATTTCAAGTTATTTAAATGGAACAATTGGCTGTGGAGGGGCAGTCACTCCTGAATCTTGCTCTAGTGCCTTTTCATTGGGGCTGAAATTGAATTTCAGTGAACCGCAACATTAAAGGCTCTCTGTGTGATGTCCAGTGTAAAGTCGGCACGCTTATACTCCATGAATAATACCATATTGCATGATGAAACACTGTCTTTTTCAAGATGAAACACCGTTTTACTGCCCCTGTCACATATGGTCGTGACTTTTATGAAACTTCTTTCCCCCGCTTGGCTGGATGACATGTGAACTTCATTAAATCGCAGAGCTTGTTGAATAAGTCTTGAGGTCATGGAGGAATACAATCATTTTCTTTTTCTTTTTTTTTTTTTCCTCCCCAAAGAATACAAAGCCGATTCTCGAGCGAGCAAGGTTGTCGTGTTGGACATTCTTTATGTTGAATTTCTCTTCGGATTCCTGAGAAGAACTGAACGCACGTGCGTTTCCCTGGCACTGCCTCCGCGTAGGGTTATCTGGAATCAATTTTCGGAGACCTATGTTATTCCGCGGATGATGTCATGTTGAAAAAGTGCAGGCGCGCTCGCTGGAGTTCAGAGGATTGTAACTTTTGGCTCCCGAGCACATTTCCAAGCATTTAGTCCAACCTTTTTTTTTTTTAGTGAAGTGGCACACATGGATCGGGTTAGCTGCAGAATTGGAGTGTGTTGAAGATAAAAAGGAAAGAGATTCTCCATTCCAGCACCTGCAATTTATCTCCAGTCTCTCAATGCTAAGCGTTCTGTTGGATTTCACTGTGTCCATTAAGAGCCCTGTTGAAATAATAGCTCTCTGTAGAGGCAGCTCATTTCTCCAAGAAACCATCGATTACTTCACTGTATGCATCACTAGCTTCATTATGCAGTGGCTTTTGTGTAGCATTAACATCTGAGTTGTTTAGGCTGGACATATATTAAGTGTTCTGTTGCGTTATTCGTCCAGCCACTCAGACTGATTGTATATATATTTATATACATAGTGTTTATAATATACTTGGGCTGGTAGCTCTCAGAATGTGCACAGCACAACAGTGGTGTGTATATATCGGGCTCAGGATTGTGCAATATGTACCTGTAGTGACTGACATATCCTTTTTTTTTCAGTGCAACCTAGGTAATATAATAAACTGAATTTTTTAAGGGTTAATCCTTTTGCGTTTTTTTTTTCTCAAAGAAAAGCCTGTTCACCGTGCGAAACTATGTACTTCTGCAAAGCATGTGCGACCATCTGTACAGCCTTTTTTTTCTTTTTACGGCAGCTGCTATTCTTTGCATTTACTGCCTCTCAGTAAACCGCTCCTGTACCTCTTTATTTCGGTAGTGCGAGAGCGCTGTACCGTCTGATACTAGTTAATCGATTGTGGATGCCGTCGTTTTCCTGGATTTTCAAAATAGATGAGCGAATATACTTGCATGACCATCGATAGACTTGGGCGGTGATATATATCTTAGTATGGAGAAAGTGTTTAAATAGCTGCAGACAAAATTTGGACCGATACTCTAAGGAAGATGAAAGTTTCTTAAAGAGGATTTTTAATAAATGGTGACGAGACACGGATACATCACTATGAGCCTGAGAGTAAATGGTAGAGTACGGAACGGAAACATCCTCAATCACCAACCGAAAAAAAGTACAAAAGCTGGAAAATTGATGCTTACAGTTTTCTGGGATTCTCAAGGGCCATGTAATATTATCAGGATAAAGGTTCAACAATCAATAGTGCATTACAGTGAAATGAACTTGTGAATAAACGCAGAGGTCATGCATGTCCGCACATTTCTTTTTTTTTCTTTCTTATTAAGTCTTATACTGTACAATTCCTCCCCGTCACTAGGGGGCTCCCACATTAAGGCTACTACTACCACTCAGAGGGGGCAGAAGGGGCAAAGACTATCATGTGTTTCCTCCGAGCCACGTGACGCCAGCCCGCTCATGCACTATTGGGAGCGGTGTAACACACTCAGAGGACAGCGCTATCCACCTGCATGAACTCACAGAACCCCTACAGATTGGCTGTAGAGCCGTGATTAATGTGGGAGCACTAAGTACCTCTCATCCCTCCCCTCTGAAAGAGCTCGGCCAATCAGCTCCCCAGGAATCGAACTCGCGATCTCCAGATGATAGGGCGAGCACTTTACCACTGCACCACTCGGAGGCCTGACGTCCGTACATTCCTGCTCACATTGTTGATACTCTGCCAAAACTCCCTACAGTCATGTTTGGTCCCCTGAAACAACCCTACTAGTACAAAGGTTAGTATCAAAGCTTGTTGACCGATGGATAAATTAAATCATATTATATTGAAAATCAAGGAGAAAATGTTGAATGTATTTGTCTTTTCTAAAATTAAATTAAAATGAATTCTACAGCCAGAGTGCGGATAATTTTTGACTCACCTTCTTACCTTGTAAAACAATGCTGAAGGCATCCAAGATACACAATAATCTCCTTTGAAAAGTTAATGTTGAGATGTTTCTGCTCCTTATGATCTGTAAATCCGGCTCTTAATCCGAGGTGCTGGTTGTTACTTGGTGGTTTCTGAGGCTGGTGACCCAGCAGAGGTCAGTTTTGGCCTTGATTTCCTGGGAAGGTCTTCATGAGAGTTTCATCAATAGGTTTTGCATCAATGCACTTGACACAGTACTGTTCCTGCATGAACTGTTCCAGAACAGCTGACTTAAAATAACGACTGACTGTTGTTGTTGTTGTTGTTGTTACTTAATTACCAAATGCCGTTTGTGTTATTTCATAGTTTTGAAATCTCCAATATTGTTCTAGGATATAGAAAATCATTGAATGAGAAGGTGCGTCCAAACTTTTGACAGGTACCAAATTTTTGTTCAACTTGCAGGATTGAACAAATTTAATTTATCCCTTTTTTCCCCAGTGTTTTTGGCTTTAACATTGTTTTTCATCGCTAGAGCAATTTTCCTGCACCTGTTTTTATGCCAATTTGTTTAGTTTGCTCATGATGGAAACACCATAAGGAACTTATGGAGCTAAACAGTGCATACAACTTGGTAGTTACACTTGGCTGGGTTGTGTGGTTGGCAGGCACTTGACCATATTTCCTCATAGCTCTGAGTAGGTGCAGGAGCAAAGAGATGCAAAATGCACATGTCGACGCGAAGCATGTTTCGATACAGTGAGCTGAGCTAAAACTGTGACTCAGTAGTCAGTGATTACGTCCTCTGTAGACGGGACAGCTGGAGACAGGGTTCCAAAGACAAGACGACAAATGTTGGTAGCTCATGCAATCAGTTAATGATTGTGGAAGGAACCAATTATTCATGTTTTTTTTTTTATTTTTTATTTTTTATAAAACTGCTTTTAAATTTAACTTTTAAAATATATAGTTTTGCAGCTTGGATTACCTTTTTCCTTCCCTGTCCTACATCATTATAGAAATATAACCCAAACATGGTGGGTTGGATGGAAGAATGGAAAAATCTGAATCAATAGGCTTCATAGTGCCACCGAAATTCCCCAAAACATGTCGTGAAAAACCAGCTCAACCTCAATGCTCATTAATATAAACTCCTTCACCTAGAATAACCCATTTGCCCTGTTAAAATTAATTTAGCCTAGGTATCTGAGTTATCTTTTGTGTTTCATTGTTCTTGCTGCTTTTAAGCACACACTGTTTAATGAGAGGTCTTGCTTCATTAAAACTGAAAAGTCTTGCCTTCATTACCAGTCCTACTTGGTCCTGCGTGTCCAGCCTGGTTTAGCTGATGCTGAGAGCACCTAATAGTGACATTATCATGGGTCGTTCCTCTAATAGCGAGTGACTTTCCTGCCGGGAGTAGGGAAGCGAGGTGAGGGTCGATCGGGTCGTTTCCTGCAGCACTTCAAGGATTTTGTTTGAACCCCTGGTGGTCGATACAGGATGTTCTCTCCGCCTCTGGCGCCAAGGGATGGGCAGGACCCGGGTGTTTTTTGTAGCGGTGGAGGATTAGCGTAGAGGAGGCACAGAGCAGCGGGAGGAAGTTCCAGATGGAAATTGATTGCTAAGATTTTCACAAACCTGCATACCCACGCAGCCACATGGTCCCTTGCTTTATAACGCTCTACTGCTTGCACTGAGACAAATGGGCAAAAAAAAAAAAAAAGGGTAAACTCTTGACTTTGTCTGACTTTCACAAATCTCTAGTTATTTCCCATCTCTCGTTCGTGCGGGAGCAGATTACCGTATGCTAATTCTCCCCAGAGAATCAAAACCCTGCGTCTCAGCATGTCTCTGTGCAATAGGCATGGCTGCGTGGGCCGAGTCCTTTAGATCCGATTGAATTATCCTCGTCAGACGACTGAGAACGAGGAGAAGGCTTTATTCTAAAGTGGAAATCTGTAATATATTTTGGATGAGCTTGCTTTTGTGGCTCTGATGGGTTTACAGAAGCTTGAAAAAAAAAAAAAAGCAGCAGAGACGAAACATTCCTCACTTCTCAGCCACGACTGGATTGACTGACGGGTTTTTTTGTTTCATTATATTGGTAAGAACCATTCATTAAGGCCTAATGGATAAATACGAGTCTGTTCATTTGAGTGTGAGCGCTGTAGCGACGGGATGCCTGTGGCTAAAACTATTCGCAAGATTTCTCCACAGGTCCCACCCCTGATGTGCAAAATCATTTGGCTTCATTTAAAATTTCTATTTTTATGGCACTATTAGAAGGCCGCGATTAGGATTTGGTCAATTGCATTCATAGCTGTTAACCTCAAGGCAGGCTTAATCTTTCTATAGTCCTTCACAATGGGGTAAGAACGGATATGTTTGACAGATAGCATCTTAGTGTTCACCAGCTGGCTACTAATTTGTCCTTCTGTTCTTGCAGAAATTGTTTTATAGGTTCTGTGCACAAAGGGAACGACACGAAAGAACATCCAAATCATTGTGACCACCTACGCGGGAGAAAATCTGCTACGAGTCTAGTGATTTGCCAGTTTCGTTATTACCGCTGCCATTGGTACAAATTGTGTCTCTTTTTTTTTTTTTTTTTTTTACCCCCATACTGATTGTTTCGCATCCGTCCATCATGGTGTAGTGTTTCAGGACAACTTTGAGCTGGGAAAACCTTGCTAAGATTAAGCAGCTGTCCTGCACCTGACACTGGTGATCATTCTGATCGCTGCGAGGTCATGATTTGATAATGTTGGCAAATGAGAAGAACCTTTTCAACAGTGCCAGAAAATGGCTTTTGATGAGGGGATTTGACAGGCTGGCCAGTGCAAAAACAGGAGCTGATCGAGTAACATTTGATTATTATAGACCTTCATGTCGATAAGGGGAGAAAAATTCATTCAGTCATCTTTCTTCTATACCACTTATGGTGTGTACAGGTTCACAGGGGATCTGGAGCCTATCCCAGGACACTTGGGCTGGTTACAGCCCGGACAGGGTGCCAATGCACACCTAATCGGCATGTCTTTGGACTGTGAGAGGAAATCCGCCAAGAACTGGGGAACAGGCAAACCTGAGGCAGGAATCGAACCCTCGATCCCGCAGGCGGGAGACCACATTATTAACCCCTACGCCACTATGCTGCCTCATTGAACTCTGAGTGGAACAGGGCACCATGCACACACACACATTTACACCGTGAACAGGGCACCATGCACACACACACATTTACACCGTGAACAGGGCACCATGCACACACACACATTTACACCGTGGCTTACGGTGGCTTACAGTTCCCTCCGGCACTGTGCTGGAATTCCGGGGTAGTGCTGGGCCCGCTTTCGATTAGAAACTGAAGAATTCTATAAGGGTTCACATGGTGGGGAAAATCATTACATCATGGAAAACATTTATTAATCACTTTATTCAGACTTAAAAAAAAAAATAATAATTTGAAAAGATGAGCTCTCCAACCTTAAAACATTTTAGGTGTAAATATTGACTAAGCGTTATGTGCTGTATCTGTGTCGCATGTGTGTGCCCATGTGTAATGAAGGGTTGGTGTTATGTCTCAATCCAACTTCACTTACTTACATAACCAACAGGCTCCAGCTTCTTTTAATTTCAGCCCTGGATATGGCAGACATATTTTGGATGTTCATATTGTTTCGGCGTTCTTTGCACGCTTAGCGAGTGTGTAAAAATGTTAGCTTGGATGGTAAAAAAAAATCAGCATGTGACTGTTTTCAGACTGCAGTTAAACGGACAATGTTCCTAACAGCATGTTGATCTTCCACTCTTTTGCGCTGTGTGACTTTCATACACTTCCTGACAACTTTCTACATAACGGTTGATAGTACCAATGAGCATGGAGGACAACTTGTTTTATAATCTTTTACACAAAAAATTGCAAACTTAAGATTTTGAGCACAGTACGATGATGAGAGTCTTAGTCGCAGTAAAACAGTCTTAGCCGCAGTAAAACAAGGCCCGTACGTCTGTGAATGTTGATCCCAGCTGATGTGGCTCGGAGCCCACGGTAGTTTCCATGAACATTCAGCATGTGGAACAAACAGGTCCGATCACCAAAGTGTTTTGTTTGTGCTAGACAATGCCGACCTCAAACTGACCACCAGCTGGGAATTATTGCCACATTATTGCGCCGTACAGTCCTCACCTCACTCCAAGCAATTTTTACATGTTTGGGCCATTAAGGGAGTTCCTGGGAGGCCAGCGTTTTAGATGTAAATCAGGCTGTCTGATAACAGCTCCGATATATCAAGAAAACTTTTCACCTTGATGGTAGCCAAGCAGGCGGCACGGTGGTGTAGTGGTTAGCACTGTCGCCCTCCACCTCCAGGGTCCGGGTTCGATTCTCAGCCAGACTCGATTCCTGTGCTTGGTGGGTTTCCTCCGGGTACTTTGGTTTCCTCCCACAGTTCAAAGACATGTAGATTAGGCTAATTGGCATTCCCTAATTGCCCCTAGTGTGTGAATGAGTGTGTGCCATGCAATGGATTGGCACCCTGTCCAGAGTGTACCCTGCTCCGTGCGCTAAGCCTCCTGTGATAGGCTTCAGGTCCACGTGACCCTGAATACAGGATAAAGCAGTATAGAAGATGAGCGAGTGAGGGTGTCCAACCACTAGAGAGACACTGGAATAAGTGCAGCAGGGAGTTACAGTATATAGAGAAATAAGGGGAGTTTTTACTCTCATAACTGTGTTCTGTTATTCTGCAAGTATAAGTTGATGATCACATAACACCTCAGTTCACTTTTATTAAATGGGTAAAACAAAACGAATGTTTGAAATTTACCAGTCTACCTACCCGTATGGTTTTGGGTGTTGGGAAAAAAAACAGACAACGTGAAGGAAATCTAAATGGGCAAGATGTGAAACTCCAGACAGACAGTATAACCCTAGGGCAGAACCTTGGGCTATGATGCAGCAATGCTGCCTGCTGCTCTGTTCAGGGAAAAGAGATACTGTAGATAGCAAGAGATAAAGATAGCTAAAGAGATGCTGAGCCAAGGGACGGGTGTGACCGTGATGGATTTGAGACGGATCACATGCTTCACATTATGTTGTGTTTGGAAGAACACACCGGGCATCACGAGAAATCACGAGTCATCCCTGGGATCGTGGTTAAATCCCACACTAAGACCTAGTGCTAGAAATTTAAATGTCTTCTCCGTTCCCATCCCAAGGACGTGATGTATTTCAAATATCGAGATTTGACCTTCAGGAAATTATTGAAATAAAAAATAAATTAAAAAATGAATGATTTTGGTGCATTACTTGACAGTTCTACAATACGAGAAGGAAGAAACAGAAAAACAACCTGTTGTTGTTCATCTTTGAACAGCATGAAATGAACTGGCCCGGACTATTTGTCTCTTTTTTTTTTCTTGGTCATCGATGCGAGAGACTTGTTCCGCTGTGGCAGATGGACTATGTGATTGCCACCGTGAGGAATCGAGGGGCAGAGTTTCACCTCAATGCTTCACCTTTTTTTTTATTTCAATCAGAATCCGCACAAACAGCTCCTGCTGGTAAATATAAACAGACACGTGTCAGGGTGCGTTCACGTTTATTAGTCTGTTTGCGAAGCCTGAATCAGAGCGAAGTTGATACAGGTTAGGTTCACACTGCGAATAATTAAGTGGATCCAGCAACAACAAACGGCTGGGGGATAAAACTCCAATAATTCGTCGTGGCAAAAGATGGAAAAAGTAAACAAACCTTTCTCAAGTGGAATTACAACAACAAAAAAAATAATCCCCTAAGCAGGGAAAAAAAAGCAAGCTGGTGCTCAATACATTTCTAGATAATGAGATATAAGAGATGGTCCAAATCTCTAAAACTCATCACATTGTTGCCGGGCTGAAGCACTCTTTCTTTCGCTTGTCTTGTTTCAGTTTGCATCTCCAAAACACACGGCGTGTTTGTTTCCCTTCCTGCAATTGGCTCGATTCAAGCTTGAATCTATTTATCGCTCCAGTCGAACCATGCTAATTTGATTGGAGGTGGACCAAGACCACATCGCTCAGATGCCGAGTGTGAACACAGCAAAGCAGAAAAACACACCAGGTTTCCGTTAAAGATATAACGATTGCATTTCCTGGCCAATTTCAGCCATTCATTGGAGGCGTGGCACACTTGCACTCTCACATCAATCAGAGCCGCACTAGCCAATCATGGCCGTCTGTGCTCATGCAAGTGGAAGGGGCGGATAGCAGTTTCCTCAACGTGTGCTACACCGCCACCAATGTCAGAAAGCAGTCCACAAGATGCTCTCGGCTGGTGCACGGTGTCTCTGAGGAAGCACGTAATAGTGCGGTGAGATTTGAGCTTGCAAGCGCTTTCTGTTTCCGTTTTTTGGTTATCAGCGTGCGTGATCGGTACAGAATCGTCTATATATGAGGCTGATGCCGGTCTCTGGCTGATCGATCTGTGCATCTCCAGTTTCCATTCAGACACACTAAACGCTCTCCGTTTTCTGGCCTTCAGACTCACCCGAGGTATGCATTCGCTCCGGCTCGCTCCGGTACACATCCTTGCCCGCTCTCTGAAACTCTTCTCACGCCGCCACACTTACAAAACTAGCCGAAAGGATCGGATCTTAATGCGCGCAGTACACGTTCTCATTTGTATCGCTCTATGTGTCAGCTTGTCTGGAGCGGCTGCCTTATTTTCCTGCATCATTGGTTATATATTCGTTTTCTTCACCAGCTGGGTTCTATTTTAGGGGGCTGCTTCAGAGATGCTGGCTCAGGGAGCAGTAAGTACAGTAAATCTGAAATAACTATATGGCAGCATTATGCCACAGAGCAATATAATGATGTGCCAAAGCAGGGGAGCGATTGTAAATAATAATAATAAAAAAAAAAACATTTTAAGAAGCTGAAAAGCAAATCAGAGAAATATCTTTTTGTGTTCGTAGAGAAATCTAATAGCTGCAAACACCAAATATCGGCAAATAGTTCGCGCAGTGTGCTTAGATTCATTCCAGTAAGCGGATAAGGGGGAAAAAAGTCTGGATTCACGTTAATTGCTAATTAACTAGATTTCTCTCCTATTACATTATGCGTCCCTTATTTATTTTCTAAAATATGGAGTGAACATTTTTATTCCATTCTATACTTCATGCTGTTGGATTCTTCATTTTAATTGCCTAGAAGATGATTAATTTTCTCTAACAGCAGCTCTGACTGTACTTCCAGCTCGAAGCCAAATCCCAGCTTTATATTAACGCACTCATTCTAATGGTTTATCATTAACGAGTTACACAAGTGCATGCACAGTGGGCAAAAAAAAAACGAATGTGAGCAAATCTTTTAGTGTGTATTTACACATACTGTAATAATACACTAATAATCAGAATAATGAGGAATACAAATTTATTACAAAAAGCGTCTTAGGTAGAATGGTCTGACTCGATCGGATCAGTTCGATTGGAATAAATGTTCCAGATGATTAATGCGGGGGCTGGGGGGGTAAACCTTTGATAGTCCATTCAGTCACTCGCTCATCGCCTATACCGCGTAATTCATGTATTCAGGGTCATGGGGGGCCTGGAGCTGATCCCAGTCCATCTCAGGGCACACACACACATACACACACTCATTCACACACTAGGGGCAATTTGGGAACGCCAATTAGCCTAATCTGCATGTCTTTGGACTGGGGGAGGAAACCGGAGTATCCAGAGGAAACCTACCAAGGACACGGAGATAGGAATCGAACCCGCATCAGTACTAACCACTACACCACCGTGCCGCCTATAATCATTTCAGTAAGTAAATATTACCCATGTAAACACCTGATCTGATCGTTTCTGTCTCGCTGGATTAAGTCTATTCTTCCGTGAGCATGTTTCTCCCCCACGTCGGTGTAACATTAGATGATGTGACGAGTTTCCAGGAAGGAAATTTTGACCAGTTCCATTCCTGACCGGTTAACTCTATGGCAACTTTCATCGTCTGGATCACTGACTTGCATTTCACACACAGTAAAGCATCTAACCAATCACAGATAAGACCGAATTCTTCTCTCTCCCTCTCTATAAAGCATTCCTTTTTTTCTTTTACATTCAGAGATGAACCTTTCCACCTCTCATTTTCCAGCACTCTCTGCCCCACTTCCAACGTATGGCTCCTAGAACATTTCTAACGAGACCTTAATGAAGCACAGCTTCACCGAGCCGCCCTCCGTGACATCGCCCTCTCCTCATTGTGTCGATTCAGTGGTAATTAAGTGCTCGTGTAAATCTGACCTGACGTTCTGTCTTAAGCGGTGGATAGGATCTCCCGTGTGATTAGATTGGTAGTGAAACTATGTTTTTTTTTCCTTTTCTTTTTTTTTCTTTACTTGTCTTTTTTATAAGCCTTCTCGCTTGAGCCAACACTCTCCTCGATTAGTCTGGTATTGATCTAAAAGTAAATGAGAATGGATATCATTTTGACTGGTGTAGCCATCGCTTGCTTCTGGCAGTAATTCCCGAGTTTGAGAATATTCTTGGGTGAACTATTTAATTTCAGCGGTGTCCCTGTGACTTTCCTCTTTAGCTTGGCTTGCAATTTCCAGTCTTATTATAGAGATATATAGTGCGCTCTGGTCTGTATTTAGAGAAGCTATTAATCCGTCTCCTGGCTAGCGTCATGTTGAAATGCTGATATCGATATTAGAGAGTGGATTATGGCAGCATACCTTATCATAATTACATCTGAACATCTGACATGGGGTTAATTGACACCTTCCCATATTGCGCGGGTCTGTTGCTGCCTTTTTATTGTTCCCTCCCAAAAATAAAAAAGTTATTTACTAACGGAATTTGCTTATACCCCAGGAGCTTACGCTTTAATCCCTGAGAAT
Source organism: Clarias gariepinus (assembly GCF_024256425.1). Taxonomy (NCBI): domain Eukaryota; kingdom Metazoa; phylum Chordata; class Actinopteri; order Siluriformes; family Clariidae; genus Clarias; species Clarias gariepinus. The sequence continues at coordinate 34,533,139 of NC_071104.1, forward strand.
TCGCACATACTATATTATCACTGACAAAGACGACAGGCCGTTCAGGAACGGTTAAGTAACAGCAGTTTAAATTTATCGTCGAGTACAATAAAGCTACTGGACGGTCCCTAATGATGCAGCAAAGCCACGTGCCTCGGTTTACTCGGGCCGTTTTGACACCCGACACCCGCATGTGTGCGCCATTTGGGAACGGGAAGAAGCTGAAATCGCATTGTCAGTGGAAAGAATCTGTGACATGCGCCACGTATTTATAGCCTGCTCTTAGCTTTGCATGTCGTTTGTAACGCGATACCGTCCACGCAGCAAAGACGATCAGCTGTTGGAAGGGTCCAGGGCTGGAACCTAAGAGGCAGACGAGCTTGAGCCGTTGAAAATGGCCCTGTCTTGCGGACATCAATTATGTCAGCAGCACGGGGGTGAAAACAGAGAGTGAATTGAGCTCATAACCTCCGGAGGCCGGGTGGTTCAAGAATATTTGGCATGATGGTCAGGGAGTCACTCGGAGAATTGTAAATCGGAATCTTTCTCCGAATCCGTTAAAAAAAGAAGTAGACAGCCAAGGCCGCTCTCGGTGGAAATCCAATCTAAGACAGTGGGATAATATAGCGGATACATGGCGTGACCTCATGAGTTTCCAGCGTAGTCGGACAGGAATTTATTTGACACGAGATATCACACATGAATGACTTGGTAGGGGAATGTCCTTACAAGCGTCAAGCGTGAAATGTCCATGTCGTACTGTTTTTTAGGTGATGTAATTAGGAGTGGAATATCTTCATCAATGCTGATAGATAGAGAGAGAGAGAGAGAGAGAGAGAGAGAGAGTGCCAATCCCTCCTGGACGACATGCAGGTCTGATCCACAGCTGCAGGAATCGCCTGGTTGAGGTTATTGCGGCCAAGGAGGGTCAACCAGTTATTAATTCTAAGGGTTGACTTACTTTTTCCAGAAGTGAAGTATGTTGAATGAGTGTGTTTAAGAAAGACATGAAAGGTCAGAATTTCTTTGTGGTATTATTTTAGACACATCATATTTGTCAATACTGTTTAGATTTAATTCAACTTTATTTTATTGTCATTGTCGGCAAAGCAGCTTTACACAATCAAAATATTTATTTAAGTTTGTATGAAATGTGGATGTGTATGAATCAAAATGGTCAGATAGTCCCTGATGATCAAGCCGAGGACGACGGCGACAATGGCAAGAAAAAACTCGCTGAGATGGTAATAGGCAGAAACCTTGAGAGGAACCAGACTCAACTGGGAACCCATCCTCATCTGGGCGAAACAGAGAGCAGGGATTGATCTGCAGTCATACTGTGTGGATTTTATGACACATTTAATACTGAAAACCAGGAAATTCCAAAAGGTTCACATAGTTGTTCTTGCCACTGTAGATAGACAGACTTATGGACACACCTTCTATCTCCATGGTCTACCCTGATTGTTATTCCTTTCTACACTGTAAAACAAAACTGAAGGCGTCCAAGATATACAATAATCTCCATTGAACAGTTAATATTGAGATGTTTCTGCTACTTATGATCTGCTGGTTGTTAACTGGTGATTTCTGAGGCTGGCGACTCTAAATGAACTTCTCTTTTAGAGCAGAGGTAGGTTTTGGTCTTACTTTCCTGGGAAGGTCTTCATGAGAGACAGTTTCATCATGGTGCTTGATGGGTTTTGCAAATGTACTTGACACAACACTGTTCTTGGAAGAATGTTTTTTTAGAGTAAGGTAAAAAAAATCTAAACTTTTGACGAGGACTGCATATAGATAGAGTATTATATTAAAGGGAAATTGTAATTGCAAACAAAAAGTGTAGAAGAATATTAAAGGCTGGGTTAAAATTAAAATTAAAAGTCGCTATGAGATATAATATTATTATATATATAATATAAAAAAAAACATACAGTTTGTATGTAAATTAAATACACTATTAATGTAAATGATTGCTATAAAGTAAGAATGCCTTTTTAAAAAAAAAGGAATGTAATTTCCTATAGTTTATAGGAATATAAAAATAGTTTTGTGTGGCGTCCTGCAGAACCACCCACAGTTCTTCTGAGGACTTGGACTGTACCTGCTTCTTTTTTCAAAAAGACACCTATATTATACTGCTTTGCTTTTCTGGCATGCAAATATTATTTCCGTGAGAAAACTCACTCACTCACTCTCACTCACTCTCACTCACTCACTCATCCTCTATACCTCCTGTATTCAGGGTCTCGGGGGGCCTGGAGCCTATCCCAGGAGACTCAGGGCACGAGGTGGGGTACACCCTGGACAGGTGCCAATCCATCGCAGCGCACACACACATACACACACTCATAAACACACTACTGGGCACACCAATTATCCTAATCTCCATGTCTTTGGACTGTGGGAGGAAACAAAAACATTGTTTTTGACTCAATAATAAAATCATAAACAAACGAACAAACACAAACAAACAAAAGACTATAACATAGTTTGTACTAAACACCACAGGGTGCCTAAGACTTTTGCACAGTACAGTACATGTACATCAGATGCAGCAGCAAGGTATGGATAAGTTGTAATATTAATAAAAAAAATGTAAGAATAAAAATACATGATCATATTATATACAGGTGCAATCAGGTGAAGATTGTAGATTAAGATGCATTGATGAGATTAACAGTATGATTAATAAATACAGAACAGAACGTACGGTATATAACCCTATTCACACTTATTTATCCAGAGCGACTTACATTTATATCTTATTATACATCTGAGCAGTTGAGGGTTAAGGGCCGCGCTCAGGGGCTCAACAAGGACAACTTGGTGGTTGTGGGATTTGAACCTGAGACCTTCTGAACCGTAGTCCCACACAGATCACACTTTCTTTGTAAAGTCTGACTGCAGTCAGGAGAAAAAAAGATGTATTGATGTAGACTTCTCCACCCTTTTTATTCTACATGTGGAACAACTGCATGAATCGTGTTCAGATCTCCCAGCTTGGCGTCGCCACGTTCTTTAACGCGACTCTTGGTTTTAATTAAACGAGCCGGGAAACGTTCCGTCGTTGATGGAAAGTTCAAGTTTTTTTTTTTTTTTTTACTTTGAAGATGTCAAACTTTCCTGAACATGTTAATGGGAATGATGTTCGAGTGAGTGGATCAGAGAAGCTTTGAAGATCATAGCAGCAGATGCTTGTTCTGGTGTTGTAGCCCATCCTATTCAAGATTCATGCGGAGATGCTTTTATGCTCACAACAGGTGCAAAAAGTGGGTATTTGAACTATGAGGGTTTTTTTTTTTTTATCAAATTAATTAATTCATGTATTTCATTTCGTCAGATACACACCGGTCTCAGAACGTCTGATATGATTTTTTTTTCTTCCTCCTTTTTACTTTTTTCGTCCTGAACACTTCTGATTGAGATGCACACAAAACCGAAACATATGTCAAGTCCAGCAAAGTCTGTGTTCTTCAGAACTGAACACGGTGTAGACATCTTGCCATGTGAAAGATTTTCCCAGGCTGCCATACAAATTCCAAAAAATGAATCGCGGTTATGCGGGAAAGAAATCCAGCGTTATTTCTGCGTTTAGTCATCGAGCTGGCGCTTACATTCAGATCCAAACATCTAGCAAGGATCCATAACTTGAAAAACGAGAAACAGATGCTGGCTCGTGGAAGCGCTACAGCGGGCCGCTAACAAAAATAATACGGCAAACAAAAACGCAATTAAGATATTACGATGAGTCCTCCGGACGATATTTATAGAAGAAAATGTCGAGAATGTCCTCGTGTTCGGGGTCCGCTCGAGCCACGCGGGTTAGAACGCGCACGGTTAAGGAGGGTCTGATGATGGAGCGCGTTTGCAGAGCAAACGAGGTGAAGAGAGACTTTTGGAGAGGCTTGTATCGGATAGCCGACAAACGACTCGCGGTGTCCCGTTGATAGAGAGGTCATCTGTCCCTGTCCGTGTCTTGGCACCGTTTGGACTTTGGAAACGGACGACGCTATTAAATTAGCGCATGGTTTATAGGGGAAATGGAAGAATCAGTCCAACCATACGGGATTTGACACAAAGCCTGAGGGAAATCAGTAACCCGTCTAACCCCATGCACCAGACCTCCCTACCGTACGTACACCTTTTCTTTCTTTCTTTCTTTCTTTCTTTCTTTCTTTCTTTTTTGCTCTGGGATCAGAGCAGACGATTCGCACCAAGCACACGGGAGATGCGTGAAGCGGTCAGATGGTTGGTTAGGAGGTCTTGCTTTTCTGCGGATCTCGGTGGGGTCGCTGGGAATTCTTGAGTCTCACCTCATTTACACATGTCTGAGTAGATTGCACCGAGTCGTATTACGCTCTCGCAGTGAGCGCCGGGTATGCAGCGACACTCGCTGTACCATATACAGCGCCAACTCCCCCCCCCCTCTCTCTCTCTCCCTCTCTCTCTCTGTCTACTAAATACACACGCAGTCCCTCTCGCCTGCCTTTCTCTCGCACGCGCGTGCACGCTGTTTCTCTCTCGCTCTCGCTCTCTCACACACACACATACGCACTCAGGAGTCACCCGCTCGTCTCACGCGTGTCTCTCTCTCTCTCTCTGCATGGCCGGCTGATCACACAAGTCGCTCCTGATTTACGAGAGCCAGATTCCTCCAGGCTGAATCGCAGCGTGACGGACCCGCGGCTTTGTGATGGAGAAGGAAAACCCCTGATTTGTTTTTCTTTTTTTTTTTTTCTCCGCTTGTCTTTCCAAATCAATGATGGACTGACCCAGTTTTTTTTCCCCTTTTTTTTCAAATGCTTTTTTTTTCTTCCTTTTTTTCTCCTGACAGCCTCTCGCTTTTTCTCTCTCTCCGGGTTTCATCTCCGACTCTCGCGTCCACTTGTCCACTCTGTCCACTTCTCCCGGAACTTATCTTCTCCTCTCTTCTCCTCCACCAGCCTCCGAACGCGGCGCTCAGCCCTCGCACATCATGCTCCTAGGTGAGTCCGGGTTCTTCCTCTTTAACTCCGGCGCCGAGCCGATAGACCTCAGAGTGAGGAACGCTGTAAACACAGCAGGCTTTATAAAGCTTTTATTGCGCCGTTCCTGGGTCGCGTTCGATCGCGTTCACGAACTTTTAACGCAACGAGCATAAAATCCTCGCTTTGGTTGTCGGGTTTGTGTAGAAGAATCCAGCTGTCACCGGTGTTTGCTTTACGCTTGTACGGTTCGTGCTGGGCTTGTCAACACATCACACGAGATCACGCAAGCTTTAATTCCATCATGTATATTGCTGCACTGCCTGTATGCTGGGGTTAAAAAATATTTTGGGGGGCGATCCTTTTAAAGTTAGAAGTCAGATTCTTTAGGATTTTGGGATGATTTACTGATTTGATTGATTTGAATGAATGAATGATTTTTAATTTAGAGTGCTTTTGGTGTTGGTGTAAATGATAATTCGTTTTATTCGTCCACTCAGCTGTTAACAGATATTAAACATGAGAATATAAAACATAAACATAAAACTCGAAAATCGAAATCTTTAGATTTTAGAGTTCTTTTACACCAGTTAGTGCACTTAGGAATCTTTTTTCTTTTTTTTTTTATGAGCTGATGAGAAATTGTTTCATGTATGTATATTAGCTTCATAACGTGTGTTTTAACTAACGAGCCTGTACGACAACAAACCGTTAGTGATACACAGTACCTGTTATAGAGAGGGTATGTCTTCATTTATTTATTTATTTATTTATCCGTCTCTCTATTTATTTATTTATTTATTTGTTTGCGTTTTTATTTATTTATTTGTTTGATTTTGTTTTTGTTTGTTTGTTTATTTTTACCCTATCTATTTGTTTTTGATTATATTTATTTATTCATTTGTTTATTTATTCCTTTTAATAAATTAAATGAATATATAAACACAATAAATTGACTGATTGTTGCTTGGAATACGTAAAAACACTAAACTCTAATGACTAATGCATAAACATTTCTAATATCAATGATAGTAATAAATAATAACTCACTCTTTGTTGACGTGGGGGTTCATCTTGGATGCCTTGTGCTTGATAAATAGACAGACAGATATTTTATTGATACCAGCGGACATTCCCACCAATGTGAGCATCTGTTCATGATCCGCCGCAGGTTCGTTTCAGGTTTCTCCTTTCCTCTCTTTTTCCTCTAAATCACAAATTTATTTATGTACAAAATATCAACATTTCGGGCTTATGACGCTGCAGGCTTGACACCTGATTGCATTATACTTATTTACTGCCCTCATTCTGTCATTAGCCGTCATTAATTGACTGCACACGGAGCGTTTCCCGAATCGTACTGCGTACACACCAGTGCGAACAGACTGCATTTATCAGATTCTGGCCTGTTGGAGGGTTCAAACCAAGTTCTCGCTTTTTTTATCAATGATGCACCTGAAAGCTACACATGTGAGCGCCACCTTGTGGAGAAGGACAGGAGTAATGGAGGAGAGTGTGATCGCATGAGGGTCGGAGAGAGAGGTACAGACTCAGGGTGGGAGAGAGACAGAGTGATGGGGAAAGAGGGATTGATAAAGAGAGTGATGGTGGGACGGAGGGAGAGAGAAAGGGAGAGAGGGAGTAAAAGAGAGCGTGGATGAGTGAGTGAGTGGGCAAGAGTAAGAAAGTGGATAATAGATGTGTAAGGGAGCGATAACGAACTGGACTCCATATAACCTTAAACACATCTCCTGTTATACTGAACTTCCATCTTCCTAACACCCAGCATGACTGCAGATCAATCCCTGCTATCCGTTATCACACAGATGGGGATGGGTTGGGGACTCGAGTCCGGTTCCTCTCGAGGTTTCCTCCTATTGCCGTCTTAGGAAGTTTTTCCTTGTGACAATCAGTAATCATTTTGATTTTCTACACATTTTGCACATTTCATACACATTTACAGAATTTTCTGTTTGATTCTGTGAAGCTGCTTAGCGCCAATGACCACTGTTAAAAGTGGAATACAAATAAAGTTTAATTGAATTGAATTGAGTGAGTGTGTGAGTGAGTGAGGAAGTGTGTGAGTGAGTGGGTGAGTGAGTAAGGAAGTGAGCGAGTGAGTGTGTAGGTAAGTGAGGAAGTGTGTGAGTGAGTGTGTGAGAGAGTGAGGAAGTGAGTGAGTGAGTGGGTGAGTGAGTGAGGATGTGGGTGAGTAAATGAGTGTGTGAGTGAGGAAGTGGGTGAGTGAGTGAGTGGGTGAGTGAGTGAGGAAGTGTGTAAATGAGTGGGTGAGTGAGTGAGTGTGTGAGTGAGGAAGTGGGTGAGTGAGTGAGTATGTGAATGAGGAAGTGGGTTAGTGAGTGAGTGAGTGTGTGAGTGAGGAAGTGAGTGTGTGAGTGAGTGGGTGAGTGAGTGAGGAAGTGAGCGAGTGAGTGTGTAGGTAAGTGAGGAAGTGTGTGAGTGAGTGTGTGAGAGAGTGAGGAAGTGAGTGAGTGAGTGTGTGGGTGAGTGAGTGAGGATGTGGGTGAGTGAATGAGTGTGTGAGTGAGGAAGTGGGTGAGTGAGTGAGTGGGTGAGTGAGTGAGGAAGTGAGTGGGTGAGTGAGTGGGTGAGTGAGTGAGTATGTGAGTGAGGAAGTGAGTGGGTGAGTGAGTGGGTGAGTGAGTGAGGAAGTGAGCGAGTGAGTGTGTAGGTAAGTGAGGAAGTGTGTAAGTGAGTGAGTAAGTGTGTGAATGAGGAAGTGGGTGAGTGAGTGAGTGTGTGAGTGAGGAAGTGGGTGAGTGTGTGTGTGTGTGTGTGTCTGTGTGTGTGTGTGTGTGTGTGTGTGTGTGTGAATGGATGAGGAAGTAGACGAGTGTGTGAGTCAGAGCAGAGGTGAGTAATGGAATGAGAGGCTTGGTGTATGAATGAGTGAGGGCGTTATGGAGGGATGAAGGGAACGAGGACGTGTGTGAATGAATCAGTGAGTGACTGAGTGAGTAATTAAGAGAGTAGAGGAAGATAGTGAGTGAGTGATGGTTCCGGGTTTTTTATTTTATTTTTTTGTTAAAATGTACTAATATATTTTTTTTATATATTATTTATCCCAAACTGGATTTTGTGTGAATTTGTCGGCGTGTGATGTTTAGTGTTTCCCCCGACCAAAGACCGCTCGCCTCATTGTCCCGACACCCGGAGGTCTGCGAGTGATCATCTCCAGTCAACAAGACCCTTCCTGTAAACAGAACTAAACACAGGATTTACTCAGTGTGTGTTTTGTCCTGATCTGTCTCCTCAGGCTGTTTGTCGTCTCGCTCGCCACCCGTGTCTGATTATTTTTTACGTTTATGCACTAAATCAGGGTCCCCACTGAAAAAACATCATTAAACTTCCTGAGCCGGTCTGTTTCCCCTTCGCCAGCAGGCAGCACTTACCTTCACTCTGATGAACCATTTACATAATCAGCTTTCATACACACTCATGGAGCTCGTTAAAATATTAAAAATGTGTTGTTCTACCGCTTTGTCTTTATTGATCCGGATGGAAATCGTCACCTTTTTGTCGCTTGTGTCCAAAAAGAAAAAAGGAATACAGGCAAGGTTTGAGCAACACTCCTTCATTTAGAGCCACCTTGGTGTGTGTGTGTGTGTGGGTGTGTTCGTGTTAGTGTGTGGGACAGCTAATGCTGTAGTTAAGATTAATGTTCTCCAGTCTGGACACATCCCCAGCCCACATTTACACTCCCGTCCTCTACGCGCGTGTGTAAAAATAAGCGGCCGCCTCAACCCGCTGCCTCCGGAAAGCAGAGCGGAACACGATTCAGTCATCATGCACGGTCTTACGATCGCCGTAACGTCAGAATCAAAGTATACGTAGCTCATTTCTATCGATTTTTAAACCATTTGCTGGTGAACGTCTGGCTTTTTCCATTTAACTCCATTCCTGTTATAAAATCACGCTGTACTTTTCTTACACCGCGGCGATCATATCGTAAGCGAAGTCGGCCGGCTGCATGCGAGGATTGTTAAAACGATTAGCATGAAATTGTCCAGAACGTTCAAGCATGATAAGCAGGAAAAATGTACAGTAGGCATCAAATAAATCACAGTTTGGTTTTTTTTTTTCCTTCGTAGTGCTAGCGTCAGCTTGCTAAATTAACTCCACAACTCCCATGTCAGTTTTAGCCAAAAGCCTTTTTTTTTATGAAATTCTCATTTTAGTCCAATTTGCATGTCTTTGAAACGCACCAAGCATGGTGAGAACATGCGAACTCCCCGCACACAGACCCGAGGTAGTGCTCTAACCCTCGACGCAAAGGTGCGAGACCACAGTGCTAACACCTACTTTAATGGAATTGAATGAAAAATGAAATGTAATAATAACTTTAAAAAAATTGGATGACAATAAAACATTTTGTTACACTAGTGTATAGTATTTTTCTGCTTTTTTTTAAGGACTTTAGTTGAGGTCATGTGACCCCTTCTATCGTATGTCTTGTTTAAAAAAAAATGTAGAAAATTAAAAATACATCTAATTTCATTAATATACATATATGAAAACAAATGATTAACATTGCAAGAAAATCAAGTAGTGAACGAATTTTATTAAATTTCTCTCAAACTCGAATAAAGTAAAGCCATATGGCAGCACAGTTAATGGGTGTATTGATAATATCATGTGGCTGAAAGTAATGAATACGAGCAATGATCCTAAAGTTCTTGTGGATTATTTAATAATTTTAATGATGTGCTCTGGAAGCTTCCTCGGGTGCAGACGTCTCCAAAATCAGTTGATTTTTTAAAATCTTGCAATTTTATTCTTAAAATATTGTTTTTTTGTTTTCTTGTAACTTTAAGCCAATATTATAGGCTACTCAAAATGTTACGTTTTTCCCTGAAATATTACCGCATCTCCTCATCTCACGCTTAAAATTGTTGAAATGTTGAAATTATATTATAGAAATGATATTTCTTAAATTGGCTACTAACTTGCACTAATTTGTTACTGTTTACCTGTTGTTGTTTATTTACTCAGTGCAATAAATGACATCTTAGGCAGTGAGAATATCTTTAATGTACCCAAATTTATCTACAAGTTCTTAATCCATGATAACACCAAACCAAATGTAAGATTATTAAATCCATTTCTAGACATGATCTACTAAAGTACAGAATTTAAACCTAAAGTTCTCGGCAAATTGTAAGCAATTACTTCTAGACGTTATTGTAGACCAAATTATCTGTTTTTAAAAAAATTAATATCTAGAAACAGGCTTAAAAATCTTACATTAGGTTTATTATGATGTTACTGTATAATAAGAAATATAAGATTAATTTGATTTAATTCAAGCGGTGCAGGCTAAAATTCAGGCATTTACCTGCTAAAATGTATTTGTTGCATTGATAAAATTAAGTCTGATGAAGCCTTTTAACTATTTCCTTAGATAAATCCTGTTTTTTTTTTGTATTTCTACACATTTTGCTATTTTTATTCTACATTTCTCATACAGACTTTTTAGCTATTTTTTTAGCATTTATTTTTAGAACCAACAGAACAAGATATTTACACTTTAGAAAATAAATGTCTATAAGTAGATTTAATAATCGTATACAGTAATAGATAGGTAGATAGACTTTATTTATCCTGTAAGGGAAATTATTATGTCACAGCAGCAGCAGATTACACAAACAGTAGTAGAGGGAGGAAAGGAAAAAAAAAAAGAAACTAAATGTGCAAATTGTCAGTGTACAGTAAATCCTCAACAAACGAATGAGTTTGTTCATAAGTCCAGTTTGTTTGTAAGTCTAAATACTAAGATACTAGGATACTGACTATACACAGTATAAAACTAACATGTTCATTGATCTGTTTTTTGTTCTTTCATGTCATTCTTTTCATCTCGCTCCATTCTCTCAATTATTTTTACTTTTTAGCAGTATGAGCTCCATCGCCGGACATGTGATTTAACTTCCGTGATTGAACATGCAACAATTCGTAACTTGAATGTTTGTATGTAGGGGACTTGTATGGGGGATGTATTTAGTTCCTTTTGAACCTATAATAAGTAATAGTGGATAAGTTTGACTAGATTCAATATATTTTTAATTGCTAAGTCATGTTTTACAGCCATGTTAAAAGTGACACTAAAGCTTAATTAAAATAAAAAGGCAAAAAAAAAAAAAACTCCAATTAAAGAAAGTTCTTAAAATCAATCAATAAATAAATCACAAAATGAGGGCTGTCTCAGGACGGACTCCATCATCGTCAATGTTATTATGGAAGTAAACAATGTCGGCTTAACTCAATTTTAATAAAACATCCTCCATTAACTTAGTGACTAATTATACTTAATTATATTTATAATTTTGGATACACTCCCTTAAAAGCTGTCCTCTCCAATTAACTGCTTTTAGATAATACAAGACGACTGATTGGTGAAAATAATCATAAAAACATGGCCATTACACACAATTTGGTCATTAAGCCTAAGTGCACTAATGTGCATTAGCATTTTGCTGGCCTTCATCATCATCATCATCATCTTCATCATCTTACAGACCTGATCGTTTCTATCGCATCTGTAATTACACAAGTTTTTTTTTCCTTTCTGTTTTTTTTTCCCACAGTGACTGTAATTGCAAACATTTGTTATAGCAAAGAGCTCTGTCAGCACTAAGAGCGATTAATGTGTGGGCCGGTCTCGTTGACCTCCACCTAATGCTCGCTGCCGTTTTGCTTTTAAAGCATGCACAATAGCGAGCCGTTTCGGCCCGGGTGGAATTTGTACCTGCCGCGCTCCGAATGTGTTAGACACACTGTAGCTTTGAGCGAGATAACAATCCTCTCCACGGGAGGATTCAATTTGCTTTAGGCTTTTCCCCACCACTGAATAATAATGTCCATTAGTGTTTGATCAAGTGTAATAGCTCTAAGTAGGCTTGGGAGTGAGGGAGAGAGCGGCTCGCCTTGCGGGCCCACGCGCTAAGACCGGCGAAAAAAATCTCCAAACATGAGGGATATGTTCCCTAATACATTTACATACCAAATCACATGGAGTCAGACTCCGCTTGATTGCTGGAGGAGGAACCTAAGAGCCATGATAACAGGTAATAAAGTGGCTGTTGGTGTCAAATTCGCCATAGCAGGTCTGGGATTTCGAGGCATGAAATATGCCATTTGCATCCATATACACTCCAAGTCACACACTGTAATGTTTCATTGATCCACATTTTGCTTTGATTACCACCAGAAGTCTTCTCCAGCACATCCTGAAGATTCGCATTAGGGTTAAGGTCTGATCTTGGACAATCCATGTGTTAAGATGATGTCTCTTTTCACAAGTTGAGCCCGATAAGTATCCTGGCATCGTAATCTTGGTATCTCATGGCTATGGTATCAGTAAAAAATTTGGTTATTCAGTACATGCAGGTAGTCAGCTGACCTCATTGTTTGGGCACATAATGTTTCTATACCTAGACCTGACCACCTGTTCCCTAATACATTAACAGTACATACGAAATCACCAGATCACTACACTGCACTACGGGCTTGTACGGTAGGCACTAGGTATGTCACTTCATCTGTTACTCTTTTTACCCTGATTCGGCCATCACTCTGGGACAGGGAAAATCTGGACTCGTCAGATCACATGACCTTTTTCCAGTGCACCACAGTCTATTCTGTATGCTCCCTTAAAGCCTTTTTTTCTCGATTAGCCGCAATGATAAATGGTTTTCTTCAGGCTACGCAGCTGTTTAGTCCCAGTCCCTAAAGTTCTGGAAATGCTTTTACTTCCACTGTTAACCATAACTGTAATTTTTTTTGCTTTTGTAGATTTTGCTGATTTCGTCAAACATTGAAGTGATCTCTGATCATTCAGATTTTTTCCCGATCACATTTCTTGAAGATGATGGTTTATCATCTTAGCACATTTTTAGTAGTTTCAGGTATCTCCTTAGTTGTTTTCTTTGCTTGATGCAGGACAATAATTTGAATCTATTGAAGCAGAGTAGCATCTTTGACATGACCACAGAATACGTGTTCTGACTTGGTTGTTTAAGAACTGAGAAGCTACCCACTGTAATTACTCAGTAAAGGGTTAAACAACTTGTTGCCACCTGAACCATATTAATTACTGCAGTAGCTTATTATCCAATAGAAGACTCTTAGCTATTTGTTTAGTAAAATCTAGGTGGTGACTTTTAAGCTGGACAGTGTGTATATGTATAGATTCTGACATTATATCATATTGATATAAAAAATACAGAGTTGTTTGATCTGAGATTGTTTCTTCTTTGTGTTCCTCAACCTAAAACTAAAAGAAATTCTGCCAGCGTTTTGCTAAAACGTGCTACCTATCATTTTTGTGCTGTTTACTGTACCAGTTCTTTTGCATGCGAAGAACGACAAGCTTGGGAACTGTCTCAGGTCAGTCATTTTGTTGAAGCATTATTTGATGGGGATATTTTTCTATCAGAATATGCTACCTCTAAATTATCCAATAACTATGTTACAATAAAGTATCAAGTCATTGACAGATACTATTAAAGTATATTTACCCCATTTAGCATGTTTCGATAGGGGAGCGTGAATCGATAGGCTCTGCTATGGATTCCTGCTATGGTAGCATTTTTTGACAAGGCAGCACAATTAGGTGGGTTCATTTCTCAGTTATGGTGAGAGCACAGGGTTCGATTCTATTCAGGGCTTTGACAAAACAGATTGTGATAATGGTGCTCAGTACAACCATGTGGAACTGATGTATGTGTGTGAATTAAAAAGTGATTTTTTGTCTCTGTGGGAACATAAGCATTTGCTCATTACGCAGTATTGAGCGCTATGAAAATAACCCCAATGCACATTCTCTGCTTTGAATCATTTAAAAAAAATGTCAAAAAATAATACAATTTTTTAATGTGTATATATAACTGTTTGTCTCTCAAGACAATAGGGTAACCTCGCTCAAGATTTATTGTGATACTGTCAAGATTTCCTTTTTGTCTTGTCATGGTTCCCATGGTAACAAGCACCATGTGCTTGTATTTTTGATATTTGTTCTAGACCTGTCTCCTGTTTCTTATCATGCATTTTCGTCTATTAGACTTTTGCCTGTGTTTAGACATTAATGATGATTTACCCTAGTTTAAGTTGTGCTTTGATCATCAAATTTCTTTTTTATTTTCCCAAATCAAGCACATCAACACAGCGCATCAATTACGACGTTACCAAGACAAATGTTCCGAGGTGATGCTGAATCATATCCTCAATCCTACCTTTCATTTTTGGACCCGAAAAATCCCAGTGCATCTGCAAGTAAGACGTGTCCATTACTTTCCAGCTCATGTGTAATGTTATGAATGTTTAAGGTTAGTGAAAGGGGTGAGGGAACTGCTGGCGGCTTTAATTACTTAAACTTTACTCAGACGAAATCGATCTCTCCGTGTAGATGTAAGAGGCCGAGATTAGTATGCCATCGCGCGGGTTGCAGGCTGTCAGAGCTGGAAAATGACCATTAGTGATTGTGTCTGTCGAGGTGAAAAAGAAAAACCGAGAAAGAGAGATTTCGTGTGGCAGAGGTTCCTTTAGTCTCCATGGAAACGGCAGAGCTGAAATAACGAGCGCTGCCCCCAGTTAAAATCACTTTATGAAAGTAATTTGCGCAGCCGAAGTGATGTGTTCTAATATGAATATTTAAATGGAATCCGACAAGAGCTGGCACGAACAGAGAGAGAGAAAGTTCGATCATAAGTTAGCGTTAAAAGCAACCCTTCGAGTGAAACGCCGTCTCCTAAGAGCGCTGGATGGAACGGGTTTAATCACAACCGCCGATGTTTTTTTTTTTTTTTTTAGAATTGATTCTGAGAAAACAAACCTGAATTGCTTATTAGCCATAAAACTTGTGTACGGTTCTGTGCCGGTAAAACCGAGAGCATCACTGCAGGACCCTTGAGTACAAGCGATAACTCTCATCTGCTCTGTGCGTGGACTGTCCCATGAATAAATCCCAAATCAATAGAATAAACAGTATTGATGAATTCCTGATGTGTTGATGATTTTTTCATAACGGCAGCCCTGACCACAAGACAAGTCACATGTTGTTGTTGAAAGGTACATTGGCTTTGATAAAGTAGCATTGACTTAACGTTGAATGGATGACACAAACACAACAATGCAATTCTATCCTTTATTTGGAGCATTTATACCAATTAACATCCAACCGCGAAACGGTAGCCAGCAGTTATCAAATACATATGATGTTCAAACACCATATTTTAATTTATTTGATATTCATATTCATTTTACAATTTGAGATCCAACCTGCAAACCCTCCCCTCCATCCACTCATATGTAAGATGGAAAATAATTAAGGACTAAACATGCAGTTGATGTATAAAGATGTACTGTATGTCAAAGCAGGTTGCCCTTTTAACCCCTTTTATACCAGAGCATTTTTTCGCAACATTATGTTGAAATAAATATATAGGGGTCATATCATTTATTTTAGCACAACCCAGACAATATGATGCACTAAATTTTATTTAATTTAAACCAATTATAGAAACATATGACTATGCGAAAGTATAAAAAAGGACAGATTTTTTTAACGTGTGGGTGCAACACTGATATCTGACCACATGCATAGTCCCTTATCTTATTATAAAAGGGGATAGAATTCTGATCGGAGTGTGGGACTGACACAATAACTTCCCACACACAGCGTTTCGATCTCATGTCAGGTATCTCCCAATGCTGTAGTGATCCCCCGTTTCATTGTCTTTCAGGAATATTACCGCGATGTGCCTCTTAGCTCCTAAATTCCTGAAGGGTTTGCACAGCATCCAAACTCCATCACATCCAGATTAAAATTTTCATGGAACCGATTGAAAATTTAGTTTCATTTAGGGGGCTTCATAAAACATTATGCGTCATGTAGTCAACGTTGTTCCGACATCAGTTCATCAAAAACCAACCTGATGCCACTGGCGATCTAATGTTACGAACAACGTTGCCAATTTAACATCGATCTTATCGGAGATGCTTATTTACATTCATGGAAGGAGTCTCTATTTCAATCTCAGTGAACACAGGACAAATCTTCATGGCAGGGGAGGTTTTGTTTCGTGGATTTTGTTAACATGACAAGCACAAAAGAGAGGCTGGTGAGGAAATGACTGTTTACAGCTGCTGTGACACAACTGACAATAGGAGCTAGAATAACTAACTGCTACCTGCAAATCGGCCCGAGGTGGGAAAAGCACACACATGGAGTGAAAGTAGGGATTCCCCACCGCAAATATTACTGAAGTAAAAGTAGAAGTCCTCCACTTACGTGTGTACTTGAGTAAAAGTACTGAAAGACTTACGTTATGTATCTAAAGTACAGTTCTAGTATTAGCTCACTGTAATTTTTTTTCTAGTAAAAATTCTCTCTCTGCTTCCTGATTGTGACGCGACCACGTGACCTACCAACTGCTACAATTTCACTCACTCACTTCCTCGTTCTTTATATCGCTCGTCCTGTACAGGGTCGCGAGTCAATTGAGGAACTCGAAACCTTAATCTTAATCCTGGAGATGCGAGGTCACAATGCTAACCACTACGCCACCGAGATACCCACATTGCTACGATGCCTTTACATTTAGGCAGTTGGCAGACGCTTTTATCCAGAGTGACTTACAAAAAGTGCTTTGAAGTTTTCGTGATTGGAAAGATACTTACACTGGGTTACTAGGTTACGAACCAAGTGCCATCAGTCAAACACAGTTGGGAAGGAAATGGAAAATGCTCCAGGATGTGTTGTGCTTAGCACTATCGCCTTGCACCACCAGGTTCAGAGTTCAGAGTTCGATTCCCACCTCCCACCCAGTTTGCATGTTCTCCTTGTGCTTGGTTGATTTCCTCCAGGTACTCCAGTTTCTTCCCTCAGTTCAAAAACATGCACACTAGGTTGATTGGCGTTCCCTAATTGCTTGAAGTGTGTGAATGTGGATGTGACCTGCGATGGATTGGTACCCCGCTTCGTTCCCTAAATCTCCTAGGATAGGATCCAGGTCTCCCTGTATACGGGATTAAGCGGGTTAGACGATGAGAGAGTGAGTGAGTGTGTGAGTGGTGTTGTAGGGTGATATTCTCACACACCACACTGATTATATTCTTATAACAGCATGTCATTTGTAATGTTTTATTTCATAGTTTTTATTTGATTAATAGTGCTTGATTATAATGCATATAGCAATAAATATTGAAATTATTATTAGCACTTTTAATTTCCATAAAAAACTAAGAACAGTGAAATTTTAGGATTTAAAAGAGCCTTTACAAGAGTCTTTTTTTGTATGTATTTATATAAACTATATTTAAACTTGATGTACCCACTTCTTTCAAACAAGTTGAACTTAAACTGGCTAAATTTATTCATCCAGAACATTTCTGCACTCATGTTTCACTTACTTTACTATCGTACCATCATAAAAACTATATAGCCCATGGAAACCTACCCTCACCATCCACTTTATTAGCGTCACGCATACCCCTGTTTGTTCATGTTTCAGCAGTGCCTCATATAAAATCTTTTTCTGTTGCTCAGTGAGCCTTGTGTCTACTGCAGTGTCAGATTCCTGGCGATGCTGTCATGAGCGCATCCGCCTGTGATCTGAGATGATGTTCTGCTCAGCGCGGTTGTAAAGAGTGGTTATTTGAGTTGAAATAGAATTTGGAAAGCTGCCTGTTCACTGTGATTTTACACTGTGGCTTTTCTGAGCAAGATCCAGAGATTGTTGGATGAAAAACTCCAAAGAGATTTCAGAAATATTCAATGTTCCGGCCAACGTCAGATCGCTGAGATCACTTTGTTTCCCACGTTCGGGTGTTTGACTTGAACGTTAAGCGGATCATTGTGTTTTCAACATTTGTGTGGTGCCTCTTATGAAATCCCACGACACCCCATCATGGTCGTGTAGATTTGAGAGTGATAAACCTGACAGTTTGAACATTTTTGCCGTTTTGTCGCTTTGTCATATAAAGTTGCGACTGTTTGAAAAGTCATTATTTCTGAGTGGGATGTTTGTTCTTCAAGAAGAGTTGAGAAACAGAAACAAAAGAAAAACAAAATGCACCTGCGATGTGAACGCTATTTATTTATGTTTATTTAAATGAAAACTGTCTCTTATTTCAGTTTTTCCCCAGTAAGATTATGTCTCGATCTTTCGATCTCTTTCTGCCTCGTTTTATGAGTCATGTTAACCTTTTTAACCTGTATTAACCTTTTTTTTCCTCCACGTTTGATTCGCGAGAGCAGCTTATAGTTATTACATGGTAAATTAGTCCATTTACTATAGTTCTTGGGTCTTAACAAACTTAGCAAATTATATTTTAAGTTTGTTTGATAACTTAAGAGAGAAAACGCTGCGGTCCAAAGGATTAATCGAAGCAGTGACACACAATGGGCATTAATTTGCGCAGGAAAATAAACCGCCATTATGAGAGTAAAAACTACTTAAATTGTTTTCTCATTACGTCGGAGCTACGATGGAATTGCCTGCTTCACGTCTAAAGCCCTATTCGGACGGGACTAGTTTTCCAAACGACGTTTGAGTAAGAATTTTTTTCAGACGACATCTGTCAATTCATGTGTGCATTCAGACGGGACTAACATCTCCGTGTTTATTACAGAGGTAGGAGTGTCTGTGTTTTACATGTGGGCGTTGCACAAGACCACATGTCCAGGATGCGTGGATTCTACATCCATTATTGGTGCACAAACTTGAATACCGGCGCGCTAAAGATTCTGGTGGTTCACATTGACCAAAACACAAAAGAAAACGCGTTTTGTCTCAGACATTCGCATTCGTACGGGATTAGATTTCTCAGAGGACCTCCGAGTTTGCTGAAAAACAGTAGGTAATTTGTTCTGGAATTTTTACAGAGGTCGTGTGAGAGAAAGACAGACATGGCAGAATCGGACGGGATTGAAATCACAAAGTACGTCTGTGAAACAGAAATTTCTCTACAACTCCCTGTAAAACTAGTCCGGTCTGAATAGGGCTTAACACGCTGGCCTCCTAGGAACTCCCAGCCGAAGTAAGTTATTCGTCAGTTTTCAAGGATCGGACGTTCCATTTTCTAAATGTTCTCAGGAACGACTGCGGTGCATTCAGAGCCACCTCGACCAGGATTGTAGTTCACCTAAATACAGCCTTCCGTAAAACGTTTGCGCCATTTAGATGTTTTACTGTGGCTAAGAATCTCATCACCGTACTGTGCCTGAAGTCTTATATATAGATCAAAAGGTTTTATTCCTTCATCCACGTTCACATCATAATGTTAATTTTAAAATGTAAAAAAAAAGAAAGTCCCAGTTTGACTTGAACAAACTGTCATATTACAGAACAATGTGCAGTAAGGATGCAGTAGCATGTTTTACAGTAGGATTATTGCTAAGGTGATTTTTATTAAGAGGAATAACAGTAACAACAATATTCTAGCACATGCTGCTGTTTCTTCTTGTGTGTTTTAAAAATATTTGATTACCTAATAAATTCATTTTAGTATTTTATTTCAAATACTTAAATGTATGTTGTTGTTTTTTAGGTATAGAGACTGATTTTATTATAAGAAACTTCTCCCATAAACTTTTAACTCTGTACATACATCATCCAGTAGCTGACCCGCCAGTCATGTGGCAGCAGTGTAATGCATACAGTAATGCCGTGCAGATACAGTATAGCACGGGTCAAGACTTCCAGTTTGATGCAATTTTATGTCAGCTTTGACATAACCCATGCACGTCAATGATATCTTATAAAGTTTCTGGTTTAGGATCCATCAAAGGGGTGTTGAAAATAAGGACGGGTCTTAAAAATAATCAGATGTTCCTAAGGTTGAGTAAGCATGATTAGTCATGTGTCTTTGATTACGATTTACAGACTTTTTTTTCAACCCGCATTACAAATTAAGCAGCTGTGGGTTGGAACATGGAACCTTCTGATGAGTAGGGTTAAACTTCAAGAACTAGCACTTTGATTGATGGCTGTGAGATCTGAGCAGAATCTGAGATTTTCTTCTTTTTTTCTTGGGTTTGCACACATTGTATCCCTGGAGATGTTGAGGGTGAAGTTGGAGACAGAAAACTTACCAGAAGAAGACTTGCCAGAAAAAATGCCAGGTTTGTTGCAGGGACATTTTCTGAGACCCTAACCAGGTTAAAGTGCCTGTTGATGAGGAATGACAAAGAATAAATGAATGAATGAAACATAATCTGGAGGTCGAATGTATTTAAAGATCCCGTATTGTACTATTCCTTTTAAGTTAAAAGTGATTCTGTTAATGCTCCAACTGAAACAGCATGTTTCTTACCTCATGCTCACTTTATTTCACTCCTCGTCTGAACACGCTGTTTCAGTGTCTATGTACAGTAAATGAGCTACTCCTAAGCTCCGCCCCTTCGGAACTTCTTCTATGAGGTCACAATTAGAGAATAAATCTAATTGGCTTGTTTAAACCCTAGACGTAATAAAAAAAATAAAAAAAAACAGGATTTTTTTTTCTGTGCGCAAAAACCGAGACTAATATAAATGTGTAAAAATGGATTGTACAAACTTAATTATGTAAGGTGGTAATTATTCCAGTACTGAGTGGATGAGTGACTGACCTGGTTAGTGTTGTTAATAGACAGTGTTTGATACAACCTCTTAGTCTTTCATGTCATGCCACACATTTTTAAATCCAGTAAGGATGCAAACACTCAGTTTTTCCCTTGAATCTCGATGACTGCTGCTTCTAATGCCCATCCTTGTTGTTCTCCGTCTCAACAGATGCCGAGGATTTGCGCGCGGCCTCTTTTGGATCTCTCCGCTCCTTTGTTTTGCTATCATTAATTCTGGTTTATTCTCCTTCTGTGACTTTTTACCACATTTTTCCCTTGACTTTGAATGGATTTCATTAGTCTTCTAAAACATTTTAATTCTTTCCAGCGACATCCAAGGTAATTACGGACAGAAATGGGATTTAAGAAGCGAGGTTCGAGCTTGTTTGCTTTGCACTCTTCGCATAGTCCTCCCATTTGGCTCTTGTTAGCAGTGCCACATTTGGCGAGATATTGGCAAGCTGTCAGAGAGATCCTTCTGCGGAATGAGGGAGCGCTTTGGGCCGAGGTGTTTCGGCGCTGCGCGTCTTGTCTCCTGTTCGGTCTCAGATTTCTGTGTTTGTTTGGAACCTTTTTTTGTTCCCTGAGCCTTTTGTTTTGCAAGCATGTTGGCATCTCCGCTTTGTCTCCCGTCTCTATCATGGCGTAACATTCAGGATGTCTTTGTTTTCAAATCCGCTTTTAGCCTTGACACGGGCGGTTCAGCGAAGAACGAGCAGGTGCACCGGAAACAGGTGACAGAGCTTTCTGATGTGGTTTAGCCTCCCTGAAACCCTCTCATCCCTCCATCATCGGGACAGACGGCTTTTCGAATGAGTCTCGTCGTTTGCACCTGCTCTACGATCCTGCTTGACAGGTGTGGAAAAATCTCCCACTGAGCCATGACTCTTAAACACGAGCGCTCTGGCCTTTGATTTCTCCTTTCTCCTCTTCTTCTTCTTCTTCTTTTTTCACTCTGCCTCCCACTTTTTCATGCAGGTGGATTGAGTCATAAGGCTTGTGAGTCACTCGTGAATACTCATATGGAGCCAACGAGAGAGGGCACATGTGCGGCGTCGAGATCCACCACCCACTCTGTGCCGAGGTGGACAGAGAGAGATAGAGAGAGAGAATACTTCTAATCCACTACTGCATGTAATGGATCTGCTTCTTTGCACCTCTTCCATTTGCACTAGCAGGGGGAAAAAGAGCTTTTTCTCTTTACAACACCCACCTCCAGCTTGGAATGCACACACTTTCACTTGTATTCTGAGCAGCGTTACGGCGCAGGACTTAAGGACCCTTTAGAAAGTTCAGCTCATAAAGGAGACTCATCATCTTCAGCACTGGGGCTCTTCCATATCTACTCACAAGTTCAGAATAACGCCGCTGAATCGCGGAGAGAGCCGGCATTAAAGCGGTTTGTTACGAGTGAAGGACCTTGGACAGGAATTCGAGGCGATGTCATTGCGTTTATTCATCTACATATTTCCTCTTCAGGTCTGCTTTTTCCTCAAGGTTGATTAGGCTTTGCTTTTTTATTTAATCCCTTGTAAAGCGTTTTTAGTCATTTTGCGTTCATGAATAGCTGTAGTAAATCAAAGTGAATCCAATGGTATTGTAATTTTGAAGATGTTTCATCACTCAGCTCAAACGGTGATGTAAGTAACCAAAGTCTGTATAAAAACCTTAGCTCTTGCGGACATTTAACTAAAGAATGTCGTCCAGAGTGGCTAGATTTTTTATTTTTTTTGGTTTGAACAAAAGCACAAGCTCTTTCTGTAAACCTTTAACAGGTTCAACACTGGTAAAATAATTGCAAGAACAGTACAGTGATACCTAACCATACAAATCTTATCCATTCCCGTGGCGAGTTCTTAAGGCAAAATTTCGTATTGTGAAACGCATTTTCCCATAGGAAATAATATAAATGCAGATAATCTGTTCCACCCAAAAATATTACCAATATTACCCATTTCCAACACTATAATTATATTTTGCATACAAAAAAGCAATCAAAACATTGAAGAAAGACATGTAAATTAAGTAAAATATAAAATAAATAGACATTAACCTCACTTAACCTTATTTTATGATTTCTCTCGGCACTGGCTGCTTTAAAAATACCTGAAATTTGCTTCTTTTTACCGTCCTTGCTAATGTAACATTCTTAGGACCCATGGTGCTATGTCTTCACCAAGTCTTGCACGAAAAAAAAAAAACCACAAAAGATTATCCAAACTCACTTTGCTTGGATTTAGCACGACCGGCTCGGTCACTCATATGCCAAAAATGCTTTGTATGCCGAGGCAAACTTGTTGCAAAATTTAAGTCCCTAAGGCGAAAATCACAGGGTGGGGCGTTCAAATGCTGAGATACCACAGTATTGTCGCGTTCATTTGCAAAACCCATCGAGCTCCATGATAAAACTGTCTCTCATAAAGACCTTCCCAGGAAATCAAGAACAAAACGTTACCTTTGCTGCAGAGGAGTTCATTTAGAGTCACCAGCCTCAGAAATCACCAATTAACAACCAGCACCTCGGATTAGAGCCGTTATGATGTAAGGATTTACAGATCATAAATAGCAGATACATCTCAATATCAACTGTTACAGATTTTGGATTCCTTCAGCATTGTTTTACAATGTAGAAAGAAATAACAATAATGAAAAACCTATTATATTACCATATATTATATTATATTATAATATTCTTATCATATCCATGTTGATCACTGCAATTATTTTTTTAACCTTGTGTCTCGACAGTCATGATATATTTCTCTGCAGCCATGACATTATACAGTATGTGTGTAGGTGTATGAGGCAATTATTCACTTTTTTAAATTTGTTCTTTTCAAGCTGTCAGCTAAATAAAATATCGGCACTATTTTTTGCTTAATTTAATCTGTGCAAAGTAGTTTACCAAACACTCATCATCTTCTATGCTTCCTGTTCATTTTAATTGAATTTTACCTTATAAAGGCTGCGCTTTAGCTAAGATGTGTGGAATTCTCAGTCATCTAAAGCATCTGAAGATATGATTTAATTAATAATAACATGATAGTGTTATTTATTGCATTGATTTTGACCTCATATGCCATTCAAGAGACAAAGCCAAAAAAAAAAAACACCAACATTTTGAAAAAGTGGTAGACATTAGCTTTAGCTCTGAATACAAATTAGCCCAGTTTTAGTATTAAATCAACTCCCCGAAAAAGCCCTATAGCATCTAGCACAAGACATGAAAGAGAGATCCTAAACTGAAACTCCCATTGGTTTACGAGTCAGAGAGCGATGTTTAAACCTCTTGAGCGTGAACAAGATCATACACTAACGCTTACACTCTTCAATATTCTGTGTCACATTTTTTCTTTTTTTTTTTCTCCCAAATTCTTTTTCTTTATCTCGATCTGCCTCGATTGTGTCCCAATTTGCCCTTCATACTCCCTGCACCATCTTGCCTTTAATGTCCTTGTATGGTCAGCGTTTCCTGTTATTGTTTCCCTTTCACCATGACCGTTTCCTCCGTGACCATGATTACCATGACAGTCTAATCTATTGCCCATTATCCCTCATCGGCCTGGAGACGTGTATTTTTCTCACCAGTCCAAGTTGAGTTAGAGCCCACGTTGTACACAAGGTCAGGACAATTCACGCTTGTTTATGATTAAAAGTGCATGAAGGTGTAAAGGTAAGGTCGTTAAAGGTGCATTTTTGGCCCTATGTCGACAACTCTACAGCAAATGCATCCTTCTCTTAGATTCACGTTGGACATCCATAACAACTGGAGCTTCAATGGGGACTATTCAGCAATCCTAACAAAGAAGAACATCAAGCAGGATATACATCGAGTGCTATAAAGCAAATTTGCAAATACATGCAATAAGTTTATTGCATGTATATAGCTTGCACAAACTGACCAGGTACATGAGATACAGGTTTCCTGTCTAAACCCAAGTCTAAACTCCCTGAAGTTGGGTCAACACTCCGATCATTGTCTAATGTCTCTAATGTCTGACATTGGACTCCTGATCGGAAGGTCAATGCCAAGTTGCCACTGTTGGGCCCTTAAACAACACCCTTAACCCTCAACTGTTTAAGTGTACATAGTGTGTTATCCATCAATGCATTAGCTATACCACTTATCCTTTAAAGGGCTGTGTGGGTCCTGGAGCCAACCCAAGGGAACTTAGGGCACAAGGTGGAGTACACCCTGGATTGGGCGCCAACTCATTACCAGGCATAAGCACACACACTCACACACCCTGGCAATTTGTACCAGCAATCATCCTACACCGCATGTGTTTGGACTGTGTGGGGAAACCAGTGTACCCAAAGCAAACTCATCTAACCACTAAACCACCACGCCGCACTGGTGTAAGTGATTATATTTAAAACCACTTGTGTTCCTTTATCTTAAACTACAGTGTGTGTGGTAAGTGTAATATCAGGCTGGGTTTCACTACAGTAGCACTAGCAAGTATTTCTAAGTATCACATATTCGTGGTTGGACTTTTCCTGTTTTTGACCCCAGCCATGTGGGACAAATTCCCTGAAGGCGTCCAAAATATACAATAATCTCCTTTGAACAGTTGATATTAAGATGTTTCTGGTACTTATGCTCATTAAAGCTTCATAACGGCTCTAATCTGAGGCTGGTGACTCTAAATGAACGTCTCCTATGCAGCAGAGGTAACGTTTTGGTCTTGGACAGTGTTATCATGGAGCTTGATGGGTTTTGTATATTCACTTGACACAATACTGTTCTTGCAAGAACTGCTCCAGAACATCTGACCTTCATGTATTCCGGTTACAACTGATTGTTGTTGTTGTTGTTGTTGCTGTTACTTAAGGACCTAATGCCATATGTGATACTTCATAGTTTAAAAAAATCCAGTATTGTTATAGAATGTAGAAAATAAATTACTAAAGAAAAAAACAGTTAGATGGTGCGTCCAAACTTTTGACTGGTACTGTATCACTAGCACTATCGAGTATTCCTAAGTATCAGTCGTGGTTCAATATCATTTTCATGGCTTGGACTCTTCCCTGTTTTGATGTTTTGATGTTTTGAGCTCAGCCCAGGAGGTGAAACAGTTTAGCTAGTTTTCTTTTAGGTGGTTCATTTTGTTGATTCGCCATCTACGGCGTCTCTACAGCCTGACAAATCGGGAACCAAGACTGCAGTGAAGTACCAATATGCATTCTTTTACTCTTTCATCTAGTGCAAATGCAATTCTTAGATAAAAAGAAAGGTTTAACCATAAAGATAAGTTTAAACAAATAAGTAAATAATAAATACAGAATCTCAATCCCCGTTGCTTCCAGACTTTTGGGACACCCTGTACAAGCTGACTGAAGCGTAGCGAATAGTGCTATCACTCCTACTCAGACAGCATGACTAATTTTGTCTCCGGGCCATGAATAGCTTTGAACTCATCACAAAATCTGCCTCCTAAGCTTAACTCTAATAAGCACGATTTAAGCACGGCTTTCGCAAATGTTTCACAAATAAGGGAAACAATGGTATTGATTAGACTTTGCTAGAAAACGCTATGGGAATAAAAAGAAATTACGTTTATATCTGTCCGGCATGCTCCTTACGCCATAAGCTGGGTTTGATTTGACGTGACGAGACGTGCCAGCAATCCGATACTAAAATGAATCCTTAGAGCAATGCTAATGCACGATCTGGTGACATCGCACCACTCGGATTATCCCACTCCTGCAGTACTTGGGTTACTCTATCTAAACATATGTGGATCCACGGTAATGCTTTCATCCTGTACTGCTTAGGCATGCACGTTCCAGCAGGCCATCCTAAAGTGTCCAGAGGCGAGTCAGGTTTCACACAAAACAAAAACGTCCCAACCAAAAATAGTCCGGGCGTAGCATTTAAGTAGCGAATGAGTAAAGGACGCTGTAGGAGACGTGCACCTGCTGAGCTAGTGCTGCAGTTTTAAAGATGTGACCCCAAAAAACACAAAAGTCGATATAAAGTCATGGTGTATGTTTTTTATTTAAAAGGTAAAACTCTAGCGTGAACCACATACTACCGTGTTCATGTCATTCAGCCAACGTTACTGAATTCATCCGTTTTTGTTGTTTTTTTGTAATGTCTCATGCTTTCTGGACATCCCCTCATTCCAACATAATTAGGTTCTGCCCTGTTTGTCATGTAACATTTATTGGACGGTGCATGCAGACTCCGTTTAGCTAAATCGGTTTTAAAATCCCACACAGGCTCCGTCATGTCTCTCATTCTCCCCGAGCTCGAGTGCCACCATACGAATCTGCATTTCAATTGAATTTCGCCACGTTATTAGATTTTCCCGAAATAGCGGCGGCTACGAGTGCACCGCAGACGCATACTCTTTTCATGCATGTTTAGCGAAGACATGCTGTATCTCATTAGACTAAGGCCCGGCCGGACCAGCTGACGTCTCCGTCTGCCCCGTTTTTCATTTGGTTGACCAAGACGAGGAATGCACCTCAATTATGGCGGCTGTATGCTTTGTCACCTCGGTTGAGATGAATGGCAAGCCTCTCAGGCTCGTTAATAAGCAGGGTGTTTTCAATAACACGCGGATTTACCCAGGCGAGGAAGGAACGTGCTTTGGTAAATGAGAGACGCGCTTGATTTGGAGCTGTAATTAACACAGAAATGAGATGAGAGCAGATGTTGAGAACAGGTGAAATTCGTTGCTGATAGTTTGGATGTGTGTGTGTTTGTTTTTTTTTTTGTTTTTTTTTTGCGCTCCCCCCCCCCGGCACCAAAATTCGCTAATCAGCTAATCAGCTAAGATGAAAACAGGTGGAGGGGGCTAAGCAATCGCAACATTTTCACATTATTAACCTCAGCTAAAATTAATTTGCAGTTATTGTTCTTTAAAAACAGTCCAGGCGTCCAACGTCCAATTAATTCATAGTATTAATTCTAAGAACAAAGAGCTTATAGAGTGTGGTTTTAATGGCCAGGTATTTCCCATGAAACACTTCCAGTGAACAAAACAATATCACCAAAGATACT
This sequence comes from Clarias gariepinus, assembly GCF_024256425.1. NCBI lineage: Eukaryota > Metazoa > Chordata > Actinopteri > Siluriformes > Clariidae > Clarias > Clarias gariepinus. The sequence goes on from NC_071104.1 coordinate 34,560,719, forward strand.
AAATTGTGCCATTACTTGTTTCTGGGGTGGACCCTCAAGTGTACAGCATTTGTACCTTAAGCGAGAGCCTGCTACTTTCAAGCTAAAGTCTAAGGACTTAAAAAAAGGGCAAACACTCACACACACACTACAGGGGATTGTGGGAGGAAATCAGACATGCAAAACACAAGCACAAACCCCATGCAAACACACCTAATGCGGAAATCGAACCCGGACCCTGGAGGTGCAGCGCCACAGTGGTAACCCCTAAGCCTCTGTGCTACTCAAGTTGTTAGCTCGGTGGAAAAAAAATTCTCTTTGAAAAATGATTTAGTGAAGCCGGTGATCTATCTTATTTTTTATGTACTAATAATATATTTTAATGTCATTTCTCAAGGCAGCCAGCTGGTTAGCTCCGTGATGAAGTGCTATTCTCTGTTACTGTCTCGACGAAGAGTTACTGTCAGTTGATGTGTTTATCAAAAATATATTTTTCTTTTGTCACCAACCATGGCTTCATTAATACCCCGAAACCCGAGCGTGATGATTTAACAGTAAACAGAGCGCGTTGGCGAGCTATAAGAGGCCGTGAGAGCGCTCGCAGCAGCGGCTCTGTTACGAAGCGAGATGATTCACGGTGTATTAGAGCGAGCTATTCCTGGGCACTTAGCTTTAAGTAACAGCAGCGTGTGCCTGTGGGTGAAACCCGATCTTCCTGGCCTGTCATCATCCACATGATGAAGATCCAACCAGGGCGAGCTGACCGATTTCGCAGAATACACACCCTTCGTGATGCGTTTTTCACTAAACTGTTATTCTAACAAGCACGGCTTAGGGGGTGAATTTGAGCTGCTTGTCATTTTTTTTTTTCTTAGTGTTTAGAAATAAGAGAATGATTTAGCATAGAAAGAGGTTAGCATAGAGAGCAGCCGTAACAAAAGATTAGTTGATTACAAGAGATTTTAGATTTGCCCTCAGGGGTCACCCGGTGGCGCGGTGACATTTCCCAGCCGTCATCTTGACCACACCGATGCCCTGTTTTAGAACGACGCTTCGGCTGACATTCTCTCTTCCGCACCACAGATCAGCGACAAAAAAGCAGCAGTGATGTGTGTGTGTGTGTGTGTGTGTGTGTAAGGGTTTGCCTAGAGTCCCGAAAGAAAAATATATACTTTTATTTTTTTTTATAGGACTAGCTCCTGAAATTCATGTCGTTTTGAATACACCTGAGAATTTCTGCATCAAAAGTTTTTGAAGATATTCGATTCGAATCATGTTCATTTGTAGAGACTTTGAAGAAATATGTGTGAGAGGCTCGAAATGGAACCCATCCTCAAGGGGGCGACATAGAAGAGCGCGACTATAACTCTCATCTGTTTAAATATAAACAGTATTGGATTGTATTGAACAGTTTTGTGGTCAGAATATCCTCAATATAAGGATCTTGGGCTTTATGGCTACAGCAGGGACAAATCTGTTTTAAGTCTTGGGCGTAAACTGGTTTTTGAAAGTGAAAATCTTTAGGGTGTCCATGTGGAATACCTCAACCCCAAGATCATAAAGTGAGTAACAAGCGCAGAACTTTTAAGCAGGTCTTAAGGGCAAGAGAAACCAGTGCAGGAAAAGTGTCTTGCATATACAGTAGAGTTATGTTTAGAAGTTAGTACACTTTCTTTTCATTATTCTCAGTATTAGTCATAAACAACCTCGGATGAGCAACAACATATCGCTAATATTTTTCACCTCTTCTTTCTTCTTTGTCTTTCGGCTGTTCCCTTTCAGGAGTCGCCACAGCGAATCATCTGCTTCCATCTAACCCTATCCTCTGCATCCTCTTCTCTCACACCAACTAACTTCATGTTCTCTCTCACTGCATCCATAAATCTCCTCTTTGGTCTTCCTCTAGACCTCCTGCCTGGCAGTTCCAACCTCAGCATCCTTCTACCGATATATTCACCATCTCTCCTCTGAACATGTCCAAACCACCTCTCTGACTTTATCTCCAAAACATCTAACATGGGTTGTCCCTCTGATGGACTCATTCTTGATCCTATCCAGCCTTGTCACTCCCAAGGAGAACCTCAACATTTTAGCTAATATTTTTCACTGTACCATCATTTCTTTTAACAAATATGAATCCCAAAAGAAAAGAAAAACATGTCATTTAATTTTGGCTCATTCTTTTTTACAACTTTGCTTCAGTCCATTAAGATCGTTGGGAAACCTCTTAGACATCCAATGAGAGCACTTTCAGACACCAGTACCTTTCCAGACAGTTCAGCATCTCCAGGTTCTCTCTCTCTCTCTCTTTTTGTTTCTTTTTCTTCATCCATCCTCACTCTTTGCTCATCTCAGGAGCATTAATGGCTTGATGATGGACCTGGCCTTCATCTCCATCTCTTTTAGAACCACGGTTGTTCACATGGCAATGAATTCCCAGCAGTGCACATCTGCTGTCCAGATCCTGGCTCTCTGGTCATGTTTTTTAACATCCGCTTCAGACTCAGCATAAATAAATAAATAAATAAAGATTTGGCGTTGTTTGAAGACGCATACTTAGAACAGGACGACTTTGGCATTGTTTGGTGTCCACCACAAGCAGAGCATAGATAAAAGAAGACAGGGCTTTGCTAAACTGTTGGACAGTTTGTCAGTCCAGAGTCTTAATTTAATAAGCCACCAGTGTCTAAAGATATTATCAGAAGCCTCCGTCCTCCTAGGCCGCATCCGTAGCATTGGCCCAACTCTGTGATGTACTGTACGTACGCTCCATAGGCTACACAGCATGAGGTCTGGCCTGAGGTTAGATGAGGTAATCTCAGACAGAAAAAACACAGCTTCTGGCCAACCTTCTGGCCTGAGAGTGCAAGAGGCTTAAGTATCCCACTTTTGACAAGTGCTTCAGGCAAAAAGCTCTGGCTAAAGTCTTTTTCTGCATAGGCTGTGCTTGTGGACACCAAAGTTGCTTGGTCTAAGTATGCTTCTTCAGTCCAATCCCATGCCATGCCCACTTAAGCTGATCGTAACATGAGTATAAAAATGAGGAGCTTGCTTTCTGCCTTTTCCTAACAAATGATAAAGGAGATAGATTAGGTTGTGCATTTGGGTACTAAATGGTTATTCATGATTATTCATGTAATTTGTGTGTTTGACCTCGCTCTGTTGTCAAGTGCATTGGCTTTGCTTTACAACCTACCTAAATGTTTGGCAATGTTTCTTTCTTTCTGTTCTGTTTTTATTCTTTATTTATGCAGTCCTTTACTAGCTGTATCGTGTAAACTTGTGACCTTTCACTGATGGAACTTGCCAGGAAAAGAAAAGTCACGACCAACTCGTCTGTGTCTCTGTGTAGAAAGGCTTAAGTGGCCTAAAGGCAAAGTAATAATATCCACACCCTAAGTTGAGACTTGCTAAGCTCTGAGGCTGATGTCATTGTCCTGAGGCACCCTGGAACAAGAAAGTCCCTTTATATTGAATCTGGATCACGGACAAGAACATTCAAGAGCTTTCTTTTTTCTTTTTTTTTCCGAATGTATCATTTCTCCAGGGAAATATTTTTGATGCTTAACTTCAAAATGGTGTGTGCAGAAAAAAAGCACCTTACTTAATCCATGAACCAGTGAGAAACAGGAGCAGATGATGAACAGATGATTAGGCCGGTGATTAGTATACTGGTGATGCTGAACGCTGAGTGGTTGGAACAGACGATGAGGTCGCTGCTGAAGTTTTTACATAAACAAGCTATTTTTTTTTTATGCACACCAAGGCACTTTGCAAAACTTTTGTTGTAGTTTTACTTTTAGTGTAAAAGAATGTTATGGTGGAACAACATTCCAATGTGGGTTCCAGTGATGCAAGAAAAGTTTTCTTGAATGTTTGTCGTTGCATGATTAAGTTGATTGTTGGAAAGGTCCAAGTCTTATAGCTCATTACTTTAATTTGTTTAATCCCTGTGCAATGACAGCTACAATTCCTAACACCCTGCCGAAGTCCATTTTAATTCAGAATAGTGGATTCTAACAGATGGATTGTGCTGATTAAAATCCTTTGGCACAAAAACCCAAACCTGTCTCAGGGACCCGCACAAACCTAAGTGGCGTTTTGGGTTTTGCAGAACAGGGTTCGCCGTTGTTTCCACGTCCCGGTGAGCACTCCCTGCTCTGCACATTTTTGCATTTCACACATGTAGTCAGCTAATTAGGGCATCCTTTAGGAGTAATGGAGCAGAAAAAGGAAAATAATAAAGTTATGACAAACATGAGGCATGAATTTATTTATATTATATATGATATTTGGCGGCAGTGGTTAGCACTACCACTTTGCACCCCCAGGGTGTTAGCTTTTCACGTTGGGTCTGTGTGCATGGAGATTGCATCTTCTCTCCATGCGTGGTGGGTTTCCTCTGGGTACTCCGGTTTCCTCCTACAGTCCAACGTCATGCAGATTAGGCTAATTGGCGTTATTTAAATTGCCCGTAATGTGTAATTGTGTGTGTGTGTGTGCCCCGCATTGGATTGGCCAGGGTTGTACCCCAAGTCTCCTGGGATAGGCTCCAGGCCCCTCATGATCTGTAGACAGGAAAAAGATGATATGCATGATGGGCTTGAAAATGTGCATTTTTTCATTTTTTGTCAACATGTTCATGATGTATATTTATAAAATGTTAAGCCCTTCTGAGTGTATATTTTGTGCTTCAGCAGGACACCTTGCTCTCTTACCTAGTCATCATATTTCCTTTTTTAGCCAGAGTTAATATGTGTTTACTATGCCTCAGTGGCCATTACTCTTCTCCTTGAACTCATTTTTCCTACCCTTTTCTTTCAGCACCTTCCTAAAGCCACTCTTTCTCTTTTATGTTTGTGTGACCGTGGCCTTCTACATGTCTTTCAGATAGCAAGAGATTTTTATTATTTTTTTTTTTGCGCGCGGATGAAAGTCCCAGCAGGAAATCTCTCCCTTTCCTCCTGAAATGTTAATTAAAGCCATGTGCGCTAATTCAGAGTGATAAGCATGTGATTACGGTGACTTTTCCTCTCCTTTACTTTGGAAAGAGCAAATGTGCTTGGAACGTCCTCGTACAAGATGTAACCTTTCGAGAAAGGCTTCTCCTCCAGAGGACTATATCGGCAAAAAATTGTGGACTGTAGAGAGATCGGGACTGTCGGCATCATTAGCGGTGCCTTTCAGAAAAAACTGTATTTTAACGTCCAAGGACTCTGGTTTTTCACCTCAAAGTGCACTAAAAGAGTCCAAAATAAAACAGCAGATATACAGGTCAACATATAAATAAAAAATTAATTGTAGGTGTTATTTTAACTCATTAGTGCATCATGGTAAAATCAAATCTATTAATTTACGCTTGACTTAACAAACAGTGGACACGTATTCAGCGAACAGCGAATTCTACCCGCTGAAAAATTCTGTCAAGAACAGAAAAAGAAGAATTAGAGACACCTCCTGGAGAAATTGTTGAGTAGGTGTTGGACTGTACTAATTAGAAGATCCCAGGTTCAGATCCCAGCACAACTTATTGGGCCCTTGAGCAAGGCCCCTAACCCTGGAATAAAATGTAAGTTGCTCTGGATAAGGGCATCTGCATGATGCCTTAAATGTAAACGCAAAAAGGTGAAAACAGCTCAGCCCATACTGTTCCCAAGATATACAGTAAGCCCTTCTACACTCCAGGTGGGGTTTAACCCCGGTGCCATAGCAGTGGCTCTGGCTGCATGGCTAACTCAATGTAAAATTCATTTCCATTCAATTGAAGTGACCATGCTGTTTTTAAGCAGAATATCTTGGGAATTGTTAGATCTATAGCTTTGGCTTTTATGACTTTTCATCATTTTGCTTTATGTGAGGTTTGGTATGTGTCTTTTAAAAGATGTGATCACAGGAGTGATTTAAAGACATTCTTGTTTCTTGTTTCTTTATAGTGAGAAGGCAATGCATTGCTGTGAGAAAAATCGGTTTGGTGTCACATAACAAACAAACATTCATAACTCCCCAACAGTTCGAGCAGTCTGAGTCTTTTTTGTTTTGAGCAACCAGGAGACCTGGCTAAATGTTGTGATGTGTGTGTTGTGTTTGTGTGTGTAAATCTGAGGGAGATACAGCTGTCTAAACAAAAAACAGGAATCTTGGTTAAATAGCACATCATTCCAGAGATATGACGCACATTAATCTACAGTTTTTGGGATCAAAAAAGTGCAATGATGATAATACCCTAATTATACCACGTGCAATGGTGCCTGAAACGCTGAAGCTTAGGGTTACTGATCCGGAAGCTCCAGCACCATCAAGGTGCCAGTGTTGGGCCCCTCAGTAAGGCCCTTAACTGTCTCATATCAGAAAAGGGAAGAAAATTATTTCACAGAATATATAAAACAAATAAGGCTTTCTTCCAAAGATAGTCTGAACCGTGTATATATTTTAAGATCTCCTTCTGTTCTTTGTGTATGTCCTGGAGCTCTGTTTGCCTTCAGTGTGGGATGTTTCGAATGGAGATTTCTAACAAAGAATTTTCAGTGAAATGAAATAAAAAACAATAACACGATATCACTCTAGTGTCCACTCGAGTTATGCTTTTTTCGAGTTTTTTTTTTCTTCTTCTTCTTCTTTTCTTAATATTCCATCTTCTATACATGTGACGAACTTATGTGTGAGATTTTACGAAAGGAAAAAAAAATACATTATGTATATTGTACAAGCACTTTGGCTTAGCCGTTAGCACTGTCGCCTTGCACCTTTAGGTTCCGGGTTCGATTCCTGACCAGGCTTTATTTCCGCCTCTGTGTGCATGGAGTTTGCATGTTCTCCCTGTGAGTGATGGGTTTCCTCCCATAGTGCAGATTAGGCGAATTAGCGTTCTCAAATTGCCCGTAGTGTGTGAGTGTATGTGTGTGTGTGTGACCTGCGATGGATTGTCACTCTTTCCAGGGTGTACATTGCCTCGTGTCCTAGGTTTCCTGGGGATGGGCTCCAGGCCCCCCGTGACCCTCTATACAGATTAAGCGGGCTTTTGGACCAGCAGTGCGCATAACATTAATTATTAATATGGTACAGGGTGCTTACATGTGGAATAAGATGTGTTTTGTGTGTGTGTGTGTGGGGGGGGGGGGCTATGTGTGTCATACAATTTAACTGTATTTTTTTCCAGCAAAGAACCCTGGTCAAGTCATTCCCTGATGTATGGCCCTGGCTGATTGGAGTTTGTTTTCTTTTCTGCTGTTTTTTTCTCTTTAAGAGGTTAATTACTAGGACGCCGGCAGCCTGTACTCAATAAATAGTTATTGCCTTTTAAAAGCACCTTTTTCATCTCTCTCCCCCCACCAAAGAAAACCACACACTTTAAGCTCTTTGTCGCCTCAAAGCGTTCATTAAAAAAAAAAAAAAAAGAAATGAAAAGAGGAAAGAGGGAGAAAGATGTTGGTGCTTGGACTGTCTTTAATCTAAGCACATAAAAGCAGAGATGAACCTTTTGAAAAGCGTATAACCTTTTACAAAACTCCAGACTCTTTCACGCTGTTGCCGCTGTTTCCCAAGTAACAGTGGTTTGCCTTCGTCGGCTTCGCATTCGGAATATTGATGAGTTTTTTTTTTTTTTCTCTTTGTCTTTTGGCTGTGTAAAATGGTGCGTATCTTATACAGCTTGTTAAGTTTGGGATGATAAATAAATAGACACATAGACAGTTATCAGACATTAAAACCAGAGACTGATAAAGAAAATACCATTGATAACTTTATTGTAATGGCACTTTTGGTGATGTGTGGTGTTCATGGTATGCAATGGTCAGGACTTACCAAAGTGGTTGAAGAAAGGACCAGTGGGGAACCAGCGACAGGGTTATGGATGCCCAGGGCTCATTGATGTAAAAAGATCAGCCCGTCTGGTCCAATCCCACAAAAGAGCTCTACTCTCTAGTCAAGCCCACAAAAGTAAATTCTGGAAGAAGGTGGCCACTGCAAACATCGTCCAGAAATGGTGTGAGGAACATAAAGAGTGTGAGGTATTTCTGCCTGATGTACTCGGTTATAATGGACACTGACATGGCAGTTTAAAAATAATTTAATCGCCAAAAACCTACTGATTAATATATGTATTCAATTTGATTTCACCTTATTTGTTAATGAAAAGAGAATGAAGTTCCAGTGCAGTGCACATTTCAAACAGAGAGGAGTATGTCGAATAGTCAATAGTCTGTTCTTGCTGAAGTGTACTGCTGTGGCATTTATTATTATTATTATTTGGAAAAAAAATCTATATTTTATAGCTAGACTTTCAATAGTGGAAAAAAGGAATCAGTAAATTTACAATGGAGAGACAAATATTATATAGTAGAATTAATTTTTTATAAAATTTTAGAAAAGACAAATTTTTTTTTGACATAATCTCCTTGCTTTTCTATACACTTTGTCCGTCTGTCAACAAGATTTCAGATTCCCTCATTTAAAATGTTTCAAGCTGACCTGCAAATCGTTAATGTTCTGCTGTCGTCACTTCTTTATCAGAAGTGTATCATCATCCTCATAGGGCTGAGTGTCGACACTTGCTGATAATCACAGATAAGCCTTTACGTCTCTAATAAGCATCTCACTGTTGAGTGGTGAAGCTTTTTCCGATAATGTTCCAATCCTGGCGCTAAAAACAGTTCTCGTTCGGCAAAAAACATAATACAGTAATAATCACTGCACGCTGCTCTTCTTTCGTGCAAATCCCAAGTGGGGCGTCCATTTTTGCTCGCACCGCAGTTACAAATGAGCTGATGTAACATGATCACAGTGACTGGGGGGACAGTAACCATGAAAACTGATATAACCAGAGTGTGGATAATTTTCGACTCACCCTCGTATAAAAAAAAAATTCTGCATACAGGGATGGATTTTCTTAAAAAAAAAAAAAAAAGTCAAGATTTTTTCAGTTTTATGAAGTATGAGACAGTGAAAAGACAAAGCCAGTTAATCCCAAAAAATTCCTCAAATCCTTCAAAGCTAGTACGTAATGGGAGAGCTCACATCCACCCAGTTCTCTGCCTTCCTTCTTTCTTCACCAGCAGTTCATCTTATTGGAGCCGAAACGTTTAATGTTGATTTCTTTTCCTGTTCTGTACAATGTAAAAAACAATCCTTAGGCAAATTTCAGAGCACTGTATCTACATTTCGGCTACGACCATCCCTTATGGTCCAGGCCACGCCCACAAGCCACAACCAACACAAGAACCGACAGGAAGTGACATCAGGGACTTTCCGTTTGCTGGCCTTACAGTAGAGTATTACACAGTGCCAAAACTTTATATGTTATAATTTCAATATTAGCCCACTTATTGTTGTTGCTATGGTAACCAGGAAGGAAGCTGTCATTTTGTTTATGGAGCCTCAGGGGCGACAGCAGCAGCAGCGTGTCAATAACTACTAATAAAGAACACAAATCACTAGTACATACTTTCATTCAGTTTTGTAATAGCGAAGTTTACATCGACCGAGAAATCAAAACAGCACTTTAAAAGAAAACGCCAGATGTTAAAGGTTTCTAAAGTGTGTGTGTTTGTCAGAGTCTGTGAAGACACAAGCATAGGGCTCAGTGAAATTAATCAGTTCAAAAGTGGAAAAACACTTTCTTTCTTTTTCTTTTTTTTAGGTGAAAAGCCAGAATTATCTGATAGAACATTACAAGGAAAACTCGCTTCATTTCAGAGTTGTGCCGTGTTGCACAGTCCTGCACATCTGTAGTAAGAATAAGCGTAAGCTAAACCTCTAACTGTAGCTAGCTAGCAGAAGGCAATCTATATAAATAAAAGAAAGGTTTTGTTGGTCAGAACTCGCTCTTTTAATGATATCTTTCCGTTTCATACATTGACCGACTCAAAACCAGTCTCAGAAAATGTTCTGCATGTCTGTATGTCTGTCCAGCCAGATCACTCATAAAACCGGCTAAACGGTGCTTTGGTATTTGGCTGAAGGTAAATCCGGGTATTTTTAAAAACTAAGTTTTTTCTACTTAATATTTTTCAATAATTCTGTCTACACGACCTACGTTTTGGAAATATTTTTGTCCACATCAAAACGCAAACCGCCCTGTTAAGTGCTGTTAGGAGCCTTCCTAATCAACAGAGGACCAATCAGAAGCCGAGACAAAACATCATTACTGGGTTGCGCTTTGTAGAAGTCCGGCGGGTCTCGTCCGAAATCGCCGTCACTGTCTGCGGGGTCTGTGTGTTGCCAGAGTTTTGTACAGTATGTAGCAGCAGTGAGCTTAGTAGTACATTCAGGCACCTCTGTTCATTAACATAATGTGTAAGTAACTGTGCGTGTAAAAAGTCCAGCACACAATGTTAACACAGTCGCTAGTTTACTGTACGTAAGTTCATCATTGCACAAAATATCTTCCTAAACAAAGCCGACGTCAAATCAAGAAGACTGGCACATGATGACATCTTCGTTACAACAAGCCAAAATCTCAGTTTCCCCGTGTCCACATTACACCACTTAAGTTTTCCAAAAGCTCCGTTTTCAACGAACAAACCTGCGTTTGCATGTAGACGATCAAAACATTTTTAGCTCTAACCTTTAAACTATTCCTACAAACTCTTTATTACATTAAATGACCAGTAATTACGCTAGTGTAAAAAAAGTCATACCTTTTAAAGCTGTTGGCTGAAAGGCACAGATAAGTAGCTGAAATGCATGAAGTAATAGCGATGCAACCAACTTCTTTAACTTTTGCAGATGTTTTCTTTTTAGATAAAGTCAATATTTTAACGATAAATGAAGTTTAAATTAGCTGACTGTTTAAATCCATCAGTAGCTGTCCATCAAATTAGAAAACAAATAAAACCCTCCATCACTGCTAAATCTATTGATATCCACATGTTCTGTCTCTATCACTCGCTTTGTTTCCTGATGTGCTCCGTCTCCTGTCACTGTTTCACATCTGTCTTCTTTCATGCCCTGGAGATGGGCTGGAACTGGTGTACAAATTTCTTGACAAATCTGGCGTGACACCCCTGAACCATCTAACAGCTGATTTATTACATTTTTATTTCTGTACAGTATTAGTTTACATTCGTTTACGTTAGTTTGTTTTCTGACTTCTAATCATTAGAAATGCATTGTTGATTATTGTATGCAGCATCGATTTAATTAAATTAGTAATAAACTAGGAACTTACAAATGAATGAACATAAGTAATGGAAAAAAAAAAAAAAAACACTAGAGTATCTGTAACTCCACTTCCCATAACACAGCGTGCATACTCGTATACAAACATGACCACTACGGGCTACAGCACGCTGCACACCACACCAAGAAGTAATAAACACATAGTGATGTCAGTCCTGATCAACTACAAGATCAGGTTAATTAGGGCATGCACAGTACTGTGCAAAAGTCTCGACCCCCTATTTCTTCATATTAAATTAAATTGTGTAAAATAAATGAAAGTAATGAGAAGAAATGTTCTGCAAAGTGCCTGAAGGTGCGATTTAAAAATGGCTTGTTTATGTAACGACCTCAGCAGCGAGCTCATTTCCCGTCTCGTCTGTTCCAACCACTCAGCATCAGCAGTATACTAATCACTCTTTGTGAAAGTTTTCACTCTAAAAATGTCTAAAAATGGAAGAAGTTTAAATGGTGGAGAGAAAAAAAACTGAATATATATCAGGATCAAGATATAATCCAGAAAGCAGACAGTAAAAGATGCACAAGATCCTCTGAGATTTCTTTAAAAACGTTAGAAGGATTTCTTAGTGGGAGTCTAAAGCTGAGCTGCTGTAGACTTACTGCGTGAGCGTTGAATAAAAAAGAAAGAAGTCGTTAGGAGAGCAGTTATCAGAGGTAACGTATGAGATATAGGTAGCATATAGAGATACAGATGCTCTGGGTCAAATAATAATCTGCACTCAATTATGGTGTGTGCGTGTGTGTGTGTGCACATCGTTGTACCTATAGCACCAAGAGACACTTGTACAGGTAGAGACTGAACAGAGCAGTCTTGTACTGTAATTATAGGAACAACATTCTCTCTCTCTCTCTCTCTCTCTCTCTCTCTCTCTCTCTCTCTCTCGGCTCAGCAACACACAGAGACTCTCAGCGTAATGACTATTGAATGTTGATCCCGGCAGTTTAACCCAGTATCTGATGTATACAGCATAATGCGGACAAGTGAGCAAACCAAATTAGAGTGCTGAAGTGAGATTTGTTATTAGTAATATGGACAATATGCTGGAAGCTACAGTAATGTAATACCGCTGTAATAAGAACAACCGAACATCTGCTTATTTAAGGAAATATCCAGGCTGGAAATGATGTAGCAGCAGCACAATTACTGTTTCTATCAATCATCAGGTTAAGGCAAACTATATCGCATTAACTTTAAGTAATCACTCTTTACAACCGTGGTGAGCAGAAAAGCCGTTTAGTTCCACATCAGAGGTGAGGGCAACTGTGTAATATTAACAACTTCCTTCTTTGTGCTTTTCTGATTTCATACTCCCCGTGTCTGTCTAGACGAATGTTTTTTTCTATCGTCTGTCTGCCTCTGGGTCTCTCTATGACTTACATGTTAATGACGTGACACAGAGAACTTGGCCAAAAGCTTAAATATGCTGATGATAAACAGAAAACCTAGGACACATCCTGTGTGCATGTGTCTGGACAGGGTGCCGATCCATCGCAGGGCACACACACATACACTCACCCACACACTCATTCACACACTACGGGCAATTTGGGAACGCAAATTGGCCTAATTTTCATGTCTTTGGACTTTGGGAAGAAAACTTAAATTTTATTAGTACTTTTTTCTAACACGTAACTGTATCTATATCTATGTGCATTTACATGGACCCTGATATCAAACTGGCGGCACGGTGGTGTACTGGTTAGCACTGTCGCCTTGCAACTCCAGAGTCCAGGTTCCATTCACCCCTCAGCTCTGTGTGCATGGGGTTTGCATGTTCTCCCTGTGCTTGGTGAGTTTCCTCCGGGTATCCACTTTCCTCAGTCAAAAAACATGCAGATTAGGCCGTCCCCAAATTGGCCGTAGTAAGTAAATGTGCTTGTGAATGTTGACCTGAGGTCCTACCACAGCCGTTAAAATAGGAATAAATACACTAGTAGCCATTGGCCTCCACAATCTCTAGTTGGACTGTAGAGATTCCAAGATGGATGGATGGGTGGGTGGAACATACAACTAGTAATGGGAATAAACCCCCAGCTGGAATAAAAATGCATCATGTAAACCCCTCTATCAGAATAGTCTGACCTGATCCGGCTAGATCGGAATTCATTTTTAAATTAGAATGAGAAAGATGGTAGAAACTTTTAATAATCCATTCAGTAGGTTAATATTATCCATGGAAACATTTGAGTTTGGCTTGTAAACTGTAGAAGGAATCCTCCTATTTTGGCACCAAGCATGAGAAAGTTTCACCTTTCAACACAATAACGACTGAAAGCACACATCCAAGAAAGGACGAAGATCAACGGTTTGGGGTGACCCAGTCAAAGCTGAGCTTCAAGTCCCAATGAAAAATGGTAAAGTGATTTGAGGAGGCCTGCGGGAAAAGATCTAGCTCTTTACAACACAAAAGCAAACTATTTTAATTAGGGTCTGAAGACTTTTTACATTTACTGCAGAACATCAATACTGAGTCAGTATAAAGTTATCAGAGGATGGTTATGATGGGATGTCATGAGTTATTATTGGAACTTACAGTATTTATGTATTTATGTTAGGTTTAAAGATAAAAACCTTTTCTTTCTTTTATTTCTTTCTACACTGAAAAGCAATCCTGCAGGCGTCCAAAATCTGTAACAGTTGATATTGAGATGTTTCTGCTACTTCTGCTCTGTAAATCCTTCATAACGGCGCTAATCTGAGGTTCTGTTTGTTAATTGGTGGTTTCTGAGGTCAGTTCTGGTCTTGCTTTCCTGGGAAGGTCTTCATGAGAGCCAGTTTCATCATGGAGCTCGATGGGTTTTGCAAAAGCACTTGACACAATAATGTTCTTGCAGGAACTGTTCGAAAACTGACTGATGTTGTTACTTGATTATCTAATGCGGTATGTGTTATTTCACAGTTTAAAAAAAAACCCAGTATAGTTCTAGAATGTAGGAAATAAATCCAAACTTGTGTCCCAACTTTTGACAGGTACTGTATATCAATTGTACAATCCATTTCCACTTCAATTTTTTAAAAATATTTTATCTAGCTTCCAAAAGTCTTGGGTACACTATGTTTTAGTCTAGACCGTGTTATAGATTGTTTTTATTTTTTCGACTTGATTATTGAGTCAGCAACATTTCCGACTTCCAAATCTTAGCATTCCAGGACAAAATGTAATATTACAGAAAAAAATGTGTACCACGAAAGAAACCAGCATATTATGCAAGATACCACTTTTTAGACCAGAGTTGTGTTTGTATTTATATACAGTCATGTGCGAAAGTTAGTACCCCCCCTTTTAATTGTATATTTTTTGCGATAAAAAACAAACTGATCTAATATCTAATATTTTCTAATATATCTGTTCTGGGTTCGATTCCCTCCTCGGGGTCTGTGTATATGAAATTTGCATGTTCTCTGGGTGGGTTTCCTTCGGGTTCTCCGGTTTCCTCCCACACACCAAAGACATGCAGATTAGACTAATTGACGTTTCCAAATTGCCTGTAGTGTGTGAACAAGTGTGTGTGTGTATGCGATGTGTGTGCCCTGCGATGGATTGGCACCCTGTCCAGGGTGTACACCGTCTCGTGCTTTAGGTTTCCTGTAGATGGGCTCCAGGCCCCCCGTGACCTTGCATACAGAATTAAGCCGTATAAACGATAAGTGAGTGAGTGAGTGATTAATTCTATATGTATTTAGATTTGATCAACAATAACTCCCCAGTTTAAGTGAAAGTGACTGTCCTCATATCATATTCATGTGTTGGAGCAGAGACAAGGATAAAAAAGGTTCTATTTTCCCATCCAATGTCCACATTTTAACATACAGAAATCATTTCCTTTCAGTCACTCTTTTCACCGTAGTAATATGACACGAGTTCACACTTTTATACCACATTTATTCATCATCAAACACTTTTCTTCAAACAGTTTACAGCTGAGGCAGAGTTGAATCCTGCACAGAGCTGTAAAACAACCCTAGAGCAATAAAAGCGGAAAAACATAAGGGAGTATGAAACCAGGTCAAGGGAATAAAAAAATGTATGTGCTCTTTAGAATGTGCAAAAAAAAGAAAATACCTTGAATAAAGAAGAAACACCAAGAGTATAGGTTATTTAAAGGAAATAAAAGTGTTGTGTGCATTAGTTGCAGGAAAGGAGCAGGTAGAGTGTAGAACTAGGAGCAACAGCGAGTGTGATTTAGAGTAGACGCTATCCATCCTCATTCTTATAACTGAGCTGATGGAAGCGGATGATTGATAAATGTCACTGCCATTGATGATGAAGACCGATTATGCCACGCCCACCTAAAAAGCCAAGTCAGTTTTGTTCTCTAGGACCCCTGGCCATGCAGAGGATGTGGCTATCATCATCATCACCATATAATATTAAATTACAAAAAAAAAAATTATTTAGAATTTTTGTATTTTTTTAGATGTTAAGTATTTTATAACAAAAGCTGTTTTGCTGGCTTTATTTTTCAAACCGTTCCATGTACATGGGCAGCTCTAACATCTCTGAGCAATTGATTTCAAATCATTTGTCATGCTTCTTTACCCTGAAGACGAAATCTGCTGGGGAAAAAAAACAGCACGTTTTCTTTTCTATTACATTATTATTTTTTTTTTGTCAGCAGAAATATACAGATTTGTAAGATTAGATTAGATTTCTGAGAATGTGAACTCTGGTGTTCCTTGGATCCTGTGGAGCAGCAGATTGAAAGCAGGACATTTTCACAGACGTTTGATTAGCCCGTGTACCACCCAGCATGTTTAATATTAACTAATAGCGGACAGCGGTGGAATCGGTGAGGCCTTTTTTTCCCCCCTGTTGTTTTTTTTTTTCAGTAACGGTAGCTCTGATGGATGAGCTGTCTGGGTACGGAGTAAAGTGGAAGATCTCAGCCCTGCTACATCAGCACAGGTTTCATGGTGTTCTGTTGGAACTGGAGATCCATGCAGTGTGATTAAGTACAGACAAAAAAAATTGTGCCTTGACTCCTCTTTTACTTTAGAGAGGGTTTTTTTCATAAAAAGCTGGCGGAGTGTGAAACCCAGAATAAATCCGATTTGTGTTTGTTTTGTTAAGCTCATACTGAATGGACAACCTGTTGCAGAGTTAGAGAGCAATTTTGGAGGAGACACTAAATGGAGATTACTGACATTTAGAGACACTAAATGGACTGGAGATTCTTAAAGCATTATGCCATAAATAGCAGGCAAGGGTGGCTGGGTGGTTAAGGTGTCGGAATGGGGACAAGGAGGTCCCCAGTTCGGGCATTAATGCCACTGTTGGACCCTTGAGCATGGTCCTTCACCCTGAGTGCTCAGACACAAGTGGGCACCGAACTGGCAACTCGACCCTGTACATAACTGCCACAGAAACGACAGCTACCCATCTGCCAATGGTACACAATCATTTCAATTAAATGTAAGCTATTTTTTGTACAGTGTTGTTTTTTTTTTTTAACAACTATGTTTATATTACCTTCAATTCAATATTTTTTTTCATGTTTAATTGCATAATTTACATCCCCTTTTCATACATGCGTCCTCGGTGAGCGTAAGTGTCTCCAAGTGGACAATGGGAGTTGTGATTCGTTCACACCTGATGTTGGGAATGCATCTCCAGTGACCGCATGTAAACATGTATTATACATAAGGCATGTGTGTGTGGTCTGTTAACAAAACTTAAAAAAGGCATGATAAATGAGACAATGAATAAAGCTGTAAAAAACAACACCTTTTCCCCCCGCTGCTTTTATAGTATAGACTTAATCCAATATCCTAGCAGCAGAGAGCTTTACTCTTCAAATGACTTCAATTCTACTACACTGCTTAAATGTTAAAACGCTTGCAATGGTGGTGCTTGTGTGTGTATGTGTGTGTGTGTGTGTGCGCAGTTTTGCAAAATAGTAGGCACTCCATTTATCCATTTTAATAACGTATAGAGAAAACAACTTGCCTCTTCGTACTCCTCCAGCCGACACTCTGTTGAGATTAATGGCACGTTTGTTTTCCAATGACTGCTTTTTCACTCCATTTTCCCCCCTGTGTGATTTATGTAATTTAAAGGTCCTGTATTTTACTTTTTTTAACCAGGACTTTTGATTGTGCAGAATAACAGAATATATGAGAGTAAAAATTCCCTTTATATCCCAGTGTTTCACCAGCGCTTGAATACCATCAAGGTAAAACAAATTTCTAGGTATGCCAGAGCTATGATCAGACTGCCTGCTTTACATCTGAAACGCTGGCCTCCCAGGAACTTTTTTAACAACCCAAACATGTAGAAATGGTCAGGACTGTACGGGGGATGTGTCGATAACTCCCAGCTGAGTTCAGCTGAGTAATGTACAAGTGGTGTTGGTAAATGTTCACAGGAATGACTGAACTGGGCTCTAAGCCCCCTGGGTCGGGATTTTTATTCATGGACGTACCCCTTTTTTTAAAACGTTTGCACCGTTTAAATGTACAGTGAAACCTCGGATTGCGAGTAAGGTGGTTCACGAGTGTTCCGCAAGACGAGCAAAGATTTTTTATAAATTTTGACTTGAAAAACGAGCAAGTCTTGGTTTACGAGTACCGAGTATCATGTATCACGCTTGCGCTTTTTGTTTTGACGCCGAGCGTCACGTGATCACAATTGAGCCAACGGTCTTTCTCTCTCTTGTGCTGTGGAATTGTGGGTAATCGTCTTTCCTGCTGGGTCTTAATGTGCGTCTCTTACTGGTATAATCAACATCCGTTCACGCATGTACTGTTTACCAAAACACTGTGACCACGTGTTTGCGCGTAAAACATATTTTATTTTGTGTCTGAATGCGTGTGTGTACAGCGCACGTGTAAAGCAAAAACAAGTCTCATTAGAGACGTTAAAGATCCATTTTATCCCTTTGTATCAGCCTGCTCTTTGTGTCTGTGTGTGCGCGCATCATTGGACACCGTGCCACACACCCACACACACACACAAACACACACACACACACACACTTTCTCTCTGCTCTACACAGAAACACTGCTCTGTCAGGATTCTTTTTAAAGGTAAAGTCCAGGTTTGTTTTATTTTTACTTTACAACAGTGATTTGTAAGAAAAGATTTCTTGTTTATTTTTCCGAGAAAAAACAGTGTTTCTATTGTGTGCGTGCGTGTGTGTGAAAAGAGTGGAGGAAGGGTAACTGTGGTAACACAGCGCCTGCGGCACAAACGGAAACGCTTATCTGTCTGGATTTATTTTTACTTTTTCTTAAAGGTAGAGTGCAGGTTTATTTTTTTTTGGGGGGGGGCGGTGGAATGAATAATTTGAGTTTCTATAATTTCTTATGGGAAAATTCGATTTGGTTTACAAGTGTTTTGAAATACGAGCCCACATCCGGAACGAATTATGCTCGCAATATAAGCTTCCACTGTACTGCAGCTAAGAGTCTCATTACTGCACTGTGCTTTAAGTCTTCTGTAAATGTCAATCAGTTTTATGCCTTAATTTATGAGAAATTTCATTACATGTTCTTGATTGACCAGAACGCCCCATGTAATTGTCTTGGTTAAACTTCGTTAATTTGTACACACACACACACACACACACACACACTGGAGACATGTCTGAGAGTCTAAAAATGAGTAATAAGTCAGTTTTGCTAGTAGCTTATTGCTCCTAATCAAAGTCATTTCATGTGAGTTTCTCTTTCTGTGCCTTACAGGAAGTTCGTGCCATAGTAACACGCTCCCGGCACTTGTGCGTACGCCTCCGCTGATGATGCAGTCCACGCTGGACATGAAACCGTTTATGTCTTTCCCTGTGGATGGCTCATCGCCCGTCGGTCTCTTCGCCAATTTCAGCACGGTATTGCTCACGTCCTACTCTTAGTCTCTCTCTCTCGCTCTTTCTCTCTCTTTCTCTCTCTGGACTCCTCAGTATGCTGAATGTAAACCGTGCACATTATTTATTTCAGAGTTGAACGCTGCATTTTCATATTCATTGATGGACGTTGGAGTTTAGAGTGCAAAAAAAAATTGGCTGCACTTAAAAAATCAAAAGGAACCCGAGGCATGGTTATCTAGCTATAAAAAGGGCGCATTATAAAATATTCATCTTTTAATGCAAAACACCATGTTTGTAACTTCAGTCAATAAACTGCTTATCTAATGTGTAAATATAAACATTCAACAAAAAAAAAAAAACTTTTTTTTTTTTTGCTTGCCATAACTGCATTATGTGAAACATAAGCTTTAAGTTCTGCCCACATCACATCCTGATATTTATGTTCATTATTACAATACACACACACACACACACACACACACACACACACAAACACACGCACCATCAATTTCTTCCACAAACCTTATAAAGTACACTTACTACAGTAAAAATACTTTAAACTATTTTAACAGGTCTGTTTGTAGTGCCAATACTTAATTAGTAAAGCATATACAAGGAAAATTTCTTTTTGAAGATCCAACAATAATCATCATTTCTTTCGATCAAAAAATACACTTTATTTATTTATTTATTTAAAGTATTCTTTTAATTAAAGAATAAATAATTGACTTTCTAACAAGCTTTTCTGGAATGTTTTACACAGTAAAACAGTTTCATACTAACAACATCAAAAGACCAGAGCTCAGGCTTGATTAATATGCACATTCATTTGTATTTAATTAGACAAACCTTTTGGCTATAAGGTTGATTAACATAGATTTTGTTTTTCATCTTAAATTTCACAGAACTGTAAACATCTCGAGTGCGGAAACTTTTAAGTGTGAGCTGAGAGAGTCTATGTGTGGTTTAGTTACAGGAGGATATTATTTGATCATTTTTTGTCGGGAAGGCGTGTCTCTTAGTCTCTTTTGTCTCTTTGCGTTGTCCTGTGTCTCTCATGTGTCTGTCTTTTCATGTGTCGCCGTTGTCGCTTTCCTTGTCTGTCTTTGTTTTTTATTGCCTGCCTGCCACTTACTACATCTGTCTCTCCTGTTCAGTGTCCCTGTCTCCGTCTGTGTCTGTCTCCTTCACTGTCTCCTTCTGTGTCTGTTTGTCTCCTTCAGTATCCCTGTCTCGTTGTCTGTCTGTCTGTCTGTCTGTCTGTCTGTCTATTCCTTTGTCTCTCTTTCTTTTTCCTCCATTGTCCATTTGTCTCTTTGTGTGTCTGTCTCTTCTGTGTTCATCTGTCTGTGTCTGTGTCCCTGTCTCTTTCTGTGGGCCTGTCCACACGAAGCCGGTGCGTTCCCTATCCGATAATTTTTTTCCGTGAACACGGCGTCGTCTCAAGAAATATCTGCGTACACACGAAACCACTGAAAACGGTGTAGTATATATGCCAGGCCAGTATGGGGCGCTGTAATTCTGTCATAGAGATACACTATGCACGGAGAAGACGACTTTGAGCATGCGCATAACCTTGCGCGCTTGTATACGAACCAAGATGGTGTTGTCCATTATTGCTTGTTGCTCATAACAGTTGCATAGAAGCAATAGATTTTGCTGTAATAAAGCTAGTAGGCTTTGTAGCAACACAAACACAATCATGTAGTCCGCCATTATTGTTGTTGCTGTTACGTGTGACGCAGCCAAAACGTGATGTGATGACATCATCGTTTCACAAAATATACGGATTGGCCGTACACACGAAGACGCAAGGGTGTCGTTTTCAGATTTATCCACTTTGGGACCCGGTTTAAAAAAATACCGGTTTCAGTCTCCTAAAACGCCGGAACCGTGTGGACGAAACGCCAATACGATAAAAAAATTATACGTATACAGCGAAACGCGTCTCCGTGTGGACAGGCCCTGTGTCTTTCTCCTTCTGCTTTTGTATTTTTTATTCCTCTGATTGTCTGTCTCTTTCTGTGTCCATGTCTCTTCCTGTGTCAGGCTGCCTTTTTTGTGTCCGTGTCTTCTTTTGCATCTTCCTTTGTGTCTATCTGTATCCTCCTGTGGCCTTTTGTCTTTTTCTGTGTCCCTGTCTCCTTCTATGTGTATCTATCTCTTCCTGTGTGTCTCTTACCGTGTCCCAATCTCCTTCATATTTCTGTCTTTTTCTTTCTCTGTCTGCCTTTTTCTGTGTTCCTGTTGCTTCCTGTGTCTGTCTGTCTGTTTCGGTGCCCTTGTTTCTTCCTGTGTCCCTGTCGCTTCCTGTGTCTATCTCTTCCTGTGTTGCTGTCTCATATGTGTCTCACTGTTTTTTCTTCCAACAATCCCTGTATTTTTCTGCCTCCTTCTGCCTCTTTCTTACTGTGTCCCTGCCTGTCTCTTTCTCCCTCCCTCTCTGTCTCTCACTCGCTTTCCTTTAAGCACTTGTCTCTCTTCCTCTTGTTATCTTTCTATCTGGCAACCCTGATGGCTCCATAATCAGCTGCTCTGCTTTACACACATTTAAATAAATCCAGAGAGAATAATGCTGTGTTGATCTGGATAACAGTGAATCTGCATCATGACTCAAGAAGTGGAGCTCAGTCTGTAAAGCAGCAGCTGGATCTCACACCTTTGTGTCTCCTCACGTCCAACTGTGTGTTTCTGTAATGGAAGCTGAGCAGTGACACCCTTCAGGCGGACATTGAGCCGGAGCTGTCGATGCCTCAGGATTGAGAGGCTGTGAAATCGATTAAGCTTTTATCTGGTTAGAGCAGCAGCCATGACCGAGAGCTTTGTCTCGTCCGGCGGGGACAGAAGTCAAATCCACACTGTTCAGGATTTCTTCAACTTTCCGACGCATCAGCCCTCTCGCTCCTCTCTTTCCATGTCTCTTGTTTCTCTTTTAGTGATTGTCTGTATGTCTTTATCTCTGTTTGTTTGTCCTTCTATTGTGTCTATTTGTTTTCCTGTGTCCCTCTGTCTTTTCCTGCTCCTTTCTGTGTTGTCCCTTTGTCCTTTTCTTGTGTCTGTCTGTGCTTTTCTAACTCTTCTGTGCCTCACTGTCTTTTCTTGTGTCGCTCTGTCTCTGTCTTATATATCTCTGCCTCTTTCTTCTGTCTTCCCGCATCTCTAAGTCCCTTTTTGTGACTCCATCTCTTCTTATGTCTCTCCATTGTTTCCTGTGTCTCTTAAGCTCTCGAGTCCTCTTTGTCACTCTCAGTCTTTCCAGGTGTCCCTATGTCTTTCCAGGTCCCCCCCCGAGTCTTCCTGTTTTTTTTTTCTATCATTCCATCTCTGCCTGTCTCTCCTTCTGTCTTTTTGTCTCTTACTATGATTCTTCATGTCTTCATGTGTGTCTCTTTCTGTGTTTAAACTCTTTCTCTCTCTTTATTTTGCTGCTCTGACTCTGTCTTTTTTTTTATTTTTTTACCATAGCTTGACTCCGTCACATGTAATTTCCTTTTCCTCTGTCTTTACCTGTTTCTCACCTGCATTCGCTCTCTTTCTTCAAATATATTGTCTTTTTGACTGTTTTGTTCTGTTCCTGTCTGCCTGTTTGTCTCTCTGTGCAAACGTTTATTCCCATAATATCTACTGTATATTACATCTTGGCCCATTAAACATACCAGCAATATCTAATATTCTCTCTCTCTCTCTCTCTCTCTCTCTCTCTCTGTCTGTCTGTCTCTCCAAGATTGGATGTCAAAGTAGTGAAACTTTTTCAGATAGAACATGACTCTCGCTCTTCCCTCACGGAGATTCAACCCTAACAGGAAATAAATTAATCATATTATAAGTGTGTGTGTGTATATACAGTATATACTGCAAGCATCCATAAAATACCTTTAGTGTGTACAACAAAAAGATTCCTGTTCTTGAAAGGAAACCTATTGGGATCTTCAGTTGGTCTTCAGTAGCATATTGTCCTCAAGATTACTGCGTCATGCATTGTGATCTGCTTTTCTGCTCACCACGGTTGTAAAGAGTAGTTATATACAGTGAGTATCATAGATGCTTAAAGTCTTGCCATTCTCCTTTAACTTCTTTCATTACTGAGGTGTTTGCACCCTCAGAACATGTACTCATGCAATGTTTTTTGTTTTTTTCCCACTATTTTGTGTAAACTCTAAAGACCGTTGTGTCTGAAAGTCCTAAGAGACCAGCAGGTTCTGAAAAACTCAAACAACCATGGTAAAGTCACTGACATCCCATTATTTCTCATTTCTGCTGTTATATCTTATGCACTGATTTGCTATCTCATGACTGGCTTAAGTGCATCACTGAATATGTGTACAGCTGTTCCCAATAAAGAGTTCTTTTTCCTAAAATCTCCAATCTTCAGCGCTTTATCAAGCCACTTGATACCGCTCGGCCATAACATTAATACGACCACAGGTCAACATTAATCACCAGTTGTATACCAGTAAAGCCGTGACAGGATCATGAGCACCCAAGACTCACCCATGCCCGCAGGGACCAAAGGCCAGCCCGTCTCACAGAAAAGCCAATGCAGTACAAATTAGCTACAATAAAAAGGCATCAGGACACCTAGTCCACAACCAACCATATATAGGGCATAGCAGGTGAAGAGCCCAAGGTGACTTACGCTCCAGACTCCCTGGATCCCCATCTGATCGAGCATGGGATAGGCTGGACAAAAAAGTCAAATCCACAGAAGCCTAACCTTACAACCCATAACACCCAAAGGATCTGCTGCCCAGTCCTGGTGTCCTGCTGAGCCAGAGCTGCCCAAGGACAAGGACAACCCAAGTGGTTTTAATGTTTACTTGTGTGTAATATTTGCGTGAGCATGTACTCTCTGCTAAGGGCATATACAGGTTTATGTTTCATCATGGACAGGTTTTAAAGCTTACAGAAGATCAGAAAAGCACTTTTGACCCTTTTTACACTCACGATTATATCCAGGTGGAGATATAAAAGCCTACAGTAAGTGCACACAGGATATATTCGCAACAGATTGTAGCCACATATTGAAGATACAAGTCTCATTCTGAGCCACATTTGACAACCAGATTCTCTCCTGATATGTGACACGTGCTGTTCAAGTCCTGATGTTAAAAATAGTAGCAAAGTAGTAAAAATAGTATTATAACCACAGCTGGTTATAATCTGTAATTTCTGCTGAGGGATATGAGAAAAAGTAATGCCCCCTCAATTTCTTTAGAATTCTGATTTGATCAAAATCTCAAAATCATGTCCTTATTCTAGTGAGTCATATCTGACGAATAAATCTATGACACTCGAATCCTAGATGATGCTGTAGTCTCTCGCACCCGGGAGCCTGGGGAGAGCTGATTGACCGAGCTCTCTCAAAAGGGAGGGGAAGGACAGGAAGCAATCTAGAGCTCGCACATCAATTGTGGCCTGCAAGTGGAAGAAGCAGATAGTGCTATCCTCACCACAGTGTGATAGTGAGGAGTTAGAACCAGCGTCACATGGCTCAAAAGAAACGTGTTGGCTTCGTACTCCATGGTTAATAGTTGTAACCCAGATGAGGGAGTGCCCTATGACACCGTGTTATCGTTCATAAGGTGTAGCTGTTCGCTCTCTATGTTCTCTTCTGGGAAGGCTTTCCAAAAGGTTTAGGAATTTGCATTCATCCCAAAGGTGATTTGTTACTCCAGAGAACACGTCTCCACTGCTCTAGAATCCAGTGGCAGTGTGCTTTACACCTCTGTATCCGATGCTTTGCATTGATGTAAGGCTTGAATGCAGCTGCTCGGTCATGGAAACCATGAAGCGTTCCATGAAGCGCTCTACGCACTGTTCTTAAGCTAATCTGAAGGCCACATAAAGTTTGAAGAGCTGTAGCTATTGCTTTTGCAGAAAGTTGCCGACCTCTGTGCACTATGCATCTCAGCATCCGCTGACCCCGCTCTCTGATTTTAAGTGGCCTACCACTTATTGCTTCCACTTTGTTATATTACAACTAACAGTTAACTGTGGAATTTTTAGCAGTAAGAAAATTTTACACCTGGACATATTGCACAGGTGACATCCTATCACGGTACCATGCTGGAATTCATGGAGCTCTTCACAGCGACCCATTCTTCCCCAAGTGTTAGTAGAACATACTACCCCTCTCACCCTTGTCTCTCCGCCGTTTCGTTTGGACAGAAGCCGATCAAACGCGTGTTTCCGACTTAGCTTATAGCTAAAAACCTCCTAGTGTTGTGTAAAGCGTTTGTTTGTTTCACACGGTGCTCTGAAGCTCGTTGGTTTTTCGCCCTTGTTAGGAAAACATTAGCAACTGATTAGATTTCTCACTGCACAGTTTGTTTGACTTTTGTTCAAAGACACCTCGCAGTCATAAAGGGCCCTACGGAACGTTTCAGGAGCTACTTAATTGCAGCACTGGTGTGATTTCCAGCACGTTTGATAAATCTGTGGAACTTTGCTGTCAGACGAATTTTACTGAAGCGGCTGATTTATCACTTGGCCCTGAGTTTTAAGACTTACTGTTTATTTGGCCTGAAGATTTCTGGAAAGCTGCGAAAGGGAACAGCGTGTGAAGAACGCTGTCTCTTATGGAGATAAGTGCGGATGTGCCAAGACGGATCTTGGCATTTTGATGCAGTCGGTAATCGACTCGGCGTGTTAGCTGTTCCGTAACACTGCGCAATTTCAACGAATGAATAAAGGGCTTTTTGAAGCCTTGCTCTTTCCCCGTCTTTTTCTCATTCTCTCTCTGTCCATTACTGTCTCTCCGTGTCTCCTCTCTGCGTGTCAGTGTGATGACCCACTGTGACACTTGTTCTGCAGTTAGTGCTGTCAGCGTCTCTAACGCTCACCGCCGTCCAGCTTCACTCTCACTTGCCAGGCGAAAAAAGAAAAAGAAAGTAAATCAGAGAAACATCATAATTGCTGTATAACTGTCAGCTCAAATCAAGTGCAGCTCCAAGCTGCAATCACGCTGCTGCGAAACGAACATAATTACACGGCCTCCTGAAGTTAATCACCGTCGTCTTTAACAAGGCTCTGAGGAACAGATGGGTTCGGCAGCGATGCGTCTCAATTGCAGGAATTTGCCGAGCGTCTCGATGGCAGTTGTCGTCGTCATCGATGTCTGTCTCTCGAAAACATCACGCCACGGCGGGGTTATTACAGTATATTATGTTTTGATTCGGTTAAATCCCTGTTTTTCATTCTCAGATTATTTTAGATTCAATGTTTAGTTCAGCTTTGATTTCATACAGTGTTTTTTTATTTTAATTTTATTTTTTTTATTCAGATTCTTCAGTTTTTACATTTTAGTTTCAGTCTTGGGGAATGATTGAGGATGGATGGATGGATGGATGGATGGATAGATAGATAGATAGATAGATAGATAGATAGATAGATAGATAGATAGATAGATAGATAGAAGCTAGCTTTGTTAAACCATTAAGTGATTTTATCATCATTGACTAAATACATTTCAAAAATGATGGTTGGACGAATTAAATAACATTTTCCTAAAGCGCTTTGAGAGTCTTACAGATAGATGTACATACAGACAGACAGTCAGACATAGAAAGCTTTTCAAAGATATTTCACAAAGGAGATATACAGGGCAGACAGACAAATACAGAGAACAGATAGAAAGAAAGACAGACAAAAAAATAGACAAAAAGATTCACAGATAACAGTAAGAGACAAATAAAGATAGATAGATAGATAGATAGATAGATAGATAGATAGATAGATAGATAGATAGATAGATAGACAGACAGACAGACAGACACACAGCTAGATACATACACAGTGGGACAGAAAAACAGATGGATAGACATACAGACAAACAGGTCAGATATATGTGTTTTGGCTAATTGGAGTTATTAATGGATTTTATTTCCTGCATTAATCCGTACACATTTAGTGATTTCTTAATGCTCAGATTTTTTATTATATGTATAAAAAGTAATGATACAAAATTAAATGCACTGGTGTACTTTTAGAAGGTTATGAGTTATCCCAAATATAACAAATGAGTGTATTGGGATTTAGTGCTTCACTTAGCAGACGAAAACAGTCACGAGAAGATAAGAGGAAAAAAACGAAATATCTAGCAAAAAAAAAAAAAAAAAACCTAAGTGGTGTGTTTTTATGCCAGACAAGATTGGATTTCCACTGCAGAAGTCAATCCATGTAAATAAAAAGACAAGTAAGGCCAAAAAATTCCTGATCAATTCGAATGCCAGCACCTCTGTGGATCGATGTTAATGTTATGCATAAGGCACATGCTCTCAGGATTTTCTTAAGTCTCTATTTGATAGAGCATGAACTGCAGAGCCTGTTATACTGTATAATGAGTAGATCTGACAGTTTGGTGAATAGTAAAAGAAAAAAAAAACACAAAAAACATGCAGTGCTAAGAGTAAGAAATAGCAGCAGGCATAATATGAAAACAAATTTTACAAATTCAGAAAGATTGTAAAAAAAATAAATGAATGAATGTAGCTAGATAACATAAATGTGATGCACAAAAATCCCGTCTCTGGCTTTAGGTACTTGGGAATGATTAAACGTTAAATTATAAACTTAATGTCCCTGTTATCATTTTTGATTCAGCGTGTAACGGTTGTAAGTTCAGAGCTTTAACTCTCAAGTGTCGATCTAAAATCAGCCGGCTGCTTGAATAAGCCTAAAGTGAGAGATTAAGGGCACAGACAGTAAAGACAAGATTGAAAAAAAAATCTCTTTTTCTTCATTTTTCATTCTTCTAAGAACCGACCGAGCGCATTTCTCCGAGTCAGAAACAAGAGGGGGTGTGGGGGTGCAGTAAGCGCCGTCGTTCATCAGGTCGCTGACGATTTTGTGGATGAGCAGAGCGCTGTGATGGGAGATGAAGTGAAGGTGATTGCAGTGCACTTGCCTGTTCTTTTTTTATCTCCCTATTTCTCTGTGCTTAAAATCAATACTATCAGGAAAAAGAGCAGGCTCGACTTGGAGATCGCTCGTTGTCAAGGTCATGGCTCGCTCGCGCCGGGTTTCACTGCTGTCAGGGTGAGACGGAGACAGTAACATTGTGTGACGGTAACATTGGGTTTAATTCAAAGCACAGGTTCATGTTAATTCTTTTAAGAAAACCATTGAACGGAGAGTTTAAAGATATATTTGACATTCTCTGGACTGGCACCCTTTCCAGAGTGTACCTCGCCCCGTGCCCGAACACACCTGAGATTGGCCTAGGCTTCCCACGACAATGTACAGGATAAGTGGTATGGAAAATTAATGACGTAAAAATATTGTTTCAGAGTAAAATCATTACTTTTATATTTAGAGGATTGTGTTTGGGTGTCAAATGAGTAATGGAAAGAAAATACAGAGCTGACTGTATTGTCTTCATTACTAGTGAACTTGTGCAAAGCTTTAAGGCAGCTGGTGTGTGTCTCAAACTCAGCTTTTGTGGAAAAGCCTGGATCGGTTTTAGATGTGACATTGCAACAGGCACAGTGTCAGTGGAAGTACATTTAAAGAAGAATCTGTTCTTTGTTGAATATACAGTCTGTACTGATCAGTTCACTATTGAAGTGGGTAATCTAAAGCAAACGTGATTGCTTAAGTCTGATGTTGTCTTTTTGGTACTAGACATGGCTGCTGTCTACTGTCACAAAATTGTGATGCCCTCAAACAGGGATGTAGATGGAAACTGAAAAACAAGCGCATGGAGCTTTTTTAGAAAACAACATCATTAAGAACAATGAACGAAGATCCCGTCTACATGTACATACAAATTTTGGAAAGTCGTTCTTGCCTCTGCGTTTTTCATAAGCGTTTCTGTTCCTGCCAGCACCAGTTTTTTTAAATATCCTCAAAACACAAAAACAGTTTAAAACCACTGTATGTGTAATCTTAAGCAATGGCATGCAACTTAGACATTCAGTGTATTTCACTGAACATCTAAAAGAACATGATTGTACAGTACATAGCTAACAACTACAGTACACTGCCTTGCCAAATAAAAAGATCTCCATTTCAGTAGGCTCAAATTATTGGGCTGCATCAAGCAAAAAAAAAAAAAAAAACTAACTAAGGATATTAAAAATTACTGGTACTGATTTAGGAACCCTTTAGCACATTATGGAAACCTGGAAGGATAGCGCTGAACCGTCAAGAAAAGTAGTTGGAGAGAAAATTTTGATTGAAGACAACTTACAGTAATGTGCATTGCAATATGTCAACAGCTATGTTTAAAAGTAAAAATAAGAGTATTTCCATACACACAAAAAGGATTGGGACTGGGACAGCTGTGGATCCATAAGAAAACCACTTGTTAGTAAAACTAATCAGAAAAAAGCCTTCAGTTTGCTAGGGAGGATAAAGATTGGACCTTTTGATCAATTGTCATGTGGTCTGATGAGTCCAGACTGACACTATTCCAGAGCGATGGGCCTGTCAGGGTATGAAGGTAAGCGCAAGAAGCGATGGACCCACCATGTAAAGTGACCACTGTTTAAGCCTCTGGAGATGGTGTTATGATCTGGGGTTGCTTCAGTGACTCAGGTCTAGACTCAGCAACGTTATGTGGCAATAAAATGAAGTCAGCTGACGTCCTAAATGTACTGAGTGAACAGGTTATCACATCTATGGATGATGGCATGGGTGTATTCCAGGACACAAATTGTGAAAGAGTGGTTCTGGAAGCAAAAGGAATCATTTTTACACATGAACTGGCCACCACTTTGGGTGGGGGGGCACCAACGTGATTAAAAAAACATTTATCCTTCTGAAGTAATTGTCAGCCCATTAGATCTAAAGGATGTGTTGAGCAACTTGTGTATGTGTTGACAAAATTCCCAGAAAGCAAAATTGGCCATGTTGTCTGAGTGGGAGGGGCTCGTTCTCATTTCTCCGACAATCACGATGACACTACCCAATCGTGAGCATCTGTGACTTCATGTATGTGAAAGAGGCATGATAGAGCTTTCATCTCTGATCTCCCTCTCTTGTTCAAGTGTCCTTGAAGTTGTCAGCTCTGTTTTGTCCACCTGAACACACAGGATGTGGCTCTGTAATTGAAAAATCACTGGACAATAACACTCCCTACTCTTCCTCCCTCTCTCTTCATCACTCTGCTTTTGAGTGACAGCTGAGGTCAGTCACATATGAATAAGTTGTTTGCTTTCGAATACTCCCTTGATTTTTTTTCAATCAGCCAAAGTAAACACAACTGATTGATGTATTTATTTCTTACATGCTTTTATAGAGAAATTGAAGCTGAATCAGTCTTTGAACAGAGATAAACATCTGGCCTTCATCTTGACTCGAAACTAAACCTTTGGGTTTTGACACGCCACTCTGTTTTCCTGCAGAAGCATTAGGCCATTATTGAGCTTCCATATTTGCACTCATTCTAATATATAAACAGATAGATGAGAAACTGGATTCAAGGATCTGCTGTGTGTAGTAGCCAATGAAATTGATTTCCTATTGCATTTGAGATTCTCCAGGTGTTTATCAATGCTGCTCATGCTATTTCTCATCAACAGGGTGATGCTACAATATTGATTGTTGAAAAATGAAAAATACTTTTCGTGGTCACCATGGGGATAAGTAGCAGGCTTGAGGATTGGGTTTTGGTGTCACAGATTCAGTTTACTACGTCACCAGTAAACCATGTTTTTTTCACTTGCTTGTGTCGGAATTTGTTGACCGTCATTTCGTTGAACATATTTTGTTCGAGGCAAAATGATTTATGCTACTGTATGTTAATACGAGGGCTGTACCAAATGTTATGCAAAACTGGGCATGGCGTTTTCATACATTTAACAGCCATAACGTTGTGACCACATGCTGAATGTTGAGAAGGTCCTGACAAGTGTGTTCTGACACCTTTCTATTGGAACCAGCATTAACCTTTTCCTCAGTTTGAGCCACAGTAGCTCTTCTATTGGTTTGGACTACACGGACAAGCCTTCACTCCCCATGTGCATGAGTGAGCTTTGTCCACCCTTGACGCTGTCACTAGTTCCCCGGTTTTCCTTTCTTAAATTGCTTTTGGTATGTCCTGACCACTATACTGTATTTCCTAGCTACATTTTTAATATTTTGTTACAAGAGTGGCTGGAAGTGGGTGTGATTTATATTAGTCAGCAAGTGAACGTATTTTCCTGAAGTTGATGTGTTGTTGTAGCAAACAAAATGGGCAAGCATAAGGATTTGACTGACTTTAACAAGGGCCCCATGGTGATGGCTAGAGGACTGGTCAGAGCAACTCCAAAACTAAAGCTGATGTTCCCAGGCTGCAGTGGTCAGGACCTATCAAAAGTAATCCAAGGAAGTAAAACCAGGGAACTGGTGACAGGGTCATGGGTGGCCAAGGCTCACTGATGCACATGGGTAATCAAAGTTGGCCCATGAAGTCCGATCCAATAAAAGAGTATTGTAGATCAAATCGAGGAAGAGGTTAATGCTTATAAAATTCCCTTTGAAAAAAAAAAACAAAATCTTTCTCACAGATGATGGTCTCACAGTGCACTACAGAATGTTTACGGAGATGACACCATTGACAAGAGCAATGTGCACAGATGGATAAGGTAGCATAAGGAAGGGAAACCAACATTGAAGATGAACAATGCAGTGGGATAACGAGAATTTTCAAAGAATCATCAAAAGCTGGATTCAAAAATGGTGCAAATACATGATGAAGACTATGTTGTGTAGTACCTTTGTGTTGAGTAAGAGTAACTTTACCAACATGTACAATTTAAACGAATTATGTTACTTACCGTAATATGAAATTTCTCCCTACTTTTGGTAGAGCCCTCGTAGTTTTCTTTACAGTTTTGTATAGTCCATGCCTCGCCTTGTAGCTGCAGCACAAAATGAAAGAAACAAACCTCACAAACTTTTATTGGTTGTCAGGAAGAACTGGTATTAAAACTTGGTATTTTAAGCACTTTCTTACAGCCGTCATGCTTGTCATAATCGTTTATGCTGGAGATCTGTCACCTTTCATCACACCTTCTCTTCATCCATATGCCAACTAGAAAACCTCAGAAAACAGTGTGAATTTTTTTTTTGTTCCTGTGTTGTTGTTGTTTCGATTTGGTCTTTCAAGATCTTCACATGTTTACACTTTACATTGAGCTTGGGCGATTATATTCATTGATTAACATTTTCTCCAAACTTAGTGTAGATGGTCGGGTTTAAACCCTCAGCCTGAGGGTCAGGTTTAAACAACAACGACAGGGTTTTTTTTTACTTAACACTATTCAATTCAAGCTGTGAATTTCGTTAGCAGACAGGATTAGTGACCACAGGACCCACAAGAGTCACTTACTCATCCACCACCCCACCATACACACACACACACACACACACACACACACCTATGTGCAACGATCCTTTATTGAATGTCCGTCTCCAAAGAAACAGCATCGCTCGGTGCCTCTAGGTTTACAACCCTCGTTTGTTCTGTCTTTATTAAGGTCACAGGAAATGTAGTTTACATTATCGAAGATAAATGAGCACTCTGTTAAACATCCAGTGAAGTACAAATAAATGAGTGTAGAATGGAAGGATTAAACACCTTGTCTTAAACGCATGGATCAGACCAGTTTTAGAACTCTACTATGGGTGTCTACTAATATTACAGTAAACCCACATGATTGGCAGCTCTGTTTCATCAACTCAAGCAAAATGAAATGTAACTGGTCAACCAGAGAGAGTCTTTAGTTAGAAGGTTCCATCCTTCCACCTAGGAACC
The DNA here is from genome assembly GCF_024256425.1 of Clarias gariepinus. NCBI lineage: Eukaryota > Metazoa > Chordata > Actinopteri > Siluriformes > Clariidae > Clarias > Clarias gariepinus. Next base: position 34,593,420 of record NC_071104.1, read on the forward strand.
TCTTGACTCCAACTAGGGACCGTGGAGGCCAGTGGTGATCATTGTGTCTTATTTCCATGGTTACGACCCCGTTAGGACAACCGGTCAACATTCACACACTACGGGCAAACCTCCAATTAGAAACTCCATGTGCACAGAACCAAGGTGGGAATCGAACTAGGTTGCTAGGTGACAGTGCTAACCACTTACCCAGTATGCTGCCCAGTTAGAAGGTTAGAAGGTTTATTCATTTCCTATCACAGCAGATCTGTCTGTACTGCTTGTTCTGATACGTTGCCTTCTATAGCAACAACATACGCAGGGGATTGTACGATGGACGTCTTGCATTTCTTTTTTTTTAGGGGAAAAAAGCGTTAACTTTGTACTAAATATACTATAACTTTGAACGATATCAACTTGATTTAGTTCATTGGGACTGCAGAAGCTTCAGACAAGTCTGAGCTGAACATTGGAATGTATTTTCGCATGGAACGAGGGTTGTGCGATTTGGCTCAGAGTACTTCAGCATTTCAGTCAGTGTGCAGAAGAGGAAAACTTATAATGACAAAGACATATTGCAATGCATCTTAAGTTTGATTTAAGCCAGATTAAAAAAAAAAAAAGTCTGTTCAAGCTCTTGACCTACAGTAGTGTGCAAAAGTCTTAGGAACATGAGAATAACTGCTGTAGAGCAAGGATATGTTCAAAAAAACAAAAAGCAATAAACAGTGATTAATTAAACAGTGAATAATTGATACGATGACCCTTTGCTTAAAATCTAGTCTCAGGTAGGATTTGTACAGTTGTACAGTATAAGGAAAACTGCTTAGTTTTACTGTAAGACTAAATCTTTTACTGGGGTACTGTACTTATATTTGTAAATCTGACTTAACAATGAAGTCATAAAGTAAACATGTATAACATCATTACAACATTTGTACAAAAAAGGTGCACAAATTTTCCTATTAAAGTGTTGTGTATATATATGTGTGTATATATATATATATATATATATATATATATATATATGTAGTCTAATGTTACTTAATGGTTTACTTGGTTAAATATGTAAGAGCGTGAAGTTTAAACAGTGCAACTTAATCACTGTATACACACATTAATCATTTAAACTCAGCTCATATTCCACATCCAGTGTGTATGCTTCAGTCTCGCAAAGGCATTCTCATCAGCACGGAGGGTCAAAACACAAACGCGTAACCCTTTCACCTAACACAATTAGTCAAATCATGATAATTTGGTGTTATTACTGTAATTAGTCTAATGTCTATAATTAAAATGTTTGTGCGTTAATGTGGCCGAAGCCGACTACATTAAAAAATACAAGAAAGTCTGGCTCGTCTGGAGCAAAACATGAAAACATAGAGAGGGAGTCAAGACTTTTGAACAGTACTGTATTTCCATAACAAAAGCCTATAAACCTATTTGTAGACGTTTGACTATTTAATATTTTAAGATTTATATATATATATATATTTGCAGTGTATGAAATGTTACAGCTCTAATATGGTTTAAATATTGGGTAATAGGGTAAAGAACAGTATATTTAGTTTTGAGCGGGAAATACTATATCAGTTTGGGTAAATTGAAGATTTTTTATTTTTATTTATATTTTTTGCAAAGTGAGTTTAGATACATCCATAAGCTCAGTGTTTAGTTGGATGTGTTTCTTTAGGAAAGTAGACACCCAGGTAGAAACGGAACCAATACACCACCGTGCCGAATTCTGTAGCCTTGAACGGACAGCGCTAATAAGGCCAAAATTATCCTGGGAGTGCGGATATTTTTTGACTCATCCTCATACAGTAGTACTCAGGATCCAAGAAGAGATCTCTGAAGAAGAGTTTTTTTCTCTGCTTCAAAAGACAAAACACAGGGAAATGAAAAAGCAGGTCGGCTATGGTGGCTTAGTGTTTAGCATTGTTGCCTCGCACCTCCAGGGTTGGGGATTTGAATCTCGCCCTGGTCTCTTTGCATGTTTTCCCGTATTTTCTTCCAGGTACTCCAGTTCCTCGGCACAGTCTAAAACATATGGTGTAGTCTGATTAGCTCTTTCAAGTTGCCTGTAGTGTATAAGCTTGTATGTTTTTGTGCCCTGAGTTCCCTGGCATAGGCCTCAGACCTCTCGATACGCCACAGGAAAAGTTCAGGATGCACAGAAAGATGGATGGATGGTTGCTTTCTGATTTTATTGAACAATTTATTAACCCCCCCCCAAAAAAAAAACAAAAAAAAAACCCTGTTGTATTTCCTCCATACCTCCCTGTTTTCTTTGTGCCGACCCCGATCCAGAGTTTCAGTACGGTTTCGGTCCTGTTCCCGTCAGCCGACGTTTTACTACACGTTTAATATGGAACCAAACCGTGACGACGTTAACAAACAAACCAAAAAGTATCAGTTCCGCTCTGATTACAAGCTGGCGAAAGGACGAATGCAGTCTAAATGGTGCTGTACGGGCCAGACGGCAATCAGCGTGTGTTTTGTGTTTTCCTCGGCTTTGATGTAGCTGCTCGGGGAGTGAAGCTAATAAGATACCGGCGCTGATTAAAAATTAAAATTAAAAGCACTGATAGGAGTTTAGGGAAGGTGAGAAGCTCTGAATGGATTCGGTTCAGAGCATCTCCTGTTTACTGAAATCCGTTCAGCTATTCAGAGCTAATCAAGAGCTGGAGAGATAGACATCAGCTCTGTGTGTGTGGGTGGGTGTGTGTGTGTGTGTGTGTGTGTGTGTGACCGGAAAAAAAAGCGAGAGAAAGAGATGCCCCATGCTCATTACCCAGCCCTCCCTCCCTCTCTCTCTCTCTCTCTCTCGCCTCCATCACTCGAACCGCAGGCATTTCTCCGCTCCCTCCAGGTACGTCCTCATGTCTCCTCCTTGTCTTTCCAATGATTGGAAACACTTTTCCCGTGAGTTGTTACACACATTCTGCTCAGATGAACCCTCAGAAGCGTTACCAAAAAGGTGAGACCTGATCACCGAGAGCCTTTTAGAGAACAATAACTAAAACTTTAAGAATCATATGATACGCTGTTCAGGTTACAGAGGGTGCGCTTGCTTTGCAGCACTCCTCTACATTATGCTGGAAGAAGCCTGAACACGTTACCTTTGAGGGCAGAAGTTTGTGTATCTGTAAGATAAAGACAAAAAAAAGTGTAAACTGTTTAGTGTGTGTTCGGGTTCTTTGTTATTTGGTAAAAATGTGATTGTATAGTGAGCAATAAGCGAGAAAACCACTATGTTTTAAGGTCAATCAGGGATCATGTGTGTGTGTGTGTGTGTGTGTGTGTGTGTGACAGTTCCAGGCTGGGATGTACTGTGCTGTCAGTATGCTGCTCTCTGTCTCTTCCCCTGACAAGATCAGCAGTTTCTCAGTCAGAGTGGAGAACTTTTAGAGATTTCTTTGGGAGTAAATTAGCTGTAAGTGTGTGAGCCTGGAGCGTCGTCCGTCTCCACAGCCAGGCTAAGTGTGTGTGTGTGTGCGTGTGTGTGTGTTGGTCAGTCAGTGCATTCAGGGAATCAGATATCCAGATACCCACCCTGTGCTCATGATGCATTCTGGTATGGAGTCTCTCTTTCTCACTCTCTTGCTCTTTTCCCTCTTTTCTTTTTGTCTCTCTCTCTCTCTCTCTCTCTCTCTCTCTCTCTCTCTCTCTCTCTCTCACTCTCTTTGAGTCTCTGTTCTTCCTCTCTCTCCCTCTTTGTCTCCTCCTGCACTTTAATTTTATTTTACTCCTTTATTTAAATCCCTATCTCCCCTACCTTCCTCCTGTCTTCCTTTCATTGCTATCGCTTTTAGGGACTTTGCCTCCGTCTGTCTTTTCCTTCTGTGTTTTTACACTAACATCTCTCTCTCTCTCTCTCTCATTCTTCATCTCAGTATTTTTTGTCCTCTCACTATCCTTCTTCTTGGGTGTTTCTTCCTGCCTTTTTCTGTTCTTTATCAAACCGTCTCTCTGTCTCTCTCACACACCGTTCTTTATGTGTCTCTCTATTCGTCCATCTATTCCCTTTCCCAGTGTGTCTCTCTCTCCCTCAAGTTGTGTTATGCGGTCCCTGTCCCCCCTGTCTCTCTCTCTCTCTCTCTCTCTCCTTGGCTTGTTTGTCTTTCTCTTCTGTGTACACATCTTCTTTCTCTCTTTTTTATTTTCCACCTTCTTTTCAGTATCTTTATATTCATTAACTCTTTCTTTTTATACATACACACACACAGAGTATATAAAATGTATATCAATTTTTTTTATCTGACTCACACACACATTGATTATAAATATATATATATATATATATATATATTAAAAACACAATATTACGATTATTTATCTGCGACCCAGGACGTGTGCTCATGCAGCACCCTGTGGGTCATTTAACAGGAATAAACATATAACCTCCTAAAGGAGAGAGAGAGATTCTGAATGTTCTGCTTGTGCTCAGTAGTCGTGCTCAGTACAGATCGAGTGTGAGAGCAAAACGAATTCACTAATCACTGGAATAGATCTATTACTCAGGTTAACATTCATGAAGAATTCCCCACTTTGTCTAAACTTAAGATGTGATGGTGTAAAATACAAAGTAAAAGGAGGAATTAGCATGTGATGAAACCTGGATAAATTACAAAAGACGGCGGGTCAGTGAGAGCGAACGCTAATGAGTGTCAAGACCTTGTGAAAAAACAAAAAAAAAAAACTGTTGAGATTGTTTGTAAAACCTGTTGACATCGTCTACGTGACGTTGTTCCTCATAGTCGTCATCAGAACAAGTCTCAACATAACCTGTAGAAAGTTTGATCAAATTGTGACAGAGTCGATAATATGAGGCGCACATATTTTTTTTCTCATTATGAGATTATAATAAAACTGGAACTAAGCTTATTAATAATTTGCTAATGTCTTTGTTTTATTTTAGCAGATATTTTTGCTTTTTATGTAAAAAAAAAAAGCAAAAGATTTTTGAACACAAAGAGACAAGTTTATGCTTGAAATTTGCAGACAAATCTACAAAAAGACAAATCAAGTACATAATAATAATAATAATATTAATAATAATAGAAACTTAGAATATTAGTAATACAACAACATATAATATTATATTAACTACAATAATAACTATAACTGAACTAAATTGTAATAAAAATAACAAAAATAATAGTGATAGCAAATAAATCAACAGCAGCAACATCGACAACATGAATATAATAATAATAATAATAATAATAATAATAATGATTATGGTAATATTAAATGACAACAATAATAATAATAATAATGTAGACTGCACATTTGTAGCTAAAAATTCTATAATGTGTAAAATGTGTTTAAATCTGTGTAAAAACAAACGAAGAAACCTCAAATATACAGCTTATAAAATTACACAAGAAACATAACCATACAAAATGATTATCTTATATTTGTTATAATTTAATACATAAGCATTAATAAAAACACAAGGTATACTGGTATGGAAAACGAATCAACAACACGTTACAAAATGAAGCACAGTGCTAATGTTTTAATTTTTTAGGTTGTACGTTTTCTCGGTTTATGATTATATTTTATCTACAGTAGCTATAAACAGTTGTTCACTCACAGGTAAATTACTTTTTTTCCGTCATTAAATTCTAATAAGTCTTTTTTGTATTCAAGCTTGTCGGAAATGGAAAGTTATAAAGTTGGCTGTTATAAAGTGCTGAGACTGAAAGACATGAACGTAGCAACAATTCTATATTTTTTTTCTTTTTCAAATACCACATTTATGTTTATTAATGACGCTATGAAGCGCCTGCTATAAACGAGCTGTTACTTTGGAAAGGATAAGGGTTAGTTTCTGACCCATCAGAATCAAGAACCTGTCAGGCTTATAATAAGAGAAATGTTTTATTATATTAAATTTGATATATTAAGTAGTCTTGGCTGTTTTTTTTAATTATTATTATGACTTCATGTAACAGTTTATAAATCGTACCATTGCATTTTCTCTGTCTTTCGTTTCCTCTCCTTCAATTCTGTTTTTTTTTTCTCTTTCTTGTTTTCTGCCATCACTGTCTCTAGTTTCTCCCACTCATCCTCTCCATCACCTCCCTCTCTCTGTCTATTTTCTCCCTCTCTCCTTTTCTCTCTCTCTCTCTGATTTATATTTCTTTTTACGTGGGTGTATTCTTTCTTTAAAAAACACCATTGTCTTCCAGATGGATCCCGTCCAGAAAGCCGTAATTAACCACACCTTCGGCGTCTCCATCCCTCCGAAGAAGAAGCAAGTGATCTCGTGCAACATCTGCCAGCTGCGCTTTAACTCAGACGTGAGTGTTTAGATCAGACTCTTATTACACAGGCTATGTGTGTACTGTATGTGTGTGTGAGTGTGTGTGTGTGTGTGTGTGTGTGTCCATATGGAAACATGAGATCTTCACGACATTTGTGTGTGCATGTTGCGCTTGTTGTGCATCTGTCTTCTGTCAGCGTGTCACATTTCATTTAGATTACTGACTAAGACCACAGTCCTGATCCCTTAGTGTAGATTCAAGTCTTTCCTGCACAAACACACCTGATTTAGCACATCAGCTCAATACCATATGCTTCATAAAGACAAAACACGTGCGTCAGAGCTGTTTAATTATCTTGGTGTGTTATTTAAGGCATCAGACAGTGCTCTGTTATAGGAAATGATCATTGTCTGAGTTGTGTGATGCAACCTGACATAAACTGGAGTAACTTTTACTGCTCTGAAGTTGATTGATTATTTTCCTCTTAACTTTTTTTATCCACTCTTTCTGAGATACATTTAAAAGCCTAAAAAAAACTTAATTGCTGTTCTCACTTACATTACAGCAGTTATAAACACTTGTCTCGTCACCATCCTTAGTTTTTTTGTCTCTTGAATTTAACAAGACAAATAATAAACCTTGACTCTTTACTTTTTGTTAATTACTTTTAACTTTTTTATGTTTTGTTAATTACATTAGAATATTGGCCATTCAATCCAAATCAATAGCTCCAGTGCTATATTTCGTACAGGTTGCAATGTTAGAAACCTCTTCAAGTATCTATAAAGTATGATTACAAATGCTACAGTTTATGTAACTTTAGTTGTTGATTGTTTGAATGTTTTTTTCTGCTCCACACTCCATTTTTACAGACCTTTCTTAACGGTAAATTTTTATAATGTTACCTAATAACCCTATTACACTCGGATGAATTTGCTATAGATTCTACAACAATGCAAACTCATTACGACCTCTGGAGAGCTCGGTAGTGGTCGGTAACGGCTCCTTATAGTGTCTTTTGGGCTCAGTGTGAATTTTGTCATGTTGGTTAGCGTCGTATCGGCAAGAGGAATATTGGTACAGAAAATTTTAGTTTTTTTTTATTTACAATTTAATTTTTATTCCTAAAATATATGTGGTTTGGTCATTTCATTCAAAACTTTGAAAAACATGAGTACAATTTCTTTTATAAATTATAATATTATTGTAATATTAATACAGCAAGTTTCATCAAATTCTATTTATGATAAAAGCACAATGTACAAATTTCTATTTACATCACCAATAAGAAACACATTGTTAATCAAAAAAATACAGTTACCGCCAAGGATGCCAAAGGCGTTCCCCCTCACTTCACACATCTGTAAGTCCACATCTATTGTAGGGTTTCATTAAATAAGTTCTCAAGGAACTATAGGATAAAATAAGGCATGGGCTTGTCATCATTGAATTCAGGTGGAGGAAAGTTGATGGTAACATCCTCTATGCACTCCTTCAGCTTACTGTCATTAACACATGCCTGTCCATGTCCATTGGTCGACCTCCGTCCTTTAACGGGACCATATGAGGTCGTTCTCATATTGTAAATACTTCAGTAATAGTTTGTAAGAGTCGGTAGCGTTGGTTCAATTTTGTTATTAATTCTTTATGATTGGGTATGACATCGTTAAATTCCTTAACGGCTCTTTAGCATGTCACTAACACTACTGTACATTATTGACTTGTGTCAGAATTCGCTGTGGAGTTGTTTTCATGTTTTTTACGAATTTGTTGAAATTGTTAACAAAAGATCTATTAAAATCTATTGTATGGTGATTTTTAAAGCACTACCAAAAATATCTGAATATAAATTCTAAATTATAAATAAGTTATATCCACATAACATAAGGCCGTTCTTTCCTTTATTCATTCGTTTACTGTAAATATAACTGATCTCTTATTTATTACAGCGCTAAAGAAAAAATGTAATTTATGTGATATTATTCTGATGGTTTTGTCAGCTTTGCCTGCTCTACAGACTCAGAAGTGCAGTGGTGTTAATTGTACAGAGTGCTGGTTTGCATTTATTAGCATGTGTTTGCGTATCTGTTAGATCAGTATTTCTCAGTCCTGTTCCTCAACCAACAACACTACACTGTTTGATAAACATCGTCAGCTCATTACCGAACACTTTACAAAGTTAAAATGGGGGTGTTAGAGGTGGAGAAACACTACAACAATTGAAAATAAAGGGATCAGACTCGCATTTGAAAACCTGAGTGACATCGATCGTTGTTGTTTTTTTCCCTCTTCCTGACCGATCAAAGCACAAGTTTGGGCCGAGCAGGAAAACCAAATGGTAACCAAACGGTAGTGAAAATTCAACTTGTTAGAGAGTGAATAAGGAGATTTAGGACATGTTGAATTGAAAGTATTTTACTGCCAGTATTCCAACGTTGCAGCATAGCTAAAAATAGCGTTTTGGCTCCGACTTTAAATGTGGCTGCACACACTCAAGTCTCTCAAGCAGTTCCTCTACTGCTGATTTTCCGCCTCTACAGCTATAGCAAAGACAAACAACTTCCACGTCACCTGAGTTACAACAATCTTTATTCTACTGAGATTATTGCTACTAATAAATCTGATCTAGACAGCAAGTTCCAGGACAGGTACGAGTGAGTACATCATGTGGGACTTTTTTTTTTGTCTTTAAATATGGGAACATAAGGTGCCAGCACTGGAACTTTTTCTGAAAGAACCAAGGACCACTAAAGCTATGTTCACATTATAAGCCACATTGTTTAAAATTAATTAATGGATTCATTAATTTATTTATTTATTGGCTAGATCAGATTTGCATGTCATATCGGTTCACATTCGTAATTGCACATGACTTTTAGCGACTCATTAGTTTTAAACAATAATGCGATTTTAGCATTTTGGGATGTTGCTCTGGAGGATGGCAAACAGTTAGTTTGCTCTATTTGTTGAGGTTCAGACTAAAGAAGAAAGCCAGGCATCTCACTTTTGCTGTTTTAGCAGCTGTTGCTAACGCTGCTATGAAATCCCCGTCCTGTCGGTGCTGACTGACATCAGCAAGTGACCTACGCATGCGCTGGAGCAAAAAGTCACATGAATTCTAAAATGACCGTTCTCATTCGAGTCCTATAGCTGCGTGTCGGATATGTACCTGATCTGGAACCATATATGAAAGTACCTCAGATCCAATCTGAGAAACATCAGACTTATGTGTTTAGACAGTGCTAAAAATCAGATCTGTGTCACATAAGCACTGTTCAGTTTTTTATTTGATTGGTCCAAGGTTCTGAATTTTTTTGGTATACCAGCACATCCTGGACAGTAATTTCAGTCATGACATATGTACTGTACATCGCAGGTTAATATTAATGTACCAGCTCTAATATGTTTCTAGAGAAACAATTATTGACAGGGACTCCACATAATCTAAGAAAGGAAAAGTGTTTTTTTTTTTATTAATGTGGTGTGTTTTTAATTGACTGATTTTTTTTTTATGCTATAGAAAATGTTTAAAAGTTCTCAGGTGTCACTTTATGGTTTGTCGATAAAATGACAAGCTGCATTAAGAGAGAGAAAAAGAGAGAGAGAGGGAGAGAGAGAGTTTATTGCAGCTGTAACATACATGTGGAACTAACAGGAACTAACTAACCTTCCGCAACATTAAATTTTAAATCTTAACTATAAATCACTTAAACACACAACATGTGGTTCATTATTCAATTCCACATTGTAAACATTGGCAATTTGCTGTAGAATAAGCAGAATAATTGAGCATGTGGTTACACATTTAATTTACCTTAATGAACTGATGAAGTGTGTAAGAGTAAAAGAATGTTCTGTTCACATTAGTCATGCTTTGACGATCCTCTGGTTAAGAATCCTGATCTTAATTACGAAATAAAAACAATGCGTTTAATACTTTGTATACTTGACTAAATCAGTGCCTCTGGTTCTACTCACGACTTTACAATCTCCTGCCCAAAGACACCCCCCTTCTCTCTCTCTCCAGAGAATCACTTTGTCAGTTGAGTCTATTTTGTTTTATTCAATTACTCCATTACTGGCTCTGTTTCTTCTATTCGGCTATTCGAGAGTCAAACTATTTTACTGCACCTTATAGCACCGTTCAATTTCATAAATGCCACTCAACCTGTTTATGTTGCATAAGAGCAAGCAGCACTGAGATCCCTAGCCCCGGCTGAACACATGCTCATCTATCTTTAAGGTTTTACTACTCATGCTTCTGAAAGCCGTAAATAGACCACATCATCCTAGCTCCGGGAACACATTTGCACAGGTCAGATTGCCGTAGTTTGGTGAAACAGTGCGTGTATTGTGTATCAACTCACCGGTAGTGTAATTGGAGGTAATAATAGACTAGCAGATGCATCTTCATTATTATTTTACAGCCTTCAGTCATCCAATCCGGTGTGTTCATTTGTACTGCGAAGGCTAAATAAATCAGACCAGAGGCAGATCTACGAGATTGCCCAGCCCAGGTGTAACAACATGCTTGTGTGGCGTTAATGTGTAATTGCGAAATCAGGGATCATTTATACCATTAATGTTATTTCTTATTAAGTTGTGAAGGCAATAATTTCTTGATCAAATCAAGTCATACACATCAATTAATACGTCAGTTCTATGGCTGGCATAGTACAGCCAGTATAGACACTAAGAATATAAATATATACATGATACATAATTATAATAGCACTATATTCAATGAACGTAAGGCTGGGACTCTGAAAAATTGAAACCGTTAGATCGGTGCCTTTTTTTAATAGTAAGGGCCCTCTCACACACTCTGACGAAGTCCATGTTCTTACCGCATCCTAAAAATATTCAACACAGCGGGAATGGCGTCAAAGTGGAAAAAATTCATTTTACAACTTCCAACCAGATCGTTACAGGTTCTCAAGGCATCCAACAGGTTGTCAGTAATTTCCTATATCAGTCACATGATCACATGCTCAACAGGTCCAATAAGATTGAACCAAGTTATTACTATGTTTGGATAACAGGGGGTTGGTATAAATTCCACAACACGTGCAGTGCATTTCATTACGAAGGAAAGTGTAAGAAATTAGATCCAGAACTTATACTAAATGTTATAAACATGATGTAGACCTAAACATGCATGTCATAACCATGGTAAGCACCACAAGAATGTAATATGAACTTAATGTGTGGACCTACAACCATGGACCTACAACCATGTCATGTTGTAGAAGACCACATGGACCTTTTATGGTCATAGCACAAGCTTAAAAAGGTCATTGTGAGAAGCCCATTCATGTCACAACAACACAGTGACATCCCACTGACAACTGAGTCTGAACACCATTCAGTCTTTCCTAGTACGTTCGTACGAGGTGTTATCTGGTCAAGAATGTTATTACCTTATTAAGTTCTTCCTGCGTCTTCCGTTTCATGACCAGGCTTTTTTTTTTTTGCAATGTCCAAAAAAAGCAAAAAGCGTGGCAGATCCACATCAAAGGCAGTCAATACTACATCCTTACTGGTTTCTAGTGTGTTCATGCCAGAAGTTGTACAAATCCTTAGTGTGTTCACCCAATTTTTTGCAGATGTACTGGAGACGTGGCTCAGTGTAACAGGGGTAATGTTCCTTTTCAGCACATGAACACAAGAATCCAATTTAAATAAATCCAGCGGTCGTTCTCAAACCACAATACATTTACATCAGATTATCTAGTAAGGGCTGTTGCTGATCATGTACTGATAATGTTGTCCTTAAATCTAGCAGCTTTGTTAACTTTTAAATCCAATTCATGAAGTAGTATGGATAATGGCATTGCAAAAAAAAAAAAAAAAAAAAAGCAAGTGCCACATTACATAGAAAACAGATGCAAGATTTCCAAACAGTTTGCATTTTTTTTCCTACGGTCAGCAACATTTAGCCCCTGACAGCTGGTGACTGGAGCAACTGGAAGAAATGTTAAGTGAAGTTTAAGTTTAGGCAAAGCTTTGCAGGCAGAAAGGGGTGCAGGTCTTTTTCCCCCACTGTGAAACATTATTCCAGTGTTCCAATTCCATATATGCTTCCTTTTGCACCAGTTAGCATCCCATTCTTTAATTTCCTAAAAAAATAAAAAAGTACCAGGCTTTTTTTTAATAGCTGTAAATATTTTTAATCTGTAAAATAGTGATGCCTTCTGACATTAGTAATTTAATGCACTGTAATGATTTGTATTCAAAAAAGCAGTTCTGTCTAGAATGTAGAATATTTTTAATGAGATTGTCTTTAATTTGTGCTTAGAATTGTACGTCAGGTTTTAGGAGGTTGATATGTGCTTTGGAAAGAAATAGACATGACCATTATTTTTCTATTAAATTAAAAGATATAGAATAAATGAAATAAATAGAACTAAATGATTTCCTGCGACAAGCTGCAAAGTGCCTTAAGATACTATTTATAGTATCTTACTGTGTATCCGTTGTTTATGTAACAACCTCAGCAGCAACCTCATGTCCCCTCTTGCATGTTCCAGACCCTCAGCATTCAGCATCACCAGTATACTAATCAACAGCTTAATCATCTGTCATCATCTGTTTCTCACTGGTTTTTGCCTTAAGGTAGATGTTTTTTTTTTTTCTTTCATGCTTGTATGATTCACTGGTGCTCTGAAACTGCTCAGGCACAGGGACCAGACTGAAAAAGAGAACCATAAAAATCCTTCAGCAAGCCTGGAGAAGTATTCCTCAAGATTACATTAAACATACAAGAAAGTCTGGCACTTTGAAAGCAAAATATGAAAAAATGAGGAGAGGTCAAGACTTCTGCACAGTACTGTATATGTTCTATATCTGTGTGGTTGCAGTAAAACCATAGCAACAGGCTCTCAACTAAAGATAGGAATGCCTCCTAGTTGCCAATTTCAGCAATTCAAATTATTTCATTTTTCCTGTTTACCCTGCTTAACAAAATAGACAGCTTTTTAGAAATCTAATTTAAATGACATACGGACGAAACATTGACTAAACCCAGATTTAAAAAAAAAAAAACAGTCCTCTTCTGAGTGGTGACACCGGACCATGGGTTTATAAATTGAATAGTTAATACAACCAGTATTAGGTGTGACGTGGCTTGGTGGTGAAGTGGTGAGCACTGTCTCCTTGTACCTCCAGGGTCCGGGATCGATTCCCGGCCAGGTTCGATTCTTTGTGTGCATGGGGGTTTGCATGTTTTGGTGGGTTTCCTCCGGGTACTTCGGTTCCCACCCACAGTCCAAGGATTTGCAGCTTAGGCTAACTGGCGTTCCCAAATTCCCTGTAGTGTGTGAATAAGTGAGAGTGTGTGCCCTGCGATGGATTGGCACCCTGTTCGGGATGTACCCCGCCCCGTGCCCTCGGACTCCTGGGAAAGACCCCCGGCACCCCTGATAAAGCAGTATAGACGATGAGTGAGTGAGAGAAAGTACTAGGTTGTGTTTAAAGGATTCAGTATGAGCAGATTGTGAATAAGAGTCTTTCTATGTGTTCTAGTGCTTCTAGTTTCTAGTGTTCATGATTACAGCAGCGCTTCTTAAGTGCAATTTCTCAGAAAATTCAGCAGGCGAGATTATCACGTAAGACATTAGATTGCTGCTGGCATGAATGCAGGATTGAAAAGCAAACATGGCTGAGGAAACTCAGGGAAAACTCTGTGCCTGGATTGTTTTAGTAAAAGCACTCAAGGCACAAAGCAATTCTCCCAACAAATCCCATTTAACCTCTAGCACAATAACAGAATCCTTAACCAGTGCTATAAGATGTTAGATGTTATCCTTATAAAATGTGAACAGATGCACAAAGCCGAGAGTCTGGGTTGTGTGATATCACACTGCACGCGCAGGGTATCTTAAATGTTCGTAACTGATCTGTAGCCACAGAGCTTTGTTGTTGTGGTTGTTATTGTGTGGCTCTCTGTGGGGAAAAATGAGTAATTACTTACTGTACAGCCATGTTGTTGGCTCTGATTGAGCCATTTATTTTAAGATGAACCGTGCTGGGTGGCGTCGTGCCCAGCCTGACTGGGGAATCCTGCAGCGGGCTGTAATGGAGGAGTGGGAAACAGACGGGAAACGTGATTGTGGCGTCTGTTTTGTTTCCATTTGTATCTTTTTAATCCACATCGTGAAACGCAGCCAGAGATTCGGAACAGCACTGCACATGTGAGGAAAGCAGCAACGACTCCATTGTTCCTACTCATTAAACTTAATTAATTAATCGTTATCGACGCTGGAACTGGATTTTCTCCAGCTCACACACACTCTGAATTGCAACAAGTCTCAGACTTAAGGCGCTGCTGAGATTGTCGGTGAACGTTTTAAATTCCCCAAAACGGTCACAAACTGACCTTTGAAGTACCCACAAAATGCATGTTGTTTACTAGTTTACCTCACTAATGTTCAAGGAATTCTCTTTCATAAAATCTCTAACAAACCTAAATCATTCTCCGGGTTACTGCTTTACTTCACATTTTGTGTACACACAAATTATTCTATAACATTGCAAACGCTGCAAAATGCTAATTTACAAATACATTAGTTTACACCAGACAGACGTACACAGAACTATTAAATACACCATGTAACCTCAGACATGCACACAAAACTATTAAACACACTTTTTAACCTTAGACATGCACACAAAATATTCTCTAATACACTACCTCAGATAGGCACACAAAACATTCTCTAGTACATTACTTTACCTCAGACATGCACACAAAACAGTCTCCAATACACTACTTTACCTCAGATAGGCACACAAAACATTCTCTAATACACTACTTTACCACAGACAGGCACACAAAACATTCTCTTATACACTACTTTACCTCAGATAGGCACACAAAACATTCTCCAATACACTACCTCAGATAGGCACACGAAACATTCTCCAATACACTACCTCAGATAGGTACACAAAACATCCTCCAATACACTACTTTACCTCAGATAGGCACACAAAACATCCTCTAATACACTACTTTACCTCAGATATGCACACAAAACATTCTTCAATACACTACTTTACCTCAGATAGGTACACGAAACATCCTCTAATACACTACTTTACCACAGACAGGCACACAAAACATTCTTCAATACACTACTTTACCTCAGATAGGTACACAAAACATCCTCCAATACACTACTTTACCTCAGATAGGCACACAAAACATCCTCTAATACACTACTTTACCTCAGATATGCACACAAAACATTCTTCAATACACTACTTTACCTCAGATAGGTACACGAAACATCCTCTAATACACTACTTTACCTCAGACATGCACACAAAACATTCTCTAATACACTACTTTACCTCAGATAGGCACACAAAACATTCTCTTATACACTACTTTACCTCAGACAGGCACACAAAACATCCTCCAATACACTACTTTACCTCAGATAGGAACACGAAACATTCTCCAATACACTACTTTACCTCAGATAGGCACACGAAACATCCTCCAATACACTACTTTACCTCAGATAGACACACAAAACATCCTCTAATACACTACTTTACCTCAGACATGCACACAAAACATTCTCTTATACACTACTTTTCCTCAGATAGGCACACAAAACATTCTCCAATACACTACCTCAGATAGGCACATGAAACATTCTCCAATACACTACCTCAGATAGGCACATGAAACATTCTCCAATACACTACCTCAGATAGGCACATGAAACATTCTCCAATACACTACTTTACCTCAGACATGCACACAAAACATTCTCTTATACACTACTTTACCTCAGATAGGAACACGAAACATTCTCCAATACACTACTTTACCTCAGATAGGCACACAAAACATTCTCCAATACACTACCTCAGATAGGCACACGAAACATTCTCCAATACACTACTTTACCTCAGACATGCACACAAAACATTCTCTTATACACTACTTTACCTCAGATAGGCACACGAAACATTCTCCAATACACTACCTCAGATAGGCACACGAAACATTCTCCAATACACTACTTTACCTCAGATAGGCACACAAAACATTCTCCAATGCACTACTTTACCTCAGATAGGCACACAAAACATCCTCTAATACACTACTTTACCTCAGATAGGCACACAAAACATTCTCTTATACACTACTTTACCTCAGATAGGCACACGAAACATTCTCCAATACACTACTTTTCCTCAGATAGGTACACAAAACATCCTCCAATACACTACTTTACCTCAAATAGGCACACAAAACATCCTCCAATACACTACTTTACCTCAGATAGGCACACAAAACATCCTCTAATACACTACTTTACCTCAGATATGCACACAAAACATTCTTCAATACACTACTTTACCTCAGATAGGTACACGAAACATCCTCTAATACACTACTTTACCTCAGATAGGCACACGAAACAGTCTCTAATACACTACTTTACCTCTGATAGGCACATGAACATCCTCTAATACACTACTTTACCTCTGATAGGCACATGAACATCCTCTAATACACTACTTTACCTCAGATAGGCACACGAAACAGTCTCTAATACACTACTTTACCTCAGATAGGCACACAAAACATTCTCTTATACACTACTTTACCTCAGATATGCACACAAACCATTCTCCAATACACTACTTTACCTCAGATAGGTACACGAAACATCCTCTAATACACTACTTTACCTCAGATAGGCACACGAAACAGTCTCTTATACACTACTTTACCTCAGATAGGCACACAAAACATTTTAAAATACACTACTTCACCTCAGACATGCACACTACTTTACCTCAGATAAGCACACAAAACATCTTCTAATACACTACTTTACCTCAGATAGGCACACAAAACATTCTCTAATACACTACCTCAAACAAATGCATCACACAAAACACTCTCTAGCACATTAGGAATCTGACAGATATAAACAAAACACTCTTAAACACTTTTAAATGCACTAGTTTACACCACATACTGTACACACAAAACAATCTAATACACTAATTCACCTCAACACAAAATTATTTTTAATACACTAGTTTACAACAGACATATCATACACACAAAACACTAACCAAGACACTTTTTTTACCTCAGTGTGTAAATCATTGCTCCAGCCCAAGATCCTGGGCACTCTAAAAGGTTTTCACTCAATTGGGTGTTTTCACTGCATCAATTTCCCTTGTACACTTAAAAGTTTCAGTCGCAGTTGCAGAAAAATATTCCCACAGCATCATGCTGCCACCACCGTGTTTTTACTGTAGATATGGTTTTAATAAGGTGACATGCAATGCTTCATTTACTGGACACATGGCGTGGTGTATTTAGGGGATTTTCCTTCTTATGGTCTGAGTGTTCTTTTTGCTTTGTGGCAAACTCCCAGCTGGCTGTCGTGTGCCTTTTAGTGAGAAATGGCTTCTGTCTGTCCACTTTACCATAGAGGCTTTATTGCTGGACTGCTGCATTGATGGTTGTCTTTCTGTAAGGCTCTCCTGTCTCCACAATGGGAGTCTAGATCTCATTTATACTGACCCTTGGGTTCCTTGTTACATGCCTGAGCAAGGCCCTTCGTCTCCAATTACTCAGTTTGGTTTTGCGGCCAGACCTGGTAAGATTGTTGGTTGTTCCACATCTTTTCCATTTGAAAAGGCTGGAGGCTATCATGCTCTTGGGTGCTTTCAATGCTGCAGAACATTTCCTGTATCCTGTATCTTGACATAATCCTGTCTCACAGGTCTAGATATTTCTCTCGACCAAGAGAATTATTTTTACCCAAGCCATTTACACTGACACCTAAAAGGTGTGGCTTTTCCTAATTATGTACAATGAGTTCAATTACTCAATCAAATGGTAAAAGCATCTCAAGGACTGCTGATATAAGTAGGATGCATCAGAACTCAATTGCAAGTGGCATAACAAAGAGTCTGGAAACTTTTATAAATGTCTTTATTCTGTCTTTTATTATTATTTTATATTAATATAAATTAACAAAGCATTTCGGACAGCTGCTTACTTTTTGGAGTATTGTGTGTAGAATGATAACAACAGAATTTTTAGATTTTAAAGATGAGTGTGAAACATAACAAAATGTGGAAACCTTGAAAAGGTCAAAAAGCTTTCTGTGGGCACTGCATGTTTTATAACAGTGTATTGATTAAAAATATTTTTTTATATGTGATGTAAATTTCAAATAACATCCTGAGCAGCATCTCCCTCACTCCTTACTTCCTTCCCTCAGGTTTGCTTTACATTTAGTAATGAAAAACAGGACATGGCGTTGCAACTTGGTTAATATAAAACAGATATTTCACGGCACAGCTTTTAAGATGATTTAAGGCAGCATCTGCGGGGTTCACGTAGGTCGAGAGCAAGTATCAAAGGGCGCGGTGCGGAACGAAGAGGTCTTTGATGCTAATTCTGGATGTGCTTGTTCACATGCTGTGATCTCTTTTTCTCTCCTTCTCATTCTCTCTCTCTCTCTCTCTCTCTCTTAGACCTGTGAGATATTATTAACCTCCTGTTATAAGAGGACATGATGCTCTAGTTAGTATCTCAGATCAGGCTGTTCTCTTTACTTTGGAATACTCTACTTTAGTGTGCTAACATCAGCTGGGACACTCTAATGAGAGCTTTATCGGCATATAAGCACGAAGTCCAAAAGTGACATTTGTCTTTCTCTTTAGTCGCATACCAAAGAACGAGTCATAGTGTTAAGGTGTCTAAAATTACTTTTATGTCACTGCATATGTAAATCATGATACAATTCCTTCACACAAGCTGTGTCAGTTTTTTCAGTAACTTAAACCAGCATGTGTCTGATTTCTGATACTTTCTATTATCTACAAAGAGGCAAGAGGTAGTAGAAGCCATCTTGAAACTTAGTCACTTGAGAACAGTTTGCCAAGCTTTTATGCCAAGCTTTTATGAGATAAATGACTGCCGGGTCAGATTTAAAGATTTTGTGTTTCCTGCTGTTTTACAAAGATATAAGGTATATATGGTATTGCTAAGCCCAAACTATTTCGGACATCAGTGTGGTAATTGATGCAAAAGGCTGATTAAAAGCTTTCTTAATTTGTAAGGAATAGGGCAAAACTAAGAAGCAAACTTAGAGATCTTGCATGGTGCTGCATCGCAAACAGAAACAGTTATCCAATGCACACAATCTTATACTGTGAAGCCTCATATTAACCTGGAAACATCTGTCAAAGGAGTTACAGCGGTTTCCTAATCTGCCTAAAGTAAGGTGATAAGAGTTGGTTGTAAAACTGAGCCTTGAACCCTTAAATCAGCATTATAGTCCTATAAACTTTAGTCTTTCTGCTTTAAAAGGTTGACATTGATGACCAGCTAACAAATCCATACAAATTCTCATGTCAGGTTTTGGAGCCTGGGATCAAGTTTCGTTGCTAAGCAAACCATTAGTGACCCTAATGGTGCGCATAAAGGCCAGGTGGAACAACAACCTGAATTTGACCTTCAGACTCTTATGGATTTAATGACTTAGTTTATATACCCATTGCTCCAAGACAGTCAGTTAGAGCTGATGAATCCTACATGCCTGAGAACATGGGCGGTACCAGTGAGAGTGCTTGTTTTTCTAACCTGGCATTAACTACATCATAATGGTTTGTTTTCTTATAAAGATGGTTCATAATAAGTGCACAATATCTAAAATATTAAATATGGCCTGTTAAGAACTTTGTGCGTTTGGCAGTTAAGGCACAAATTCTGACTCGTTATAGTTATCTCTATGCAATGCCGTTTATATATCATGAGGTGTTTAGACGAAACACTGTTGATTTATTCTTGACGTGCTGTGTGACTGTCACTATGAGATTGTGATCTCAGAATCAGGGTCTAACATGTGCACAAACCTGACTGGTGCTTGCAACGTGAGTGTCACATAATTGTGACTCGTCATATCAGGTCAGGTATTAAGTGGCACGGGTTATTATTTGCACTGTGGGTAATAAAGTGCTGTGGGTGAAATGTATAATACAAATTGGTTGATAAATACCTTATCTTACTGATCCTTCAGCAAAATTGGGCAAGTTTTAATCCTAAACATGATTTTACAGCAGGTTAATGAACACTATCCAACCTGGCTACTCCTCATCATGTATACACCATCTATACACACACTCACACACTCATTCACACACTACGGGCAATTTGGGAATGCCAATTAGCCTAACTTACATGTCTTTGGCCTGTTGGAGGAAACCAGAGTACACGGAGGAAACCCACCAAGCCCAAGCACGAGGAGAACATGCAAACTCCATGCGCACAGAGATGGGAATTTATATATATATATATATATATATATATATATATATATATATATATATAAAACTGTTACAGCAGGAAAATCCTGGTGTCAAAATGAAAATGTGTTTCCCTCTTTCTTAATACAACACGGTATCCTCATTTATGTCTTCTAAAGAAAAGAATTTCAACAAAGTTTTCGGAGGCTCTCCTCGTAAACAAAGTCACCCCGACCATATCTCAAGAACTTTTAATATGTGGATTGCACAACCATGGACATTACCATTCTTTTATTACCATTTATTCGGCTGCTCTTATTGTTTTACATTTTTTCATATATTCTCCATATATTTTCTATATTGTGTATATTTGTGTACAGTTATTTTATTTTTATATCTATATTTTTTATTATTTTTATCTATATATGTTATCTATATTTTTATTTTATTCTTCCCTAGTTAAACTTACCCTTTATTTTAATTTTCATATTTATTTCCTATTCATATTCATAATTTTTTATTCTTAGGTCACGAGCAGTTGTCTAAGCATTTCACTGCATATCGTACTGTGTATGACTGTGTATGTGACAAATAAAATTTAAATTTGAATTTGAACCGGACATGACACAGTAATACACTGGATATCAAAATGGAGCTTATGAACCTCTAAAATCTGAATACAGAATAGAATAGAATAGTATTTATTGTCATTGCAACAAGTACAACGAAATTTAAAGTGCCATCCCTCAATGCAACCTTGAATCATAATCACGCACACACACACACACACACACACACACACACACACACACACACACTTACACACTCACACACATACAATATTATTCTTAATATATAATTTAGGATGGCTGGTAGCAATTTAGTGAAATTGTATATTCAAAGGTGTGTTTTGGATTGTGAGACATGCATCAATACATGAGCTGAAAGTCCAGCCTTGTTTGGCGTTGTGATTATATTGGAGGAGGTATATGCACGTGTATTGGGGTGTTATGGTCTGAAGACCGGCACCTTCTCTAAAAGTCTAGCAACCCCACAGCACCAGCAAAAAGGATGTTTCTGGCACCAGAGTCTCTATAGACATCAAACTTCAGTCCCTTAGCTGATTGATGGCTTTTAAGAAAAAAAAAAAGTGTGTAAAGTTTATTTCTTTAAAATTATAAGAGATGGAATGCTGTTCGTTGCCACTGTTGCTTTTCTTTCACTTTAACTTTGCTTGACACGTGGATTGCAAACTGATAGGCTTGTTGGCCAGCGGATAGTGAACATTCACAAGCACGGTGTCTCTTAAAGGGTCTGTCGGTTGTTATTAGGCTCATATTAAAAGAGCAAGCGTTGCTTTGGTTAGCATGTCAGAACGGATCAGGCACGGGTCTTAACTGACACAATTTCAATCCACCTTTATCCTTCTCTCGCATGCTGTGATTCTGCATTTTTGTTGTTCTTTATAAAAACAAAAAAATACAAAAAAGCAAAACCACAACATAATATAACACACTTCACACTTGTGCAGTGCATTTTTAGGGGGGAGGGGTGTAGGGGGGGGCATTCTGCTCACCTAGCACATTTGTATGTCAATAAAGCTGAAGGACAGTAAGACAGTGGAAAGGGAACTGTTATAGCATTTTAAGCTGATGTTAATGGAGCGTCTAGCTTATTTTCCTCACGCAGCTGGTTTGCGTCAGGCTCCTGGCTCGGCCGTGAAGATTAGCTCATGCTCTCAGAAGCTGAGCTGCCTTCGCCGCTGGCTTCATTAAAGCTACAACACTTCTCACTTCTGTTCCTGTGAGAAGTGAAAAAGTGTCTGCGATGAAATTCAATCCTATTCTTTAGAGCTTGTTGAGCCTACACTGTGTCATCCTATCCTTATAGCCCAAGGTGTGAAGAAGAAAAAAAAAAAAGGAGGCAATCGGAGGTCTTCGCTAAAAGCGTTCTTGAAAACGACCTGTAATGAAGTTGCACAGTTTGTGTCACAGAGTCTTTTGCTCTGATAATAGGATAGCAGGCAGCTGGGAAATGAGGACTTAAAAGGTCCTGCATGGAAGTGTATTGCAAATGGAAAGAAGATATCTAACGCAGCATCTGATACTATGTAACATCTTTGCCTTGAAACATCTGTAAAACGAGTTGCCATGGTTTCCTAATTCTCTGCCTAAAGTAAGGTGATAAGAGTTGGTTGTGAAACTGAACTTCGGGTTTTTAAGTCAGCTTAACAGGTTGCTCTTACTGATCAGCTAACAAACCCAAACTTATCATCTCAAGCTTGGCAACTAGGTGTCATGTTTAATTGCTAAGCAAGCAATTATGAGGGTGAGTCAAAAATGATCCGCACTCTGGCTATAGAGTACATTTTAATTAACTTTAAGAAAAGAAAAATGCATATTTTTTGGACATAATCTCCTCGCTTTTCAATAGGCTTTGTGGGCAGAAATGTGATGACATGCATCGTCATGCAATATAACATCGCCCTTGGATAGCAGTCCTCTGTTTAATCCGAAGTTCAGTCTTCAGCTCTTCAATAAGCGTTTCACTGTAACGAGCACTGTTGATTGTTGAACCTTTTTCCTGATAATATTACAATACCAGCCCTTGAGAACCCCAGAAAACTGTAAGCATCAATTTTCCAGATGATGGTTAACTTTTGAACTTTTTCTCAGTCAGTGATTGAGGATGTTTCTCTTCCATACCATGCTGTTTACTCTCAGACTTGTAGTGATGAATTTGTGTCCCGTCACCAGTAATTCTCTTTAAGAAAGTTCCACTTTTCTCAGTGAATCGGTTTGCAGATATCCAAACGCTTCTGTCCTTTTTTTCAGTTGTTTCAGGAGTATTTATATCTTCAGACCAAAAAATACAAATCGCTTCACGCTGCTTTTCTTTGTGCAAAACAAAAATGTGGCATCCATTCTTGCTCGCACCGCGGTTACGAATAAACCTGATGGAACATGTTTTTACCTGAACAGCAGCACAGCAGTGACTGGGAAGAGAAAGTGCTTATAAGACCAACCAGGTTTTCAATTTTAATGTCTTGAAAATGTTTGACTCACCCTCGTACCTGTTGTAGTTATGGATGTGACATTTTGACTCATATAGTTAAACAAAAACCCTCAGAGCATGGACAAGCTTCTTAACCTTAAAACAGGCAAAGCTTTAAATTTCATCTAATCATTTACATCCAGAAAATATACAAAATTTAATCAGTGTTATGGATGTGACAGTAAAAGCTTAATGAGAGCGAGTACAGGACTGTATTCTTCAAACTTTGTGAATTTTAAGCGGAAGTGCAGAAAACATTTCACTTGTACCATGAATTTAAAAAGTGTAGATTGGAAAAAATTTTAAATAAATAATTTGAGATAAACATTACTGATATGGCATTTCATGAACGTGACATGTCTAATTCGGTCCTTTACAGATGTGACGTGTCTGAATCAGTCCTCTACAAACTGTACAACTAAAGAATTTTCAAGATTTTTTGCCAATTTGTGCTCTTCGTGTTTTTTGCACGCTCAGCATTGGACTTCACTTTTTAATATTTAAGTAAACATTTATTCAGTATAAGCAGATGTAGTTTTTGTAGTGTATCAGTAGAGTTGCGTAGGAACCCAGTGAATTACGACTTCTTTTTTCTTCAATTGTTCCTGGAACATATCCCAGGGACACTGGGTGTGAAAATACAGTGGTGGCCAAAAGTATTAAGACAACATATGGCATGTATTATAGGT
Source organism: Clarias gariepinus (assembly GCF_024256425.1). Classification (NCBI taxonomy): domain Eukaryota; kingdom Metazoa; phylum Chordata; class Actinopteri; order Siluriformes; family Clariidae; genus Clarias; species Clarias gariepinus. The sequence continues at coordinate 34,617,715 of NC_071104.1, forward strand.
TTCCTTTTGCGAAAAACAAACAAACAACCCAAAAAAAACAAAAACAAAAAAAAACAGGTGATTTTACTAATTTCTGGCTGTGTGACTGGCGTTTAGCTTCTAGAGCCACTGCCTGGGTTATTTCCAGACCTAAAGCCAATAGCACACAGTAGCAATCAAGAAACTGTCTTCTGTACATGAGTTTCAGGAGAAAATTAAGCAGGTGTGGATTGAGCGAGTGACACCAGAGTACTGCAGATGTCCTTTTGCCTTCATGCACAGCTAAATCCAGCTTGTTTTAAAAAATAAAGGCCTTCATAGTTAATATTGTTGTTGCATAGTGACTTCATTCTATAAAATGAATGATTTTTTTTATTATATTCATTTTCATTTCTATTTATAATTGCTAACGCCATCAAAAACTGTAATCCACTTTTGTTTCGATACATTTGGCCACCACTGAACATCCTAACTGGACATCCTAACCAGGCCAATCCATTACGCTCAATGATAAACAAAATGTTTTACGCATTAGACTCAATTAGAGTTGACAGACGTTCTGCTAGCATGTTTTTGGAACATAGAGGGAAACCCAAGTACGCACACTCCACGTTCATACTCGACAGTATGGCCAAGATGGTTTGGCGCCAACCGCAGTTCTTCCCGTGAGCAATAAGCGATTTAACAATTGACAGAAAACTTTTCACAGACTTTCGGAAGAGACGGATCTGTCTGTGGGAACTGTACACACAATCATTCATCCAGAAGCAAGCAGTCTGATTGTGGCTCCGGCGTACTAAGAAAACGTTCTTCCTTGATGGTATCCAGGCACTAGTAAAACAATAAAGGAAAGTTTTACTTTCATAACTGTGTTGTTATTCTGCGCAATCAGAAGTCCTGGTTTGACTTGAACACCCTTGTTAAAAATTATTTTGCATTTTATGAATTTTTATTTCATATTTTTTGTATTTTCATAATTTGAATGTATTTCAATAAATCAGAAAAGGTTCTTTTCATTAGCCGTAATAGGTGACTCCGGTGACTCTCGAAGAAAATCCGTTCCTGAAACATGGTGAACTTCACTGTTTTGCTTTTAGTGTGTTGCCTCGCTGGGAAAATCCCAAGCCGAATATGAGACGTTTGTTTTGTAAAAACTTTTATGGCTGCTGTGTAATGACCCCAAACCAGTTTCCAGCAGCACTCGTTTGGTTCATCATTATAGATTTTCTGCTACTTTTTGATTGATGGTCTCGCTGTTCAGATCGATGGGTGTAAAAGCTCAGTTGCGGTCACTGGTCATGTCCATTAAGCAGTCAGCCCGCGTCGATGCCCTGCCAGCTGTGTGGAATAACTTTTTTCCTACCCAAACCCGCAACACTGTTTACTTACTGTAATATAGCTTTTAACAACCTTGGTTTAAGATATGACTCATATTAAAATTAATATGTGCTGCAGTGTTTTATGATCTCTCAATAAAACACATACACAGTCCTGTTTTCTCCTCGACGTGATGTTTTTCTGATCTTGCATGCCCAACCTACAGGCTCATGAAGGTCTCCTTTTTTTAGTTTGATATTGATTTAATTCCATATTTTGGTCCTGCTACCTCTTGGCTCTGTGCGTCTTACTCACACAAATTTTTAATTCCTCCAGATGTAGCCTGAATGAGCTCATTAAATGTGTATTGGGAGAAATAAATAAATAAATAATGTAAATTCAACCCTTGGCTTAAGGTGTCTGTTTATGAGGCAACCAAGTGTGCAAGGCCGTGGCTTCTTTCCAAGGTTAGCTAAGTGACCATACAGCACTCTATGATCTGAAACTCAGCCAGTATGGCCTGTGACCAGGACACCTCATTACAGCTTTAGCATCTCATACAAACATACCATATTTAAGACATGGTGTGAACGCAGGCTAGCTGCCGTTCCTTATCAAACACGAAGGCTCGTGTTTCCAGGTAATCCTGTACACTGCTATGTTCGCTTGCTGTCAGTGGTGCATGCAAACTTTTTTGATTGGCTTGGCCCAGTTGAAAGGCAAGCTCACCCACACAAAGTCATAAAGTTGGAATTAAAAATCAGAAAAAACAGACAGACAACGTGATTTTATTGAGCAAAGACAAGGACAGAAATGAAATAATAGCATATACAGTTAAACCTTGGATTGCGAGCATAATTAATTCCCAGAAGCGTGCTTGTAATCCAAAGCTCTCGTATATAAAAGCGAATTTCCCCGTAAAAAATAATGGAAACTTAAATGATTCATTCCGAAGTTTAAAAAATATTCATATAAAAATAATTCATACAAAAGTAGGAGGAGGAGGGCTAGTGTGTGTTTTCATATACACATACACACTGCTCTCTGACAGGGTCTCTGTCGGCAAACTTCTTTAACAAGAAACCTCTCTAATAACACTTGCTTTTGCCTCCAAGCATGGTGGATGATTCGACAGCGAGAGAGAGAGAAATATCATTGGCTCAGTTGTGATCATGTGACGCTTGGCAGACAAATTGTAAACATACTACACTAACCTTACTCTTTTTGTAAGCCGCTCTGGATAAAAGCATCTGCCAAATGCCTAAATTTAAATGTAAATGTACTACTCGTATTTCAAACACTTGTTTATCAAGATTTTTTTTTTTTTTTAAGATTTCTCTCGTCTGGTTCTGCTGTATAAAATTTTGTGAAAAAATAGGTTTAATATACATATATATAATTTTTTTTTTTTATGTTCGTCATTATAGGAACTGTAAGATGTTTTACAAATCGATAGCTTGAAGTTGTCTTTAAGTGTATTAACATATATTTGGAGGAAAGGACAAAACACATTAAATATGCTTACAGCTTACTTTTGTTGCGCTAAAATGTTTATGACAAGTGTGTAAAGATGTTAATAATTTATTTTAACAAGGGATGTTCATGACTAATTATTAATTAATTAATCACGTTAAGAATTTAACCAATTATAAATGTACAAACTGATCATGTTTGTTTTGCAAAATAATTCTCTGTTACTTGTATATCTGTATTTATGCACCACAAGAAGGCACAGCTGCAACTCGAAGTTTGAAAGGAAGCAAGGTATTGATTTTGTGGAAAAGAAATAGCTGACAGAAATTATTTTGGCATAACTGTATTGCGAGATTTTGCAGCTTTCCGGTAACTTTTTCTTATGTTTGGTTGAAAAAAAAGTCCTGGGCTTATAAAAACTATTAGGCTAATTTCAGTGTATGTGCATAAATTCTTGATCTACAGTCTAAGTTCTGATATTATTTGGCTAGTGTAAACGTTTAACACTTCCTAGCCATTTTTTTTCTTTACTTTATGATTGAGCGAAAATGTACTTTACGTGCATACACAAAGTACAGGATGGGCAAAATGTATAGCGCTCAAAACAAATACCGCTATACAGGCCGTAAAACTGTATCTCTCACTACAATAGTTTTTTTTTTTTTCTCCAGTGTAAAAACATGTAGAGATAACCTTGACTTAGGAAATTTGGTACCATATGCTGCGTGTTTCAGCCCTTTATAATTTTCCTAATCATAAGCTACTTTTAATTTGCATACTAAAAAAATACATTCAAAATAGCTAGGTGCTCTAGTTAAAGCAGTTTGAGTTAAAGCTCAATATTTTCCTCCGATAGTCCCGGACTCCTTCAGTTTTAAACGCTCTCATGTGTTTCAGATCTTCAGTAACAGCGACTCTCTCTGCACAATCACTTCAGTTCTACTTGATTAGCATTCACTGCTAAACAAAGGCTTTGTGCATGCATGTGTGCGTCCACCTATCTGTCTCCTTCTTTCGCCCGGACAGGCATTAACCAGGGTAGGCATTAACGAAATTGAAAGGTAACGAGATAAGAGAGGGTCAGGAAGTAGTGGCGTTTCCCTGCATTAAGCTTTCGAGCACTTAATTAGCCATAATGAGGCGTGTTTAAATTAGAGTGCAGGGGCATTTCAGTGCTCTTAAAGAGTCCTAATCTTTATGTCTCTGAAAAAGTTTCTAAGGAAAGAGCACAGAAGCCCCGTGGCATCGAAACAGGGCTTCTGCTGAAACCACAAAGTTATCTATGGTGGACATGTTCAAAGAGCTTACTGTGCTAGCTGCGCTTTGTAGTAGGGCATAAAAAAATACAAGGGAAAAAAATGTTGATATGGAAACTGCATGTCGCTTGCTGGACATGTGAAAGAATGTAATATTATAGCTGGGCTTTCAGTTGGGGCACCTGGAAAGCAGTCTGTGGTTGGTGGTGGACTGTTGAAATCGTTTTAGTGTTTATATTAATGCAGTAGCATTCGTTATTATCAACAATTAAGGTATTGGCTTATGTACAATTCACACGGGATAAGTATTATCTGGGGACCTTGTGTGATTTAAAAACTGCACTATTTTAGATCGTCTATTGGATCCAAGCTTTGGAAAAGCAGAGCCGCATCCTGTTATACATGTCGTCCATCGCTTTCTAATCGTTCTTTTTGCTTTCGCTCTTCTGATGGTTTTCAGCTTTCTCCTTCTCCACATTGTATTGTTGTAAGGTGTATAGCGATATGACCCAGCACCCAAAATACTTTCAAAGAACTCCAACGCAGCCTCTATTCTCCGCGGACCATCCGCAGGAAACAAAAACCTTGCAAAATTGATATACAGCCGCACCAAATACTGGCCAAATCACAGACATGCAGGTACGCACTTGATTAATATTATCACAGGACCTCGGTAGGTAGGTAGGTAATTTGCAGAGGAATTTTAAATTACAGACATGGCCAATTCACACGGGATTAAGATCACAAATCACACAAGGTCTGCAGGTAAAACTAGCCCTGTGCAAATAGGACATTAATCATCTGTAGGTAGAAGGATAATGCCTTCATAACCTTAATTTTTGAATGCATGCAATCTCAGCGTTGGAGTTTTTGGAAAAAGTAGTATTTGGCTTGATCTTGACTAAAAATTCTTAAGCACTATTTAGAGTGAGGACGTGGTATTAAAACTATTCGCATCACTATTTAGCCACTGTCTGACAAGCTTAATTTAACCTCAATATTTATGCAATCTTAACTTTGAGGACGTTTGTATTTGTATTTGTAGATATGGAGCTTTCCAGGAACTTGGAGCACAAGAAAAGTGTATCAGGCACACACTTCTCCATGTTTCTTAATTTTTTTTTTTTTATGTTTTTCTTTTTTTTAAAGTACATTTCAGGATAAATGTCAAGATCGTCTAAGACGCATGAACATAAGAATATTAGAGCTTGTTTTTCCCCTTAGCTCTTAACAACCTGTTTATTAAAGAGTTAGATCATATCTAGTATTATGGGCTTTGTTTGGGGGTTTCTTTTAAACGAGCCTAAATGTCCAGCTAAAACACAAGGTATTTTTTTAAACTCTTGTTCTAAAACTAAAGAACCAGGGCAAGTCACATCAAGTTATTGAGTACCAGGCTTCTGTCTTTGCCCAGTGGGACGAGATCAATACTGATCTTATCACATGATGCGCATTCAGGGTCCCTGGACTCATTGAAGACACAAACATTTAACAAGGTTGGGGGGAAAAAGAGAGCCAAGAGAGCGCGACCAGAGACAGTACTTATCAAGGACATGCCTGCTCCTTTAGAGATAACCACTGATGCTGCCAGTTCAAAAAGTGACCAGAGTTAAAGACAGGACTAAGGACTAAGCTATAGTGGCCTCGTATGTAAACAATGATTTCATCGACTATGCCTGGGACCAATGTGGACAACTGTAGAAAGAGGAGCTACAGATTTACATAGAATTCTGCTTAAAGAAAAGAAAATTGAAAAAGCGTGGGTCAAGCAGCTAGCATTGGTACTGTATGCATGAAATACATGTAGCATAGTTTGCAGATTTATTCGATACCCAAGGTACAATCTCACACACACACACACACACACACACACAGCCCATGCCGGTCTTCAGTTCCTTAACAAGTCAGTGATGAGGCGAAGAGCTTATGGTTGTAGTAAAATTTTATAACTGCAAGATGTTACTGATTGTAGCCTTGGCCTCTTACACTTATACAAGGTGCATGATGAGAAAGGCTCACACACACACACACACACACACACACACACACACATCCTCGTCTCCTATTAGGATGGATCCTTTGACTGCCATGTACACCACATGGCCATAATTTATAGTGGATAATCATGAGCTAGACTGAGTGGAGTCAAGGATAATGAGCAGATTAAGATGTTAATCAAAGAACAGGGCAAAGGGAAAAACAAAAGGAGACAAAAAACATTACTTCCAACAACATGCACAAAGGCGTACTGTTATACCAAGCACAAAATAATGATGTAACACGCATGCTGGAATTCAGATGCAGAATAATATTTTGGACTGTTTTCTTATTCCTAAGCAAGCGCACACAAACAGACACAGACACACACACACATACACATACACACACACACATACCATGACTTAGTGACCACTAAGTGAAAGGTGTCTACCAGCCAACAGAGGGCGGAGTCAAGTTTGAATTAAATCAACTAATCGCAACCTGATTCATTCATCCTATTCTACAGTATTTCTGTGTCGCCTGTCCGCAAGGCATAAGCGACACACAGGGACTATTATCTGCAGTCTTGCGTAACCATCATCACTGTTCGTCGTCGTCACACTTTCCTTCAATCCGCAACTCCTCCTTACTAAACCATTCATAGGAAATCGATCAAACGTTCACAGCACATTTATCACGAAGCATGACATCCTTCTTGTTGTGGTAGACTACAGCAGAACACAATGGACACATACATTGCGAAAACCATTACAGACCCTTTATTATAAGGCATTGATGTGCATAAGCTATTTAAATTTTTTTTCACGTGTCTCTACCTTGAAAGACTAAAAGTACCTTGGAGTTTAGCTAAAAGTGGCATTTCCTTTTCTGTCTTAGATATGTGATGGCAAATAGCAAGCTGAGTTGACTTACCTAGCTAAGTAATAGATAAAGTAGTTTAGGGGTGTGATTCTTTTTAGAAATAAATAAACATGTGCCGTGACTGTCTGTTGCCACAACAACGCACTTCAACGTCTTCCTATTGCATTCCAATGTTATGGAATTTATCTTACCCTCATATATACAGTTCAGCTAAGGTTCCTGGGAGATTATAATTTAATATTATTATTACAAGTTTTGAGAACACATTTAAACATCAAATAGATGCACCTTTAAAGCGAAGTTTTTAAAAACTCCCAGCTCTTTTATGATTCTCCTTTCTGAAACTGCTCCAGGCATGATCGCATTAGCATATCAAACGTGTGTGTGTGTGTGTGTGTGTGTGTGTGTGTGTGTGCATGTGTGCGCGCTTGTGTTTTAAGATGAAGTACACTGAACAGACTTTATTCATCCTCCAGAAGGCAGTCGGTTGCTGACCGTTTCGCCCGGCACAATAGACACAAACACGGGCATACATAAAGAACTTGTTCAAAAAATACAGCAGCAAGTGACACAGACATGAAAGTGTGTGGGTAAAACAGCTGAGTTCAGAAAGAAGACCAAAGCTATAGTGGTGGTGAGATTTGAAACACATTGCGGAGGTGTGTTTGTTACCACTGGTAGCCAGAGGCAGTTGAATGTGAGTATATTATTTGGGCTAATTCAATAATCACAGTCAGTGTTCACAGCGGTGGGCTGATCATAGATCACAACCAGTCTGGGTAAGTAGTGATAAATGTAAAAAATAAATAGTAATAATAAATAAAAATACAAGCAGAGGTCAAAGCCAGAAGCTAGTAAAACATGAATCAGCAAAATCCAAAACTGGAGACGTGGACATGAAAAACAATGACACTAGAAGGAAGAAAGCAACAGAACAAAAATATATAGGAAAATTAAGGAACTAGGCAACTGCAAATATGGCTGAAGCCTAAATTATGCCTGCTTTTGTACAGACTTGTGATGCATTTAGAGTGTTGGAAAATGACACATTTAGAGAAAAAAGCCTCTCTAAACCACCATGTTAAACTGCCCACCCACCTTTTCAACAACTGACTGGTAGAGATGGAATAAATAAGGGGTAAACCCTAGCTGCATGTTATACACAGTGCTGCCATCATCATGTCACCAGATTTGGTGACTCGTGTGCCATGTGGAGCATCTTTATTTTAAAAGGCGTCAAATCTAACATTTTTTTAACTGGTGCTAGCATCTTAATTTGACGGTTCAAAGAGCTGTTGGTTAAAGGAGTCATTGCTTATAAGCCTTAGTGCAATGACTGTATGTATAGAGGGGATGCAATTGCACTAAGCATCCCAGGAAAACAACCAATCATTGGATTGCGGTTCAGAAGGTATGCCTTGAGCAAGGCTCTTCACCCTGAACTGCTCAAATGTATAATGAGGTAAAAATGTAAGTCGATCTGAATATCGGTGTCTGCCAAATGCCTAAATGTAAACTGACCTACGTTGTTCCCGAGATCGAACAAAGGATTGTTCTCTAGAAAACAAACAACAACTTATTACAATCATACCCAACTACCAATCACTGACCTATTCTAATAGTCCCCAGAAAACAACCAATCACTCATCATCATTTTTTTAACAATAACCGTTCACTATTTTCCCTAACAGTCAGTTACTAATCACCATTGTTCCTAAGACCCAGTGAGTGATTAAATGACCAATCACTACATTTTAAGTGTTTAAGTGTTTCCCAAAAAGGCACCAATTACTGATCAATATTGTTCCCAACTGACCAAGTTTCCCCCAAAGTGCAGAAGTTTTGTCTGTTTCTTTTTTAAAAATTGTAGGGTTTATTTTTGTAAATCAGCAAATTATCACCAAAGAATTTTCTATTTTATTCTGAGTGTCCAGTAAAGTTTCCTTTGTTTATGTACCATAGTTCGTATGCAACTTATAAATAAACCCATCGACATTATCTTCTAGCCTCATTTGGATGAGCTGTTTTTGCTGAATACTGCTTGCAACTGTGGTTATACACTTTCACTTCTTTTTCACATTTATCTCAATCCATGCTTTGCAGTAAAACTGTCTTTTAGTTTAAACTGTATTTGATATGGTGAGGTAGAAGCATCGTTCCATTTTCAATTAGCTGCATTCGCCTGGCTGTCATTCAAGACACAAAAAAAGATATGCACCCGAACATTTTCTGTGTACTGGCACCCTGAGGTGGAATGAACTTCCATAGACGGTGTGCCGATCTCGCTCACTGCCTGTGTTCAAATGAATATTGATGCCCCACCTCTTTACTGAAAACTTCACTTAAAACATCCACTGAACCTGAAAAAAAAAGAGAAACTTGTGATTAACTCAATGCTATATTAACCCTGCTTTCTGTATGCGTTTTTTTTATATCTATACCGGGCTGAAAATACTTGTCAAGTAAATTAAGGGTATAAGGCAGCCTGGATGGGGTATCAAACACACACACTAACACACCCAGTCACACACTACTGACAATTTGGGAACAGCAATCTGCATTTCTAAGGAATGAGTACGAGGTAACTCATCAACCTCACTACCCTGGAGGCAGGAGGAGACAGTACTAACCGCTATGCCACCATACTAAATCTAATAATTTGTAAATATCATAACTATTTTATTGAACAAGAATGAAAAAAAATTGCATATTCCGGTGCACACCCCTTCCCCTTACTTACTCATCATCTATTGTATATCACTTTATCCGATACACAGGGTAGCAGGGGGCCCTGGAGCCTATCCCAGGTGACTAAGGAGACAAAGTGGAGTACATCCAGGACAAGGTGCCAGTCCATCGCAGGGCGCACACATACCTACACTCATATGCACTCACATTTACACACTACAGCAAATTTGGGAACGCCCCTATCTGCATGTCTTTGGACTGTGGGAGAAAACCGGAGAACCCAGAGGAAACCCACCAAGCACAGGGAGAACATGCAAACTTCATTTACACAGCCCCAAGGCAGACATCGAACCCAGACCCTGGAGGTGCAAGTTATGCTTTTTAAAATAATTTCTGGGAAACCACCTGTAGGTAAAATACAGTGAAAAATACAGAATATTAATACAGAATATTTTGGGGAGCTGGTTAAATGACCCTCATATTGGTAGCAATTTAACTATCACACAAGTTTATAATTAGCTATCTAAAGTTTTTACAGAGTTCATAGCTGCTCGACTAAATTTACCACGTTATTTTTGCTAGCTGCTCAAATTTAACAGGAGTTTATAATTACTGAGATAAATTTACCACTTGAGATGAACTGTTTTAAGTTACTGCATAAGGCTATTAATAGCTGCTTAAATTTACAGTACCACAGGAGTGTATACCTACCCAGATAAATATTCCCAATAAAAGACCAATCACTGACCAATTTTAAGGGTCCGCAAAAAAAAAAAACAATCACTAATCACCATCTTTCTCAACCACAACCGATCACAATTGTTCCCAATGACCACCCACTGATGACCATTTTTCCCAACAGTCAGTCACTAATTACCATTGTTCCCAAGGCTCAATGAGTGATTGAATGACCAACCACCAAATTTAAAGTGTCCCCAGAAAACCACTAATTACTGATCAATATTGTTCCCAAATGACCAATTGCTGACCACTGATGTTCTCAAGTACCCAATGACTGATCACAAATGTTTCCCAGGAACCCAGCAAGTGGCTCAATTCTAAGTGCCCCCAGAAATGCTGAAGTTTTGTCTATTTTCTTGGTAATGGTGGCATCACCGAAGACTTTCCTATTCTATTCTATTCTATTCTATTCTATTCTAGTGCCATCTAAATTTTCCTATATGGTGTATGCGTATAGATACGCTATTGATTATGAAAATCCATTGACATTATCGTCTAGCCTCGTTTTGCGCTTTTTGCTGTAACTGTGATTGTACACTTTCATCTCCTTTATACTCTTTGGAGTAAATCTGTCTTTTAGTTGAAACCGTATTTGATATAGTAGAAACATTGTTCCATTTTCAATAAGTTTACTGAGATAAATAGTCCACAGCAGGATATTAATAGCTGTAAATTTACCTCAAGTGCTTATAGTTACAAAGATAAATCCACTATAAGAGAAATTTCAAGCTGTATCAAGTTAATACACAAGGCTATTACTAGCTGCTGAATGAGATTGTTGCTATTTGCCTAATTAACAGCAGGAGGCTATTGCTAGGTGCTTACATTTACCAGTGGAGTTTATAACTACTACTTTATTTATATTTCTGAGATAAATTCACTGTATCACTTGAGATTATGGTTAGGTGTTGTAAAATACCACATATGTCTTTTAATTGCAGCTTAAAATTACCACAGAAAGATATTATTTCCCATCTAAATTTACCACAGGAGAATAGCTAATAAGCTAAAGCTACCATAAGAAAATATGACTAGCTGTCTAAGATTACCACAGTGGGCTAACACTGCTGCGTAACTTTACCACAAGGTTATCTGTTTCTTTAGTCAAATACTACATGAGGTCATAGTTACAGAGATAATATTACCACAGTATATTATTATTAGCTGTATGAGATATACTGTACTGTTTATAAAATTATGGCTAGCTGGTAGAAAATGACTACAAGATACCATGACAACAGGGGTTCACTAAATTTAACATAAGAGGTCGTAGTTACCATGTGTATATTAAGCAAAAACGTGAGGTTATTAATAGCTGTCTAAATGTACCACAGGATTTTATAGTTAACTAGATAAGTTTGATACTGTGCGATTATGTCTAGCGGTATAAAGTTACCAGGGAGTTGTTAGTAGCGACATGAAACTTAGCATCAGAGGTTATTGTTCAATAACTTCCTCATTTCTTATATCATAATATTTTCCACAGAATGTTGTTGAAGGTTAATACACCTAACCGGAGCTTTCTCCGTGAGTAGGCATGGTTTGGTAGAACCTTAACGATGAAGTGAACCTAAAAGGAAGAGGAAGTCATTTACGTGACTATAAATGGGAAGCTATTTTGACAGTCAACCATTTTTTTGGGCTGGATGGTTAAGGCCAAATGAAGGAATTCTCAAACAGCTGTGGGAAATTGAAGTTATATTTTTCACTGATCCCAAATGCAAATATCAGCAAAATGGGCTTAACTGGCTCTAAGCTGCTTTGTATCCAGAATTCTCTCTCTCTCTCTCTCTCTCTCTCTCTCTCTTACTCTCTCTGCCTGGTTGCAAATCCCTTCTGAAAATGATCCGTTTAATACGGAGCGTGTCAGTGCTACTCCGTCGACGCATGAATCTCAGTGTCATTCAAAACTCAGAGGAACGGTTCTACTACACAGGCGCACACATACTGTACTGTACGCACGCTCTATTGAGGTACAAGGTCAACATTTACATGTGTTCCCCTGGGGAGTTTTTATCTTAAGGGACTAAAATGCATTGGTTTCTATTCTAAAGCAAATATGATAAGATGCAAGGTCTCTTTATTCTTTTTTTCCCCCTTCTGTTTTTGTGAATGGGCATCCTGGGATTTGAAATGAAACTGTCCATGCAAAGCTAATACAAACAACCCCGGCAACATTACAGGAACGTGGAGAAGATGAATATGTGGTGTACCATTCTAAGAAGAAATGGAGAAAGTTATTCAATTTAAATGCAAGAAAGGAATATTGTTTCAGTGTTGCAATGTCTCCATAGATTGGAGTGTGTTTGATATAAATGCTGACATGTTCATGTATATTATGTAAATAACGTACTGGTGGGCTGTGTCTTGTTTCTATGCAGCCAAAAGCTGAACCATTGATAGCTTTCAAAGCTTGTCTCTCAATACAACGTCAAACAACATTTTCATAAATCAGGTGTAAACAAGAGCTGCTTCTGCAATGTGAGCCACTGGTGCGACTGATTATATTATGCATAATATTTGCTCCAGCTCACACTCCTTCTCTTTGTCTTTTATGCCTTTGTTTTCCACCTAGATTTTTGTCTCATCATGTAGCTTGTTTTTATCATGGACTTCTACTTGTGCGGGAAAAAGCCTGAATTTTTTTATTGTCTGTAGAAAAACAGACCGGGCTGATTTATGAGGGTGAGTCAAAAGAACACCTTGTGACAAAATGCAACATGAATTAGAGATGAATTCAATTTGTAGTTACAATGGTAAAAATGTCCAAAGATGGTTTTGTCAGGCTTCATCTACAAATCAAGTTAGGTGGTGCTATCATGCATAGTATGACAGCGATAAACTGTCCTTTCCTTAGTAGCATCTTTTTTTTGTCCCCTCTCTTAAAGTGTGTCCTTTTATCAAGAAACTAGAACCTGTATGACCTGTAACCGGTCATTTTTCCCGAATGCTTTCCTCCAGGGGAAGAAAACTTGCTAAATGTTACAAAGTCCTGACACTGGAGACTCTTTCTGTAAACATTAAATGAACATCTCCTAAAAAAAAGCTTCACACCATCAGTGATTAGATGTATTTCCTTTTTATACTGTAGTCTATTTTTGAATTGCGTATAGTGGAACATCCAGCTTGTAACTAAATTGTCACTATAGCAATAATAATAATAATAATAATAATAATAATAATAATAAACTTAAAGCCTCTTTTTTTTCCACATTCAACACTATGGTAAAAGAGCACAGTAATTTGATGCTCGTTAAAGTCAGATGGCTATACCAACATAAAGGCCTTGCTGCAAAGTATATGCCATAACACATTTTAATGCTACAATGAGAAAGAAAAGCCAGCATGTTAGCATTGCCATACATTTTATAGAAATTTATTTTAAATACAACCTTTGTCTCATATCCTTGAATTATGGTTCTACTGGTTTATTTATGACTTGTTCTGACTTCTAGACAGTATAATGAAATATGTCCTTACACTAAAAAATAATATTATAGGTCATTAGGTTTAATTAATTCATTTTTTTTTTTTTTGGTGTTAGGAATCTAACAAGTGGTTATAAGATGCACATCACAGGTTGCTCTGCACTTTTTCATTTTTTTTTTTTCAAATTAATTTTTAATGTATTTTGTTTTGTTTTTGTGGTTATAAGTTATTCCTCTTGTTTAGTATTGAACCATTGGTAGGATGGGTCTTCTATGTATCTATATGTCTATCTGTACATATATATATATAAGAAATATATTTAGAAATATAAAGTTCTAAATAAAGGAAAAAGATAATGATAGTGCTACACATGTAATGAGTATAATAAAAGTAAAAAAGTTAAATATAATAATGTGTATGTTTTTCTCTTATTTATCTGTTATTGTGTTTAGTATTGTTCTATTAGTTTTATAGACAGATAGACAAATAAATACTGTAGATAGATAGATAGATAGATAGATAGATAGATAGATAGACAGACAGATAGACAGACAGACAGATGCATACATTCAAATTAAAAGAAATGATAGTAGTGAGTGACATAATGATAGAAGAAGATAGAAAGGTCAAAGACTCTTTAGACTATCTATCTATCCGTCTGTCTATCTGTCATTTTCACTGCGTAAAATATTTCTGAAAGATGTATTAAAAAATTTTTTTTGATCCTTTAAAATGATTAGAAATATTTTTAAAACATAGATGCAATTTTCATGCTAATTTAATCCACAGTTGTTTTCTTTGTGCTTGGTCCTTGCTCGAGTCAGGTCATTGAATTTATTGTATAGTGTGCTACTTCACCCAGGTATTATAGACTTAAAGCTAAAACTCTACTGAAATCAACAATAACCCCGATGCTTATACCTAGGATCTTTCTAACACATTTGACTCTATAGTATACACTTGTAGATGATTAATGATTTACATTCTCACTGCCTGACTGCATTCCCTTTTAAGTCTGGTTCCTCTCAAGGTTTCTTCCTAATGTTCATCCTCGCCACTATTACCTCTGCCTTTTTCATTAGGAATAATCTCAAGCTTTACCTTCAGTATACGCTTTGTCTGTAAAACTGCTTTGTCACAATGTCCATTGTTAAAAGTGGTATATAAATCAAACTGGAACTAAATTGTCCCTAAAAATAAAAGTGATTTATCTATTTCTAATGGCACGCACATCTATTATCAGGCATTGAGAATATTTGAAATCTATTTTTCTTTTGAAACTAGAAGGAAAAAAGAAAACTGGGTCTGTCACAAAGAAAAGTTTGCTGACAGCTCACACTTTTCCTCATGATTAAAGCTAAACAATCAAAGACTAAATCCAGCTTGGTTGTGTATTAGACATTATTCATCAAAGTTTACATGGAAATGAGTGAGGATTTGAGCAGCGAGTACAACATAGCAACGGTTTCCTGCCTCATCCATTAAACTTTCATACAATGTCAAGATTAGCTGTGATTTGTACATAAATCATGACTCGACTATTTCCTTTGTTGAATCAAGCACCCACCCACCTTATTTACATATTACATTCATAATGTATTTCCCGACATATACTAATCTATGTGAAAGTACAGAAATATACAGAATTATAACTTGACTATGCTTAATAATACAAGAATTTTAAATAAGAGTGTTAGAAAAAGGTCTTGTGGTCAAAAGGTCAAATTCAAATCTACATGATTTAAGCTATATAAGAATTGAAGACATTTTTTGGTCAATATTTTTCTAAATAACAAATTAAAAGGAGCTGAAATTAAGATTAAGTAAATAACTTAGTTAATGAAGCATTATAATGAATGTGAGCTTTAGTGGCATACAATTTTTATTCCTAAATTACTGTATGATAGGTCTCTCTTTCTCTCTCTCTCTCTCTCTCTCTCTCTCTTTTTTTAATTAGGCTTGTTGCCCAGCTCTGTGGAGGGGCGTGGCTCAGCAGTAGCCCATTTACGTAGAAACTGAAATGATGTGTTTGGGAGAGTAGCGTGGAGCATTAAAATTTTGCAAACAAATTAACACCAGATTAAGAATCGCAAATATTTAAATACTGATAAATATTTAATTTATTTTTTTCCGTTTTTCAAAATCAAAGCTATGAGACAAGTTCTACTTAAAAGTCTGAAAGCAAAAGAGGGACTCTTAGTCATTCAGTTATTGTGTGTGTTTGTGTGTTTTATTTTATTTTTTTACTCCATGGGGTTGCATCAGCAGCACATCATGACTGTTTGTCTTTACTTGTTTTTGACTCTGTGACTGTGTGTATTGACTGCCAAAGTTATGCATCTTCCGATAGAAGCACATCCACATCCTATCTGAAATAAATGCAGTTTGCCTTTTTATTACGCTGCAGAGTGTTGTAAATGTAGAGGGAAAGCAATGAAAGATAATGCGGGCCGAGTTGCAGCGTTATTCTCATAATGGCCCCAATTTATCAGCTCTTGACAGGGGTTTCTCACAGTCTTGCAGCTTTGTAGCCTCTGACAGGTCGTAGAGTGAGAAATATGCTCGCTCCATTTCTTATGGAGAAGCTTGGGGGTAAAATGCTGATTATGGTGGATTATAAAAATGCAGACTTGTATAACACAGATAAGAATAGTCAGAGAATGACAAATTGTTAGGTAGGTCTCGGCGGACGGTAAGGTTAATTACATGGAATCTTCATCTCGTCCGGAAAGCAAACGGAAATCTCTCAGGGTTTGTCCGAACACCGTGAGAAATCTCCATGCCGTGTATAGCTAGAATAAGCTACTGAGGGTGTGTGCACTTGAACCCCTCAGAGACTAAGAGACTTTGATCTGGAGAGAAGGAGAAAGTGAACCGCGTAAGCCCTAGCAGACTGAAACTCAAAAGGTTTCTAATCATTTATAAGTGTCCATTTTCTATATAAATCCACAGCTGACAGTTAACCAGACTTCAATATTGAGTTGGTTAGATACTTTCGTTGAGAAAGAGGAAGAGGAAGTTATTGCTGTGTATAGATAGCATATGGTTTAGATCTACACAGAAAAACAGCTCATATTTACATTGTTTAAACACATACGAGGGACGTTCAAGTCAAATCAGGTCTTTTGAAATAACGGAACACAGTTTCTGTATGAGAGTAAAAAGGTAGAAATCTTTCTTAATACGCCAGAGCCATGATCGGATGCCTGCTTCATGTCTGAAACGCTGGCCTCCCAGGAACTCCTTTGAGGTGGCACAAACATGTGGAAATCCCAGCCGAGTTCCTGTAATGTGCAAGTGGTGTTGGTGAATGATTATGTGAAGTTCCTACAGACAGTTGCGTCTTTTCAACAAATTGATGACAAATTAGCCGGCCTTTTTAAGGATCAGGTGTTCCACTCGTTGAATGTTCACGATGTTCACGACTGCATTCGGCTCCGAGCCACCTCGGCCAGGATCATTCTTCTTTAAACTGGTTGCATAATTTAAAAAACTTTTATGCAGCTAAGCGACCTAACACTGTACTGTGCTTGACGTCTTCTGTAAATTGGGTTTACGCCTTCACCAAGTCCTGGTATCACCTGAAAATATATAAAAAATTATTATTTTTTTACTAATGTCTGTTGTTATGTGCTATACATATAAACGAAATATTGCGTATATACTGTAGCCTACATAAAAACTATATCTTGTTAAACGTGTGATTAAGGATCTTGGTTCTTAATTGAAAATCATGAGTTCAAGCACTAGCAAGCTGGCACTCTTGTGCCCTGGTGCAAACCTCTTCACCCTCCTGCTCCAGGGGCGCTGTATCATGACTCACCCTTTTCTCTGATGACTTCCTAACAAGCGGGGATTTTCACCATCATCTGAATACTTTTCCTATTCTAAATATAATCACCATTGCACACTGTTTCAGTAGTTTTAGGATAAATCCTAATTTACTATCTTGGCATCTCATATCAGACATGTGTGCATGCGTACTTTGCATGTGTATGTGTATGTGTATGTGTATGTGTGTGTGTGTTTGACATTCATGATGCCAGTTGTTGAAAATGAGCCTCATTTGCACGGTTCATTTGTTCTCCTTTGTAGAGCCAAGCCGAAGCGCACTACAAAGGGAGTAAACATGCCAAGAAGCTCAAAGCACAAGACTCTACGAAAACTAAGCAGAAAGGCAGATCTGGCTCGGACAACGGCGCCAAACCGGTCAACGCCGGTCCTTCCCCCGCCCCCGCCCCCGCCTCCTCTGCTATGGTCACTGACAGCACCACTGACCAGTCAGGTTAATCTCAACCTTTCATTCTCATCACCTGCTCTCTTCCTCTTCCTCTTTCTGTCCTCACACTGACCCTTACTGTCTGCGATCCTGCATGCTGAATATGTGTTTTTGGGTTGACTTGTTTTTCTCTCATTGTAGATGTGTCTGTGTTCCTGTAGATGTATATAAAATGGAGATTTTCTTTTGTTTGTTTTGATTTCAAAATTATTGACAAACTTCCTGGTATAATTAGCCTAGGCCATTAGCATGATTTGTCATTTATGTATAAATTTATTTAAAAAAAAATCAAGCCAAATGGGTATGTTCTAAAGGACTAAAACTGACATGAGAAAAAGAAATATTATATAAAATTTGGCAAATAAACTAACCTAATATTTGCCAGATAATAAATTTCATAATCATGGGAACCACCAAGGAACACGCGATACAGTATTATCATGATACAGTGGAACCTAATTCACTCGTAAACCAAATCGAATTTCCCCAAAAGAAATAATGGAAATTCAAGTTATTCGTTCCACAACAATTTAATACATTTACCTTTAAAAAAAAGTAAAAGTAAATCCCGACCGATAAGTTTTTCCACACACTGTGTGTGTGTGGGTGTGTGTGTGAATCGAAAGTAAGGAGCCCCTCCCCTCTCCCCCTCCTCATCTTACACAGTTACCCTTCCTCCACTCTTTTTACACACGCACACACAACGGAAACATTGTTTTATCGGAAAAATAAACAAGAAATCTCTTCAATGACACTCGATTGAGCGACACACTAACGGAATTACTGCTGTAAAGTAAAAATAAAACAAATTAACCTGCACTTTACCTTTGAAAAGAATCGCGACAGAGAGAAAGAGTGTGTATGTGACTGTGGAGGCGAAAGAAGGAAGGGTCTGTCTGTGTGTGTGTGTGTGTGTGTGTGTGTGTGTGTGTGTGTGTGTGTGTGAGTGTGTGTGTGTGTGAGTGTGTGTGTGTGAGTGAGTGTGTGTGTGTGTGTGGGTGTGTGTGGGTGTGTGTGTGTGGAGCACAGTGTTCAATGACATGCGTGCACACAGACACACAGCAGGCTAAGCCTTGAGCAGAAATAGAAAAAAAAATTACCCTCACTAATGAGACTTTTGCTTTATTCATCATGCGCGCTGTACACACACGCATACAGACACAAACTAAAATATGTTTTACACACACACGTGGTCAGTGTAAAAGTAAACAGTACATGCGTGCACAGATGTTAATTATACCAGTAAGAGACGAGCACTAAGAACCAGCAGGGGAGACGATTACCCACAATTCCGAGGCACAAGAGAAAAAAAAAACGTTGGCTCAGTTGTGATCATGTGACGCTCGGTGTCAAAAAACAAGAAGCGCATGCGTGATACATGATACTCAGAACTCATAAACCAAGACTTGAAAATGTATTTTAAATCTTTGCTTGTCTTGTGAAACACTAGCAAACCGCGTTACTCGTAAACCAAGGTTTTACTGTACCTAGGTGCTGATTCGATATGTATCGTGAGTCTGTTAGTATCACGATTTTATAAATATTCCAATTCTATATTACATTTTTCAGATTTTGTCACGAGTCTAAACCAATTTATGAATATAATTTGCTTCTCCCTCACAGAATGCTGTGCCTCCTGTCACATGCAGGCTTATAGATAAATTGCAATGTTTTACCACCCTAAATGCAAACATTTATAAATTACAATTAATCTTAGAAAAGATATGTAAAAAGATATGTAACTAAATAGAAAGGGCAGGTATCTGTATAGTGGAAACACATCCTTACCTTCATCTACTCATTCAATTTTAATAGGAGCTTTATCCTGGTCAGGACGTCACTGGACCCAGAACTATTCCTGGAAACGTCAGTTTACAACATAAACATTCACACCTAGGTGCAAGTTAGCTTGGGAAGTCAACTAACCAGAGTGTTTTTTGGGAGGTGTGAGGAAACCAGAAGACCCTGAAGTCTTGTTTGCATGTACTTCAAGTATGAAGTATGACTGACGTTGCTTTTCTCAATACTTTTTCTTATTTAGTCGGGGGTATACTGCAAAGTTATTATTATAATTATTATTATTATTATTATTATTATTATTAAATTACTTCTTTACTGGTTAAATCATTGAAGTCATGTGCAAAGGATTCATAGTCTATTTGGGGCTTATCTTAAACAGAGCTTAACCAGGTACTACCATGACCATATAATGATACCCGTTTACTCCTGTGGATTATACTGTTAACCACACACAGGAATTGAAGGTGCTGTAAGAAACAACAGCATTTATAACAGAACAGTGTTTCTGGGAGCAGACATATGGAGGAGTGTGAAACACTCACACTTAATTTCTATGGTTGTGGGTGTAGCCAATGGTTAAATTGAGCTTTGGGAGGTGAGGGATCTCTCAGGGTGCCAACGAAGTAAGAACAATATTGGTAAATGTATGTGTTATCACATAAAGTTCTCAACACTGATATCACAGGAATGTGATTGAATCTTGTTTTCGATGCACCTGTTCCTGTCCTAAGGGCTTAATTTAACTCAAAGTTTTGTAGATTTTTTTTCATGTAACTTTGGCATCAAAATCATATCAGTGGATCTCTTCCTACGTTTCTGGCAAAGATGCATAGAATAAAGCCAGAAAGGAGCATGTCTCCCTTTATTGAGCAAATGTAGAGACACAGCAGTAAACATGGCGTAAAATGAAAGTATTTTTCTATAAAACAGCATGAAAATTATATTAGCTCATTATCATTATTGTCGTGATTAAACCATGCTACATTTTGAGTAAATTATAGCATTGGAGCTCAGCTTCACTTGTACAGGTGCACATGCTCCTCTCCGTTGCACACATCCCCCTGGATATGATGCTAATGTCAGAGGAAATGCACCAGAGTGTATCACAGAGCGCAAGAACCAAGAATAACGTTCCTGCTCCAATATTTATGATATGAAATGATTTAATGTAATTAGCCACATTTGGAATCTGGGGGAAGAAAACACAGTTTTAAATGCAACCAACCACATCTAATGCTAGTACAGATTTGGGCAGATGTGACACAGCTGCAAGTTCTGCTCCATATGCCTGTGATACTGTTTGTGATCCGCATGAGTTGATTGCTGGCATTTGCGCTGGTATGGGGGCCAGATGAAACTGGAAAATTTGGACCAGAAATAATCTGTTTTTGGGGGCACAATAAATCAAAGTCATAGTCTCGATTTTGATTGGCTAGATGGCGCAGATACATTTGGTGCCTGTTCTGATGCATCTTTGTTTCAAAAGCTTACTTTAACTGAATGTTTTTTGAAGGAGTCTCCAGTGTGAGAGTTAGACGTGTGTTTTAAGCATGGGAGAATTTAAGGAATAAAGATTTATGCTTTGTGGGTGTAACAAGCTACTTTTTTTACTCTGTTGTGGTGTTTTAGCATCAGGATGTTGGCTTGAGGTCTCTGTGAAACTGACTTGTATTGGATTGGGATCCTGGGAATAGAAAGGGCGGGTCGGCAGCCTTGGGCTGTCTCTGGATGTTTTGGTACATTTCTATTCTTGCCAGCATTGTTTTTTTTTTGTGCTGGGTTGGTTTTTCCGATCGAACAGGTTAGGTTTTGGTCCCCAAAGGCAAAGAAAAGCCTTGGGTGCCCCATTTTTCAAAAATTATTAAACAAACATGTCAATAGGCAATCTGATTACAGTTTGCAGACATTGTAGTTAAAAAGTCCATTTTGCTAGCTGGCAGTGTTGTTTTGTTGTTGCTGCTTTTTAATTATTATTTATTTATAATCATCCCAAACCATATATCGCCAGCCAAAATTTTACCATTCCATTGATTACCATAGCTACATAACCCATTAATAATGAACCATTTTTTACATACAGATTAGCATGATGGCATGCGATTGCCTGGAACAGATTCATAATCTTTTTTTTTAAACAATTCATGAGATCTCCACCCTGTGCAAAGTCTCGCTGTTCAGAAGTCCCACTTATTCATCCTCAGACAGATTGGGATCCTGTATGTTTATTGCTCATTACTATGCAGCATCTCGGCACGAATCGGGCCAAATGAACGTCACGCTGGTTCACAGATGGCCCGTGGGTCCTCGCTGTCACAGCGGCTTCTTAACACCAAACTCCAGCTTTCTCCCAGAGGGCCGATGTGGCTGCTGTGCTTCATCTCAGACCTTTAGGATACTTCACACAGGAAACCTAAGGGACAGAGTCACGAAAATAGCTCCAGCATTTACATAAGAGCTTTCTCTTTATGTAACGTCTTGAAGCGTCGTGTAGCACTGTGCTGACTATAGATGAAGCTGTCTCTGCAAGGTGCCTGCTTTTGTTTTCCTCGTGACTCCGAGATTCATCATGACAGTGTTACAGCTTCCAGTATGTGTCAGATGAACTATGTATCGCAACAGATGGGATAACTGGATACTAAATGACCTATATACAGTAATACAGGAGGCTTACCTAATATACCGGCAGCTTGCATAGAAAGCCGTATGTTAGGCTTATTAGAGGGAAGCCAGAAAGCTAGCCAACATCAATGTTGCTATATGACTTATATTACATGTTTGGCCAATCAACAAACTCTCAACAACATGTCAAGACTTTATGGTTGTTTGTGTTTGGTAGATAATGTATAGGCACTCTATAGATGCTATAGACTGATCTTTCCTTTGTCTTTTTCTTTTTTTTTTTTGAGATATGTCCATAGCCAGAGAGGTTTACAGCGTATTGGGGTAAAACTAGAGCTGTGCATCAACATGGAAGGAAAAGGTTGTACATGCAAAAAGCTGAATGTGTATTTAATTTAACTACTAGTTTTTTTTTTGTTTATAGTTTGTAAAAAAGACTGAATAAAATTTCTCACGAACAAAATTATAATTGCGTAGGGTAAAATATTTATTACAGGATTAAATCAATTTGTGCCAACCTGGTTATTGACCTGTAAAATAAATAGCCTAAACATCTGCTCTTAGACTTCTGTAGCCCATTAATGACAACTTTAAAAGTTTTTTTTTAAGGTTTAAAAAGTTATAAGTATAAACCTGCTGTGCAGTCTCAGATAAAAAATGATTCATCAAGGAGTTTAGATGGTAAGGGTGTGACCTTAACTAGGAGGTTCTACTTAGAGCTTTTGTGAAAGCGAAGGCTTTGTTTTTCAAGGCCACAGCACCTGAATCTGAAGCTCACGTCTTGAAAGAAAAAACAAAGCATCAAAGAATTTCCCTATCAAGGATGGTTTCTTTTTAGGAGACTTAGAATCATTAGTTGTCCAAAGGAATTATTTGTCTTAGCCTTGTAGAATCACCTTGAAGACAGTTTTATTGTTTATTGAGTTTTGTGATAATTTAGGGTGACTCACACACATTTCAGCATTGAGATATACATCAATCAGCCATGACATTAACACCACAGTTAGATGAAATGAATAATGTCAATTATAAAATATATACAGTAGACGTGAACTGAGGATCATGGGCACCTAAGGCTCAATTAAGCAAACAAGTCTGATCCATGGAGGTACCACCCCGCAACCCATAGCAGCCAAGGGATCCACTGCTAACATCTTGGCATCAAATACCACAGTCATGCACCAAGGGGCCAAAGCCACCGCAGTGGCACAGGGGAAACATAAAATCTAATTGTAATGGTTTTAAAGTAGAAGCAGATTAGTGAATTGTTATGTAAAAAAAAAAAAAAAAAAAGGCTAAAGAAATATGCTTATATAAAGTGAATACTTCATTTTTTTTTTTTTTTTACCGGCAGGTGTGTTTGTTTATTTGTTCATTTATTTATTCTGTTTTTTTACAGTTAACTTAGTTATTTAAAAAAAATAAAATAAGGTAAAGATAAATAGATGTTTTATTAAATCTCTAAATTACTTGCAGAACTTGAAACGAGTGCCTTATTAAGGGTGAGTTCACTTCTTTGGTAATGATACTTTTGAGGAGCTGAATAAATACAGTGAAGACATTTACATTTTAGACATTTTGGCAGACACTCTTATCCAGAGCGACTTACATTTTTATCTCATTACACATCTAAGCAGTTAAGGGCCTTGCTCAAGGGCCCAACAGTGGCAACTTGGTGGTTGTGGGGTTTGAACCTGGGATCTTCCAAACCGTAGTCCAATGCCTTAACCACTGAGCTACCCCTGGCCCAGAAGACCCTGAATTGCGAGTATAATTCGTCCTGGAAGTGGTCTCGTATATCAAAACACTGGTAAACCAAAACGAATTTCCCCATAAGAAATAATGAAATACATAAATGCATAAAAATAATTAACACAAAAAAGTACAAATAAAACAAATTAACCTGCACTTTATTTTTAAATCTTGGACAAGTGTTTTTTTTTTAGTGTTGTGTAACGTGTGTGTGTGTGTATGTGTGTGTGTGTGTGTGTGTGTGTATATATGTGTGAAGCTAAAGTAAGAGGAGATAAGAAATGAGACCCTCCCCTCTCCCTCTCCTTATCTTATACAGTGACCTTTTCTCATCTTTTGTTTGAGTTTCACACACACACATTAACGGAAACACTGCCTTATCAGGAAAATTAACTAGGAACAGCGCTAATGACACTTGAGCAAGCGACACTCTGACGGAATCACTGCTGTAAAGTAAAAATAAAACAAATTAAGCTGCACTTTACCTTTCAAAAAAATTGTGACAGAGCAGTTTTTCCATTAGAGAGAGATAAAGAGTGTGTGTGTGTGTGTGTGTGTGTGTGTGTGTGTGTGTGTGCGTGAATGCGTGTGTGTGTGTGTGAAGGCGAGAGGAGAGGGGAAGGGGCACAGTGTCACTCGTGGTAACAGTGTTATTGTAACCAGTATACGCGTGCACGAATGTTAATTATACCAGTATGAGACGCGCACTAAGACCCAGTAGGGGAGACGATTACCCACAATTCCGCAGCACAAGAGAGAGAAAGACAGTTGGTTCAGTTGTGATCACGTGACGCTCGGCGGCAAAACAAGAAGCACATGCGTGATACATGATACTCGGTACTCGTAAACCAAGACTTGCTCGTTTTTTAAATCAAAATTATTTAATCATTTTTTTATCTTGCGGGACACTCGCAAACCACGACACTCACAATCCGAGGTTTCACTGTACTGCCAAACGTCCTCTTAATGTGATCATTTCTGCATTTATTTGGTCTTAACCACAAAAAAGGTATATTTAATACTTACATATCTCGACAAGCTGTCCACAATACGATAATGAGACAACGGCTAGCACCGGTTCTTTAGGAGATCACATAAATTAAAATAATTTTAAACTCTAAGCTTCAGAATGCGGTCAGTTAAGAAGGTACGCAAGGCCTTGACCATTGTGATGTACAGTACCATGAGGGTACTTTTATGGGGTTTGTTATGGGAGAGTTGTCACTTCACTTTCGATGAGTCCAGCCCTGAAAGCACCGGTTTCATCACCAGGAGAAACAGAAAGAGACAGTCTCTATCTCTAGCACTTCTGCAGCAATAACTCTGATATAGAAACTAGAGCAACACCCCTAAGGAGCCTTACACAACACCGTACAAGACAATACACCACAGTCCAAACACAACACGGCGCATCCCTGCTGACAGAATCCATAGTTGTGGAGTTAAAAATGAGTCACTTGGATGTGGGCACCTCATGAGTGTTCTCTCTCTCTCTCTCTCTCTCTCTGTCTTCAGCCGTCTGTTGCACCAGCTGAATGTAAGTTTGATTATGAGTCAGAGTTTAAAGTCAGACCTAAACCTTATGTTGAGAGTACATTTACAATTAACTGTGGATACAGGACTGTGGAGTAGAATGAGAACATTTCGCCTATTTGTATTTTTCTTCTGGAAACTCAAAAGTCTCTCTCTCTCTGTCTCTCTGTCTCTCTGTCTCTGGAAAAGTTCCTGTGGCTTATTTACTTATTTCCAAAACATTCACAATATTGTATTTTAGTTTAATTTAATATAGCCAAATGACTCATGGTGCAGTAATGTTCTATTTTTTAAACTCTCTGTAGGGTTTCATGTTGATTTTAACTCTCTCTCTCTCTCTCTCTCTCTCTCTCTTTTTCTATAACAGAAAAAAGTACAGAAGCTCCCAGCACTCCAAAACCCCCCGTCTCTCCGCGTTTCTTGGTGCCTGCCTCTCCGTTAGCCTCCAGCACCTGCAAGCCGACTCCGGCGCCCTCGGCAGAGCACAAAGCCAGTCCCAAACCGAGCCAGGCTGAACCGAGCACAGAATCCGAAGAGGAAAAAGCCAAGAAACTGCTCTACTGCTCACTGTGTAAAGTGGCTGTCAACTCCCTGTCGCAGCTGGAGGCTCACAACACAGGTGCGCCAAACATTTGGCAACTTTCCCTCAAGACTCCCTTGTGTTCTTTACTCTCATTAGCACCGACTGCTCGTAACGGCTGCCGGGTTTCGCGCGTTAGGTCTCTCGCTCCCTGTTGTGTTCGTTCTGTCACAAGGACGTGTTTCATCAAGCTAAACAAAATAAATAAATAAAATCCACCGAGGTGTTAATTGATATGTTTCGAATGCTTGACCAGAATTGATTTAAATCTGAGTTAAATATAAACATCGAGCTTATAATCCTGTCCCAGCCAATTTCCAGGATGTGGAAAGACCATCTAGGAGAAACTTTGATATTTTTGGGCGCCACGGCGTAGACTGTTAATGAATATATGTGCATATGTGAGGTATTCACAGCTTTACGTGGTAATTGCTTTTACATTTGATACATGATTTTATAGATCTGAAATAATGAAAGTGTGCTGTTGCTTCTCGATGGAGATTTATTGGTATGGTGTCTGTTGGTTGCTGGTTGTGGTGGAGCTCCAGTCCCAGGCCGTTCTGGCCACTGG
Organism: Clarias gariepinus; assembly: GCF_024256425.1. NCBI lineage: Eukaryota > Metazoa > Chordata > Actinopteri > Siluriformes > Clariidae > Clarias > Clarias gariepinus. The sequence continues at coordinate 34,644,594 of NC_071104.1, forward strand.
GTTTCACTGCGTGGTGTGTGTGCTCTCACTTAATAGATTGTTTCATCTGGTCATGCTTGTTATGACAGTTGTTTACATCAATTTTTGGGGCTTGCTGGTGTCCTATCATATTTTTCGACGCTATCAGATTTTCCTACCAGCGGCAAAGAATTATAGTTTTATTAGTCTGCACTACATTATCTATATATCCAACCTATAGTTTTGGGGAAAAAAGTAATAATAATAGGTGTACCCCTGGGTAGCATCTTCTGACAGATTAATTGCACTTGTCACACATTTTTAACATTATGAGTATATAATCCCTATAGATTTAACGCTGGTAGCACTTTCTGACACATTGATATAACAGTATCTATTAATCCACAAGTTGACTGTTAAATCAGCCGTGCAAATCAAATAAAATCTGGAGTAAAACCACACAAATAATAATAATAATGTAAATTTAAAAAAAATTTAATACTAAGCATCAACCCATAGGCTGATGGCAGTAGTAGCGTGGATGTACAGGCAAAGCAGTGAAACATGCTGTATTTTTGGGGATGTGCGGGTAAAGTAAATTTGAGTAGGACAGACTGACGGGTCGGACGAATTTATAGAACACTGCTCTTGGGGCTGCTGATGCTTTTGCGCAATGTTTCTGTGGTTGCTCTTTGTCGAATTTGGTTGTGTGGGCCTGCAGTGATCCTGACTTCTCAGTTAAATCACTGAATTTAGATGGAAGCAACTTTTGAAGGACAGGAAACTCTATTATTATAATTATTATTAGTAGTAGTAGTAGTAGTAGTAGTAGTAGTAGTAGTAGTAGTCATAGTAATGGTTGTAAATGGTCCAGCTGAGTAAAGTTCCTTGTGTATTAAGGACTGAGTGAGTGAATAACGAGACGGTATAACAGTGACAACAGTCAGCTTTTAATGCTTAACCCTGAGTAATTAATTCATGGCTGTGAATAAAACGAGTAACAGTAAACATAAATTGTTTAGGACAGAAATGACCAAAAACTCAAATCTCTGAGCAACGTACATGTAACAAATAATTGAATATACATTTTTCTTTTATTTATATAAATTTCCTGTTCTGCAACTGCACTTTCAACCTTATAGCACAAAGTTAACTTTTTTTAGTCATATTATATTTGGATAGGTTATCTTTTGAGCCTGGTTCCTCTCAAATGTCATTTCAGAGAGTTTTTATTTGCCTCCATTGCCTCCAGCTTGCTTATGGGTGAAAGGTAAACAAGTCACGGAAGCACTCTCAGCAAGAAATCACATCTGGTAATGTTATGTCATCTTAAACAATACTTTGTCAAGTTGTTCTGAATTTCTTTTTATTCCCTCACTCATCACCTACATCAGGCCTGGAGCCTATGCTAGGGGATTTAGGGCATGAGGTGGGGTACACCCTGGATTTCTCCAGTTTGCTTAATCTGCATGTTTTTAGACTGTGAGCGGAGACCAGAGTACCCTGGAGGAAACCCACCAAGAACAGGGAGAACATAAACTCCATGCACACAGAGGGGGAAATTTAAACTGGCCGGGAATCGAACCCAGACACTGGAGGTGCAAGGCGACAGTTCTAACTACAAAGCCACCGTGAATTGCCTCATAACCATCCATGTTGTGTTTCGATCTTTAATTATTGCTATTTAACGTACAGTAAGCGCGAGCTTCCACCAACAGATTCATGACTTGCTAGATAACTACCTTCAAATACCTCCTAAACAAGAACAGTACTTAATGTGTGGAACGAGGGACTGTACAACCTACATAGTGCACTAGCTTTACATCTAATGCTATTTGGGATTCAACACTGGAACAGTAAGTTATATGGGGCTGTTTTAAAGCGGAATAAGTGGAGACATAAACAAGAACTTTATATAATGAGGAATGTTTAGGAGATTTACAGGACTGTCCACCAGCTCTATGATTTCTTCTCATTAAAAATGTCCTTTTTTTATTTTTCATATTTTTTCAATGTCCAGAATGTTTATTTTGGTAAAAAAAAAAAAAAAAATGCTTTGCAACAATTTGCAATGGTGAAAGAACTATAAAAAAAAAATAGAACTTGAAAAGAATTGAATTTTGTAGTGCCAATTCACAATATGGCTTTTAACTCTGGTGCCTTAGTCTCTGAACAGATTAAATTCATCTGTTTGAACTGTGTTTGAATAGCAAGAGCTCATCGATGTCTGCCTATTCATCTGTCTCCATCTCTCAGTCTAAACTTGGTTAATATCAGAAAGGTAATGTCTCTAGCCCTGAAGCTAGACTTTGGTCTAATGCACTGTCTTCAGCTCTATGCATATGATTGCATAAACAGCAACAGAGGATCTGTCTCAGAAGCTTTTGTGGTTCAGAAGTCATCAAACAACAAAAAGTCAGGCTTTAGAGCGGTGGAACAGAAACGCATTTACCCTGTTTGTAGATCTACATTTCAATCCATTTCATGCCAAACTCATACAAAACCGGGAATCAAAAAGAGCAAAACTGGCTGCCTACTCTGAGTGAGAGGTGTGTGCAATGTCTCTCCCCTGTCAGTCACAGTGACACTAGCCAATCATGGGTGTCTGTAAACACATGCTTGCAGATTGAGGCAGATGGCTCCTACATTCAAATGTGCATTTCGCTGCCCCTTGTGCAACAGTGTGAAGATGATGCATTTGACAGCTTCATGTGCCTCGGGGGAAGCATGTTGACCTTCAGACCAAGATTAGGAAATAATTTTATATTTGTTATTTATAAAAAATAGCATTTCCTGTTTTCGCTGTCGCCGCTGCATTATGCTGAACTCTGCTGTTTATTGAAAATACTGCTATTTCACAGATGTTAATGTGTCCCTAAGCAAGCACAAGAAATGTAAACTTACTGCTGTAATCGTAAAGCCTGCTCCCGTGCTTATCCTAGTCTCACAATCTGCTCATACTGAAACCTTTAAACACACTTCTACACCCGTATACTAAATGGTTTTTAATCCCAGAAATTTCATCTGGTTTGTTCAATAAGGATCCTAATATGCAGTACTGTGCAAAAGTCCTGAGCCCCCTCATTTCTTCATTTGGTCTCCAGAGATCTTATATTTTTAATGCCATCTTGAGAAAAAGTTAATTGAATCTACATTATTTAATTTAATCTAATATGAAGAAATGAGAGGTAGCCTAAGACTTTTACAGGGTAACGTCTTCTCCCTTTTCTCACGCCACAGCGGACATCTTATCTCCATCTAACTCTGTCTACCTTATCTTCCCTTGACGCTCCAGCCTCCTGCATGTCCTCCCTCACCACATCCGTAAACCTCCTCTTGGGCCTTCCTCTTCTCCTCCTGCCTGGCAGCTCTATCATTATGACTTCTACAGGCCATATTAATTATTTTATTAATTATTTTTAAAAAAACAACAAACATTTTCATCATGCCTAAAAATGAAAAGTATTTTTTTTTTTATCCAAATAATTTTACGTTACCCTTTATAGCTATGCTTGTTCTTGAAAATGCTGTATGTATTACGATGCATTTATGCGACATGGCCACAAAATAAATAAATAATGAAACGAGATACGATGTTTCTTTGGAACATGTCCTGCTCAAGCGGTGAACAAAACGTTGGAGGTTAAATTTGGTTTAAATAATATTTCCTGACAGGACTGAGATGTCATGTGATGTTCTCTCTGATCTTTTAACGGCAGGTTCGAAGCACAAAACCATGCTGGAGGCGAGAAACGGAGCCGGGCCTATTAAGGCCTACCCTAGACCTGGCTCCAAACTCAAGATGCAGGCCAACGTTCTAAAAGGTTCAGGATTACAGAACAAGACGTTCCACTGCGAGATCTGCGACGTCCATGTCAATTCAGAAATTCAGCTCAAACAGGTGTGTGTGTGTGTGTGTGTAAAAGTCTGAACAAATGCCCATTAGCTTTAACTCACTGCAATACATAGTAAAGTTAAATAACACTGTGTCTGTTTATTATTATAGATCATTTTCACAAATTCATTCTTCACTAAAATACAGTGACGGTATATAATATACTGTAAACTGTTCTGCATTTATTTATCAATATTTATTATGTGATTAACTGTATCACTTTGAAGGAGATTGTGGCAATATTATCTGATCATCTTCTTTTTTTTCATTTTCAATGTTCTTTTGCTTTACATAACTGTATTGCAAGCAAATTCCATTTCATGCATTTAAAGTTGTAGTTCAAATACAATTATAAATTCAGCTTTTTATCTCATACAGACATCTCCTGTGTCTGAAGTTACAACCAGTTGAGATATACTGCCTGATACTGTATATACAGCCTGAACAGGATGTCTTACTGCATCATGCTCAGTGTTTCCTGGATCGCCTGAATATACATATATATATATATATTGTAACTGTATTGGCACGAGGCGAGGTCTTACGGGGAAAAGGGTATTTTATTTAGGATTAATAAAGAAGGAAAGGGGTTAAGGAGGAAGGAAGGGAAGAAAAGGAAGGAATGATGTGCCGTACATCCTCCCTTAGATCCCTTAAAAACCTGTCAGTAGAATTCGCTGTTGACGGTCTGACACTTGGGGACGGATTCTCGATCCACAATGCACAATTGTTGAAGAAGACGATGAGCATGCACAGCTCCAGATGTACACAGGACAATGTCTTTTGGCACACTGATTTACTGGGTTTTTTTTTTGTTACAAGACTAGTCTCGAAACTTTTTGGTATCGCCTCGTATGCAGTCACCTGACCGTCACACCTGTATATGCAGTTCTTTCCCAAACTGTTACTATGATGTTGGAAGCACACAACAGTACAGACTGTAACCAGTTATATTATTACCCACTTGTCACTAACTATTTATGTATAAGATAAAAAAAAAATAAGTATTTTATGGCTGGCAATAACTTCACATTAACAGGCAGACATTTACATTTTGTACTTTAACGGAAGCATTACAATATTTTTGCGACAGTTTGGCAGTAAAATCAGATTTTTTGTTTTGAGATTTTTTTTTTAAAGCAAGAAGTATTACAATATGTTAGAACATATTTTCTGCATTGTTTCTGTGAGTCCAGACATCCAAATTGTTTTTATTATATAATTTTGGAAGATTTTGCCAAACGCTATAACTCAACCTCCCACATTTTTGTCCCATTGGATAAATCAGCCTGCAGTTGTTGGACATGCAGTGTAGTACGATGGTTGAGTTTTAATTTAAAATATATTTATAGTAGACTTGTGCGTTGAGTGAGTCACTGGCAGCAACTTGCAACAGCAGAAAAGTTTGTTGCACACAAAACTCTTTAATTAAAAAGATTGTTTAAGATCATGACAAACATTTCAAAAACTTTGGTTTAGAGTTCAGCATCTGTTCCTATTCCACTAGTTTCAGTTTTCTCATACTTACAGATCTGCAGCATTCAAGGTCTGATCTTTTATATACAAAATGATTGGGCAAAAATGTTACTTAAAAAAATGAATAAATAATTATTGAAGTGCATAATGGCTCCCAAATGCAGCAAAACCAGTGATAGTATTAGTTTAAAGCATCTAGTATATATGTATATTTGGGTTGTCAATATCAAATTAATCACATGACCAATATTGACCCTAATGGCTTGCCATAATCACAGCGCGGTTGCTCGGCTATAAGAGTGGTGGCTAAGATGACTAAGGCTCTAGGTTGTTGATTTTTTGGCCTGAGAATCCAGGTTCGAGTCTTGCTGTCAGTGGGTTGCCAGACACACCCAATACTACCCAGCCACTGCACGTAGTGCCAGAGTGATTTTAATTTAACGATTATTAAATGTTAATGTTTAAGATTTTATACCAAAGCTGATTTTTTGGTTGCTATGTGCTTTCGCTGATCAAATATGTGTCCGATGCATTACATGGGTGATTTGGGGAAATTGGGATCTAGGGCATTTAGATGCCAGGTCAGAGGTCTTGGGCAATGTGCTGGGCTCCGAGCACAGAAGCTTGTGGTGCGTTGACTGTCCTGGTACTTTTCGGTCATGACTGTTTTTCAGCAACTTGTGCAGCATTGGCCTTTCAGTGGAATCAGATGGAAAAGACTGGCCTTTGGTACCTGACAAGCCATAATCCTGTCACCAGTTTACTGGTGTATAATTGATAATCGCTGCTGTACACATATTAACATTGATTTTTTTTATATAAAAACTATTTGGTATAAATAGTTATGTGCAAACAAAATAAGTGAAAGTCTAAAAAATGGTGTTAGTTTTGTTTTCCTGTCAAACTGTAGCCACTTAAAAACTAAGAAAAGTCATGGGGAAGAAATTTACACCAAAAGAGTACTTCAAAAGAGCAAAACCATACGTTTCATTACCACTACTACACATGATCCACTATGGTTTTTTATGGAAAAGTGTGCAAAGATCATTAATTGATAACGATCATTAAAAATTTATCTTTTCATTTTGTTTCACAATAAATGTGTTTATATGTGCAATAAAAAAATGCATAAAAAAATCATTTTGTAATAAATGATTATTATTTTTCGCAGCACATCTCCAGCAGAAGGCACAAAGACCGGGTGGCAGGCAAACCTCTAAAGCCCAAATACAGTCCTTACAACAAGCAGCAGCGCAGCTCCAGCTCCCTTGCAGTAATGCATTATTTATCAACTTTGTAATCGAGTGCTTTCATCAAGAGATGCTCATGTGTCAGGGATCAGCGGTGTGAGCCAACTCGCTCAGTAGCCTACTCACTAACAGATGCTAATAATCTGTTCTAGGCTGGTTAATGTGTATAAATCTAAAAATACAACCATGAACTGCATGACCCTTTCCTACATTATAGGACTTTTTATTACATATACAGTATAATGTGAAACATACTACCCTGAGGCCTTGGCAGTAAACTGGAATGTAACGTCCAGTGCAAAACCTTTTTTGTTTTCATTTCATTTTTTAATACAATACAAAAAAAATGAGGTTTATATGATGTCTTCGTAAGGCATCATCGTTTCCATAGTAATAGTTCAGTCACAGGGATGTAAATGTATCTAATTGTAACAAAGTTTTCTGTTAGGAGATTTTAAAAAAGTTTACAGTCTTGGAAAGAGTTTTTAGGGTCAGGACTTTGAAAGTTTAAAAATGTACGACTTCAAAAAGGAAAAAAAAGGGAAGAGAATGGAGAAAAAGAGAGGCTGCTAAGAGCGCAATTGTTTATAACTGCTTTAACGTGAGTTATAACAGAATCTAGTTTGTTTAGCAGGCATTCGATTAAAGTATAAGCTATAAAAATATACCTGTCCTTTCTTGATAAATTAATTAGCTGCAGTTAGGCTTACTTTCTTATTTGTTTGGACTGAACAGACATTAAACGAGATTTAAATAGGATGAAAACCATTAACATAAATTATTCTAGTTTTATATTAGAATCCAGATTTATTTGTTGTTTAACTATAGTTTTCGCTCTCTGTTCAGGCTAAGCTTGCAATCCAGAAGGACCTTGTGAAACCCATCTCTCCAGCCTTCATCTCCAATCCGTTCTCCTCCACCACGATTCCTTCCATCTCTCTCCACGCGCGCCCCAACACCTCCATCTTTCAGACGCAAGCACTACCAGCCTCCTTCCTGCGAGGGGCACCGGGCCCCATTCGGCCCTCCAGCAGCTCCATCCTCTTTACTCCGTACTGAACAACGCCATGGGTGAGAGGCTGACACTCTGACCTCTGACCTCTCAGGCATGGAATACTCTAAGTGATGTCACAGCCTGATGGAGGAAGGTGTGTTTGTTTAAAAAGACCGAAACAATTTGCTGGTCCAAGTCTTCATGTATTACTCGAGGAAGAGTGTTTGGATTCTTGTAGAAGAAAAAAGAAAAAATCTTCTTCCTCTTGAAGGGCCAAGTTTTTTATGAGGTGCTCGAGACCTGTTTGGATTCTCCCAGAAGAGAGAGAACTTTAAAAAAAAAAACTGCTTCCTGATTGACTTGAATGATCGTGGTCTTCCTCTTTAGTGGAACAGAAACTTCTGGATACACACATGGAAAAAAAAATAAGTCTAACAATCATGAACCTACAACAATCAGATGCTATGTGTTGCGTTCAGTGGCTCGATGTGGTCAGGGAATGTTTGCTGTCTCGTATCGTGTAGTCGATGATGGTTCATTGTTTTTGTGAACTTTGTTCCTCTTCCACCTTTTTTTTTTTTTTTTTTAAATCTCATGTTGTGTATTTCCTTTATCGAGCCTCCGGATCAAATTTCATCGATAACTCACTGGGTTATAGTCACCTTCTTTACACTTTTACTCTAAAAATCTACTTTTTATTTAAATTAATGACTACAAGGCTAATTCTCTTCATTTGTAGTCCTCCTGATCACAGACACACACAGTTATTTTAGACGTTTTTTAGAATTTTTTCTAAAAACTCAGGTGATCTACTCACCAATTATGCCAATGTTGCCATATTTTCCAGACAGTAAGTTGCCCTATGTTTAGACAGCCCAGGAAATCCTAATTTCACTGTGTGCCTGATCTTGTTGTTACATCTTTTGCAAAATTGCACATCATAAAAAGATTTGGATGCGAGTTGAAAGAATAATGTAACATGATTGATGGCACCTGCTACTATGTACAAGCCATCAACAGAAAGTCGATATACGGTAACTATTGTACACCTACGAATATGGTAGGAAAGCTGCAAATATGGTAAGAAAGCTGCAAATATCTTAGGCAAAACATAAACACTGTTTGGTTGTTATATGAAGCAATTTTTTTACTCAATGTACTCAATCAACTCAATGATGATGTAAAGTTCTTTAATGACATTACATGTATATTGTTAGAAGACTTTAATCATCTAAGGAGCACATTCTCACCTAGTTTGTTATAGGATTCGTAAATCTTGCAATGTGTAATGGAAAGGTGCGGGGATGAGTCCAAAATTATCCACACTCCGGTTGGCCGCACTGTCTTATCAGCGCTCTCATTTCAAGTCTACTGTCTCCGCAGTCACTGCTGTGCAAGCGTGAATGTGTTACATCAGTTGATTTGTAACTTGTGGTGCGAGCAAAAATGATTTGTTGTGATTTGCACGAAAGAAGAGCAGCGTGCAGTGAATAATTTTCTGTGGTCTGAGGGTGTACCTGATGCCGAAACAATTCACGGAAGAGCATCAACAGAAGCGTTTGGAGATCTGCAAACAAAATTTGTCTACAGGTGATGAGACATGGATTTATGACTTCGAGTCTAAGAGTAAACAGCAGAGTATTGGAACGGAAACATCTTCAATCGAAAAAAGTTCAAAAGTCAACCATCAGCAGGAAAATTGATGCTTACAGTTTTCTGGGATTCTCAAGGGCCAGTATTGGAACATAACCAGGAAAAAGATTCAACAACCAACAGTGCTCGTTACATTGCGAAGCTTATTGAAGAGCTGAAGCCTAAACCTCGGATTAGACGCGGAGGACAGCTATCCAAGAGACATGACGCTGAATGTCTGCACATTTCTGTACACTTTTGACACTCTGCAAGAACTTCATTTTGAGGTGTTAAAGCATCCTCCCTATAGTCCTGGCTCCATTCACATGTTAGGTCTCCGGAAAGCAGCCATATGAGAGAGAAGATTAACTTCTGATGGAGATGTCAAGACAGGGCTGTGTTCATGTGTTCAAAGTGTATTGAAAAGCAAGGAAAAATTATGTATTGGTCTTTTCATTAAATTCTACAGCCAGCGTGTGGATAATTTGTGAATCAGTCTCTTATTAAGTTAAAAGAATCGTGTAATCATGCCCTCTAAATACAGCTTTAGAGAAAGAATCGATAAATATGGGCATTGTCCTACAAGCTCAACTAATGCACCAAACATTTTTAACTTGGTAAGGTTTGTATTTACTTTAAAATGTTTTTTTGTCCTGTTAGTGTTGCCTAATTTCAGTGCAAAAAGCTTATTGTTTTCTTTCTACATAGCTTTTACTTGTCTGATTACTACCACTACACCTAATGTTTTATGCTAGCACCGAGCTGATGTTAATTTAGCACACAGTAAACAAAGTTGTGGCAGCTTAAACTAAAGACATACAGGTAGATGCTTTTCATTAGCTTAAATGAAAAAAGCCTTTATGAATTTATAAATCACCACATGGACTCAAATATACACCTTTATTATTTCACATTTTTGGGTGATTTTGCTATCTACCTACAGTATAGTCTTTAAAAGTTACCTAGCTAATGTTTAGCTAGCTGTATAAAATAATTGCTTTGTAACTTAGCTAGCTGGCTAGCATTATCAAGTTGTTGAAAAAAATATGACTAATTATCAAGCTACTAGTATATAAGAATAACAGTGTTATACTGTGTGCTTCAATAAAACAGTTAAGAACAAGGAAGTTGTCAGTGGCATAGCTAAGCATAAAAGAGATAGTGTCGCTTTGCAGAATAAACTGCTTTATAAGGTAAAATGTTAGCATTAAGCTAGCTAAACATTATCTACATAATTTAAAGAGCAAGCTAGCTCAACTCTGTAGTTTAGAATGGGGTTTAACAGATTAGCGTAACTGATAGAGTAGTGTGCTGACCGCGTAACTACTACAGTAAGTAAAAGGAACAATAAAGTCAAATGCTTACCGGGTTTGTTGCTTTTTGATGCTTCTGTTGCATTTTTGATGTAGGTAATAAGTAGTAGAACTAGCACCTGGGCAACAAATGTGTCTCTTATTGTCTGGAAAATACGGTAATCTTTATAATTCATATATACGCACATAGACACAGAGTAAATTTTTTAAAAGTCTAATTGTATTTAATCTAAAAAAAAATCCCCATTTTTCATTAAAAAAAGTGAAGAAAATAAGCCCAGCGTTTCGCATTTCTGTGTTGAATCTTCATTTGTATCTAAGCTGCACTAATTCCGCAGACCTTTACCAATGCAATAATGTACAGGACGTTCGATATTGATATTCTCCGTAGTGTATTTAATGTTTACCTGAAACGTTGCAATACTTGTTGTACTTTATGGAGTGGAGGAGGTGCTAAGAGACATAGAAACATTTTATTTGTATTTTTAAAAAGAAAACCCTCATTTGCAAAGAATTCTTTATTTCATACATCACGATATGTATGTATGTGAAAGAGGATGTACATAACAATATTTCCTTTTCAATAAAAAATAATATATTTAAATGATTTTCTTCCCAAATGATACTGTACAGTTCTTTTTTCCCATTAAAATAAAATACATATTTGAGTTTTTTCTTTTTGTGGGGGAGAAATAATACTATCGAACAGAGAATTTAGAATAAGGAGCAGGAATTTGGAAAAAGGAGCATGTTTGAGGTAAAAAGAAACAAAAAAAAACAATGATTAATATGATGTGAAATGTACAGTATTTATTTTCGGAAACTTTATTTTCACATTTCTTTTCTTTATTCAGTGGAGTTTGATGTGTTGTGATGATTGTTTTGTGTTTTACATTGTGTTTCTTTTATTAAAGCCTCCAGGTTAGTGCTTCTTATATGGAATTGTTGGCTTGTGTTATGTTATCCACAAGGGTAAATTCTCATCAAGGTCAATTTCGCACATGGTATCCAAGCATAGCAGCCTGTGAATGTTTCACAGTTGTGTAGGGTAAAATAAAAAACTTTGAACATTTCTTTTCAAAAAAATGACATGCAGATTAGGCTAATTGGCGTTCCCAAATTGCCCGTAGCAAATGTGAATGTGTGTGTGAATGTGAAGGTCTTACCGCGGTCATACAAAATGGGAATAAATTCAATGGTCACCATTGGCCTCCACGGTGCCTGATTGAACTACAAAGATTCCTAGATGGATGGATGAATGGATGATGCTACAGTATATAGCTATGATAAGTAAACCTGTACTCTAATACATCAATCCATCTAGGAACTTTTGAGGTCCAACTATGGACTGTGGAGGCTAATGGTGACCACTGTATTTATTCCCATTTTTATTATACCCATTGTAAAACTCCATGCACACAGACCCCAAGGCAGGAATCGAAGCTGACCCTGGAGGAGCAAGCCAACAGTGCTAACCACTAACCGTTAGTGGTTGGGCCACAAATAATAATATTTCTAGTCTTAGGCAGAAATATTATTATTTGTATCAACTTATTTGTACAAAACCATTTAATATTTCCAAACATACCTTAAACATTTAGAAATAAATAACATTGTAGGAGAGTTTTGGCTCAGAGGGCTAAGGCAATAAATTACTGACCGGAAGGTCGGCGGTTCTAACTCCAGCTTCACCAGGTTGCCATTGTTGGGCCCTTGAGCAAGGCCCTTACCCCTATCTGCTCCAGGGGTGCTGTATCATGGCTGACCCTGCGCTCTGACTTCAGTTACACTGGGATATTCCAGGAAAGAATTTCACTGTGCTGCAATGTATATGTGAAAAATAAAGGCTTAACCTTTTTTAAAAAATCATGCTTATAAAGAAAACAACTTATTACATGACAGACCAGATTTTAGCTAAAAAAAATACTAATAATGATGGCTCCTGGGTTTTGAATGAAAATAAAAAAGAGCTTTGACAACTATTATATACTTCTGTTAAGATTTTTTGTTAAAAGTATTTTAAGAATTACAAAGAAGTCGTGAGTAGTGAACAATTCGACCTTTTAATCGTTTTCCTTTTTATTTTATTTTTTAAAGTATAACAACACACATCCGGGTTGGGTTTTCTTTTTAACCGACAATGTACCAAAGATCATTTAAAGTAACACAGAGAGGAATTGATTCGCGTTTCACAAATACATAACATATTCCTCCCTTCATATTTTTTTCAATTTTCTAGACAAAGTAAATATTTTTCAACAACAACTTAAATTACTTTAACAGTAACATTTTCTCACCAACTTGTAACACATAACTAAGGATAGAGGACTACCTCTGTTCCCGGACATACAGTAACCCTGGGAATTATTCTGTCTCCGTGTTGAGGGTTAGTCGCTGGACTAAAATTTCAGTCTGTTTGGAGGCCGTTGCACTCTTTTAGGATATGACCGTCCCACGGGCACTTTCATGGGGGCCTGATTGCAAAAGCACAGGTTAATCGGTGCTAGAGACGACCTAGTTTTTTAAGAAACATGAAGCCTGCCAAGCACACCTTTAGGAACTGCTGCTTGTGCTGTATAAAGAAAGTGACGAAGGTGATGTCTACCCTATTCCACATACTGTACATGAGCTACTGGATGACCATGGGGAGCTAGTGTTACACTGACTGGTTGGATTTTTAATATCTCTCCAACTCTAAGAGCACAGGCAGTTTTGCTCCTTCTGGATATTAGGACAAGCGTTTTGCTCTTGTTCCACTTGTGATCCTGATTTTTCTTTCTGGTTGTTCTTACTAATTAGACCAAAGGGGGAAATCTTTTTATTATTATTATTATTATTATTATTATTATTATTATTGTTATTATTATTATTATTATTGATATTATTATTATTATTATTATTATTGATATTATTATTATTATTATTATTATTATTACATACTGATTGGTTATGATACCATATTTTGTTAAATTATTTGCTGTGACCACTGTTGTACTGTATAAACATATACAGTAATTATAATTAAATCACGAGGATGCCACTTGTAGATAGCATCTAAAAGATGCTGAAAAATCTAACTTAAACTACTTACTTACTTAAACAGTGCAATTTTAAAAATATAACATAACTTTGGTGTTTGTATGGTGGACCAAAATAGAAAGCTGTATTCATATGGATAAAGATTTTATCCAAAGCATCTCCATTTAAAACAGGATCGAACTGAAATGTTTAGTGATGCATATGAGTGGTGGCATGATTGGAACAGGACACCAGTGTCTTGGGTGGGATTGTTATTCAATGTTGGGTATTTGGTATATGGGTGTAAAAATTTCAGACATCAATTAGACACCTTTCTAAGAATTGTGTTCCCTCGAGAGAATATACACGATTTGTAGTGACAACATCCTGTAATATCTGATTCCACCCAATGAAGTTTGATTTGTTGACAGGTGAGCTTACCAAGAGACAAGGTATCTAGAGTGTATTTATCATGCTATAAGTCTTGCACACCCAAGCAATGGAAATTTGAATTGATGAAAGGTGACGCGTATAAGAGCTTAGGATTTTTCTTCGGCAGCAATGAGCCTTTATTTCTTATCATCCCTGTGCTCTAAATTGCATCTCTCTCACTCTTGCAGGAAGAGAAATATATAATGTTGACAAGTTGATGGAAAATAATTTTACAGTCTCAGATATGTTTATTTATTTTTTTTTTTTTTTGCAATATAGCTATGTATAGTGTCTAGGAAAGAGGAAGTCTGAAGTAGATATTAATAATGGGTGTTTCTTAAGACCTATTCAGATGACCTTAGGTGTATAGCCAGGTCCATATATTCTGGTGCAAAAGTAAGGTTTTTTTTGTTTTTAAATGGACAAGTTCTAAATTCTAAGTAATGGAACAAACTAACATAATTACGAACATAAGGATTGCCTTTAATACTTGTAGTATACTTGTAATCATTTGCAGCCAGTAAAGCACACTGGCATCTTCTGGTTAGAAAAAATAGTTCCAGCGAGCCATAGACAGTTGCATGAATATTCATCGAGACACAGGCTATAAGAACTATTACCATATAAGCAATGGGGAAGAGCAAAGAGGGTGTCGTTTGATGGACTTACATGGGAAAGGCATGGGAAAGTTCAGACACTATCACCAAACCTTACAGCTGATGTTCTGAGATTTTTACCCTGAAGTGTTTTTAGAATGATGCAGGAAAAATATCCACATCTTTATATTCAGAAATGAGGTCAGATGAGAATGCTTCTAGCAGTCGAACAGGAAGGATATGGAAGCATCTCGGAATGGACAAGACACTGAGCCTCAAGGCAGACAAGCTACAAGAGCAGAAGAGCACATGGGTTTCACTCCCGTCAGCCAAGAACAAGAATCTGAGGCTACAGTGGGCATAAGATCATCCAAACTGGACAGACTGGAAAAAACCTCGCCTGGTCTTTTTCCCAGTAAGTCACTGAGATCACATTTTCCCTATTCTGAGGAACTGACCGCTCAGCAAAAAAAAAAAAAGAGGTTGAGATTTTAGTCTGTAAAAGACTACTCAACTTCTTCTCACTATATTTTTACATTTAATATATTTTTTTTCTGTTTGTAATGCTATCAATCAAAATAAATGCAATAGGACCATGCTCTGCAATGTAACCTTCTATGCTCTTCACTACACCCTTACAAATAAGATTTTTCCAGTTTCATGTTTAAAATTCAAGAACAATGAAACATTAACATTAAAACCACTTTTGTGTTTTCAATAGGTTTACCGAGCCTTAGCAAAGCTGGAGGTTATGTATTATGGTCATGTGATCTAGTCATTGTAAAGCACAACTTGTCTGGGAACACAGACACACACACTGTAATAAGATTTTATAATGAATCCAGGGATATGATGAATTAGGGAAAAGTGACTATTTCTAGCTAAATTTATAATTCATGCTGTAATGCTGCACAAACACATCCTTAATGCAGGCCATTTCTTTCACCTTCATTAGAAGTGTTTGTTCTAGAGGGCTCAATCATACTGAACTGTGTCATGATCATGACAGGACTATACATGACCTGCTCTAGGTATTTAAAACATGTCCTAAACTCACCTGAAGTGTTACTTTTCCCGATGGATCCTTTTGAACGAAACCTCTCTACAGGATATGAAATAATTTTAACCAACATGTCAACCTAACCAAGATATTCTATATATGATTTGAAGATACAGTATTTGTATATTAATATGAACTGTGTTTTATCTTTCCAGATGTGTCCAGGTCTATGAAACAAAAACTTAATCAGACAAAACAAAAATCCCAGAGGTACTTAAGTACTAATTCCATTATGCAGATTTAACGTGTAAAACTAATTTATTCATTTATTCTTAAACTCGTCTCCAAACCCAGATCACGTTTACATTTGGATTACACTTAATTACAGATTTAGAATACATTCATTCCTTCTTACTTTTATTTTCTTTAATGTGTTTACTGTAATCCTTCATGTTTTATTTCCAAGAAAGCCAGGTCTTCTAGTCCAACATCGGTGTCTGACCTCACAAATGCACTTCTGAAAGAACGGTCAAAGATTCCCATAAACACACACCTAAACCTTGGAAGCTGTTTTATCTGCAAAGGGTGGGCCAACATCATATTAAAAGTTATGGATTAAGAATGGGATGTTACTCAAATTTATATGTACAGTATGTGATGGCAGGCAAGTGAATACTTTTGGATATATTATTTGAATATAGTGTGTATACTGTATATATATATTAGTGCTGTCAATCGATTAAAAAAAATTAACTAATTAATCGCACATTTCTTTTGCAATTAATCGCGATTAATCACAATTTAAAGACTGAAACTTTTTGTATATGTAAATGTAAATAATTAATGTAAACTCAAGACAATTTCAAGACAATAAAACTATTTAAATTCAAATATGATTGTTTATTGGAATTTTTGTTTAACTTGTAACACAGATTTTCTCATGTAAACAACATACCTGCAATAAACCATCAATATCCTCCAAATTAACTGTTGGCTTAAAAGCCATATTTATTACAGAAATAAAAACACAGGTATGTGCCATTTGTGTCATTTGAATTTCAAAACAATCAATGCAATTTACATTGGCGAGGCCCTGTAGAGATTGTTTCGGTGGGGTGTTTTGCTTTTAAGTGATATGTCAAAGACGAATTACTTCTGTGGTATTTAAATTCAGCTTTGCAAAATGTACAGATTACTTTTGTTTTATCCACAGAACCATCCGGCAGAGTTTTATACTGAAACTTTCCATCTAAAAGTCCTTCCTTGGTCTTATCCATACTTCTTTGCACGTTGAACACACGTCGGCCACAACATGAAATTAAAAAAAACTGCAACCGAGTTAATTGCGTTAAAAAATTTTAATGCATTAAATATTTCAAATTAATCGCATGCGTTAACGCACTAATTTTGACAGCACTAATATATATATATATATACACTTATACACACTATATTTTTTTCTCAATAAATGTCTGAATTACACACTGATTCTAAATATCTGGGCTCTTCTAAATATCTGGTATGAACAAATTAAAATCTTACGAGAAAGAAATTAAAGCACTGGTTTATCTTTTCATTCCTTTTTATAGCTGTGAGACTGATTTGCATAGAGAGTGTCTCGCAGGGCAGATATACTGTACAGGTTTTTTAATGTGTTATCTCCTTTTCCTAAGTGAAATCCCATAGCACTGACTGTGGATAGATGCGTGTTAGGGTTTAACACAATTTAAAAAATTTACTTAAGCACTAAGGAACGAACCTATAATTAATAAGAGACTGAATTAATTCATTCATGCATTTTAATCCCTGCCTTTTTTTCGTTACTTTGATTTCCTTCTTAACCCGAACAGTGCTTTTCACTTCAGTTCTGAAACAAAGAAAACACTTTAAGAATTTAAGACTTTTTTCAGTTTCTTTTTCAGCCTGTATAGTAATCTTACATGAAAATATTGCGTGGACAACATTAGACAACATCTGCTTGCATAATACATTTAACTGTGAGCTGAAACACCAGTGGAAAATGATCCTGGCCGAGGTAAGTCCACTGCAGTCGGTAGCACTTTCAGTGAGTGGAACGCTCTCAGGAAAAGAAAAAGGCCTGGTTTGATCACCAAAGCCGTTCTGTTCCTGCAGGACATTGCACAAACATTTCATACTGCACACCGCACCACTTGCAAATTATAGGAACATGCCTGGGGTTTTAGCCGCATCCTCTGTATCGTCGTGACCCCGCTCCAAGCCATTTCCACATGTTCGGAACATTAAAGGAGTTCCTGAGAGACCAGCGTCTTAGACATTAAGCAGGCAGTCCGATCATGCCTCGGGCGTACTGAGGAAACTTTCGACCTTGGTGGTGTCCAAGCTCTAGTGAAACACTGGGTCTTTAATTGTTTTTTGATCACATTCTCTTTCTATTTGTCTCTTGCGTTGTATGTCTTAATTTCTGTTCCACACACTTCTATCTTTTTCAGCCTCTCCCGCTTATACTCACTCTCTGTCTTTCCATCTCTCTACATCACTCGCCCCATCACCCCCATTACTCGCCCCATTGTTCCTGAAAAGACCTTTCACCACTATACCATCTGTATACCTGGTGATGCAGGGAAGTTATGCAAAGGCACACATTTATGGGTACACAGGGTGCAGAGCAGCAGACTCAGCATACAACCCTGTGGGACACAAATAAATATAACATTTATGGTTTTAAATTTGGGAAGACCATGACTGGCCTGACGGTTTAAGATTAGATTTTACACAACACATATAATATATAGTTTAACTATCCATCCATCCATTCATTGTATACCACTTAGCCCATGTAGGGTTGCGGGAACCCTGGAACCTATTCCAGGGAACTTAGGGCACAAGATGGGGTACACGCTGAATGGGTCGCCAATCCATTAGTCTATAGTATATCCAGAGAAAACCCACTCTCCATGTAAACTCCACATACAAAAGAGAAGTGTTGGAGTATATATAATTTGGAGTATAATACAATACAAGATATTTTGGCAAACATTATTCAGATGTTTCTGTTTTTAAATAAGCACTACGAAAAGTTTGATTCTTCTCCCTGTTTCTCTGTCTGCTTATTAACATTCTGTGTAGATGCGTGCTGGCGGCATTAATGAAACATTCGTTCTTGACATTTTTATCCAGCATCTCCTCCACTTTACTCTGGTGCGTCTTTATTGGCTGGGTAATGAAATATGGAAGTGATTATTCATTCTCTCTACACAGACGATGATGACAGTTGTGTTATGTCTCAGATCGGAGACGCACCATCCCGCAGAACGCTGATTAGCCCAGACTGGCCTTCACCTCTCTGTTTCATTATCATTGTGATACTAATGCTATCAGGCACATGTCCAAATTACTGGATGAACAAGAAAGCCGATACTGCTGCTGCTTTTGATGCACATTGTTAGGTCTAACCTTTGTAGCTTCCACAACATTGGTTGTGGAAGTGTTATTTATTTTGAGATGACCCTTTTTACATGGAAATGAGCCTAAAGCAGAAGTCTTTGCTTTCCATCCTTGTTTTTTTTTTCTTGCTTTTAAACTCTTTATTATTTCAGCAGCTCATTATCAGCTTATTCATAGAGTAAACATTTTTTTAAAGTTGCTCATTAATAGTGTGTATTGATTAATAGGTGTATTGATTGTGCAGAATAACAGAACACAGTTATGAGAGTAAAAACTCCCTATCTCTATTTCAATAGTGCTTGGATACCATCAATCTACGTAGAAAGTTTTCTCACTACACCACAGCTATGGTCAGTCTGCCTGTCTGAAACACTGGCCTCCCGGGAACTCCTTTAACAACCCAAACATGTGAAAATCAATTTAATTAATTCAATTCAATTCAATTTTATTTATATAATGCTTTTAACAATTGTCATTGTCTCAAAGCAGCTTCACAAAAATGAAAAGAAAATTTATGGAAATGTGTATGTGTGAGAAAAATATGTCTATAATAATGAGATGAATGAAAGAATGAATGATGAATGAAAAGTCTCTGATGAGCAAGCCAAGGGTGAAGGCGAAATGTGTCTAGATAATAATGAGATAAATAAATAGAGATGAATTGGTCAGAACTGTATGAGGGATGTGGCAATAACTCCCAGCCGAGTTCGTGTAAGTTGTCTTGAAATGATTGTGTGTACAGTTCGCACAAACAGATGTGTCTCTTCTGCATGTTGGCATAGAAAAAAGACGGGCTGGTGAGGGAACAATGGTTTGTCGTGGATATAATTCATGTAATTACTGAACGCATAAAATAGTAACTATACATAGCATCAAAGTGTTTTTTACTTTCATTTACCAAATGTTTTTAGTGTTTCATCTTCTGACCAACTTGAACCAGTTCTTGCGGCAGCGACATCCGTATCACATATTTAACTTGACAGTGAGCATATAAGAGTGTGTTAGAGTATATCAGCATTACTGTTTACACATATTTATGCATTTTGTAGGCACCCGTATCCAGAGCAACGTACATTTATCATATTTCTACAGCTAAGCAGATGAGGGTAAAGGGGCCTGGCTCAGTTCCTGCTAAACCACACATTTGTTTCCATCCTCCACCACACCCACATTAGCTCAGGCAGGGTGTGCTAACACTTTGATAAATGGTATGACATTTACATCGAGTCATTTTCCATAGTAGTTCTAAAAAAAAAAAAACAGTATAAAATGAATTGACAGATCTGTAACATTTTATAACATTGCAAAAGGCAAATAATATTATACCATAATGCCTTTAAATCAGATTGGTTAGAAGGTGTTGATACATTTTCTATACAACTCTAATTATTTTGACATCTCACTGCATTTAATAAAAACACTTTGCATGTGATGGTTTATTACTGATTGCTCTAAAATTGTTGTCAGCAGACTTGTATCTAAGTCTATATCAATGAACATCAAAACGGTTGGCTTCAGGTTAAATAAAATTCCCTTTTCTTTTTTTTGTATACGCACGCTATTAATATCCTGGATGTAATTTTTATAAAGCTTTTTTGTGATAATAACAAACATGGAATCTAAACAGAAACTACAATTAGGGCTACAGTTTATTAGCACAAACTGTTGGCTAATGCTAATGCCAATTATCAAGCTAATAGTGCTAATAGGTGAAACACAGCAAGGAACCCAACAAGAGAAAATCACCAATGAAACAACTACAGTAAAGATCACAGATGCAAAACAAAAAATCTAGACACACTAATCAGACAAGACAAGGTGTAGGTGCATGTAATCAAGATCATATGACTGATGAAGTGCATTCTGGGAAATGGAACCTGGTGTTCCGTTCCACAGTCTACTTCAAAGGCTGCTCCCTGTGCAGAGAATGTCAGTTAAGGGGATTTCCCTTGATAACATAATCACAGTGGACACCTGTCACTGCTGCTGTGGAACGTTCACACTGCAGGAATTTAATATTAAATATTTATTGAAACAAAAAAACAATACCATCATAAAACATATACTATTGCATAATAATGTGTATAAATCGTGAATAAATTATTTAATTCTTTCATGAGATGTACAGAGAAATTATTATTGTGCAGGTTTTCTTTTGAGTTTGATTACTTTTATTGTCTACTAAATTCACGTTATTTGTGTTATATTAAATTATCTCATCCTTGATGATAATAATAATAGTAGATGCCCTGATAAGCCATAACATTATGACCAACTCCTCTTGCATTCAAAACAGTAATGACCTGTGTAGCCCGTCTATTGGTTTGGACTTCACTCCCCCTGTGCATCAGTGAGGCCTGTCCACCCATGACCCTATCGCCAGTTCAACGGTTGTCCTTCCTTGGTACGTCCTGACCACGGCAGCCTAGAAACATCCCACAAAAGCTGCAGTTTTGGAGTTGCTCTGATCCAGTTATCTAGCTATCACAATTTGATACCCTTCTCATAGTAGTTACATTTTTACAACGATTCGTTAAAATGGCACCTCGAAGTGGGTGGGATATGTTAGGCAGCAAATGAAACTTTTTTCCTGAACTCAGTGTGTCAGAAGTAGAAAAAATGGGTAAGAATATGGTTTTGAGTGACTTTGAGAAGAGCCAAATTGTGATGGCTAAAGGACTGGGTCAGAGCAACTCCAAAACTAGATGTTCCCAGAAAAGTGATCCAAGGAAGGAAACCCGGTGAACTGGCGACCGGATCATGCACATGGGAAGTGAAGACTGGCCTGTGTAGTCCTATCTAATAGATAAACTACTAGAGATCAAATTGCTGAGGTTAATGCTGGTTGTGATTAAAAGCTGTCAGAACACATATTGCATCACTGTTTTGGTGGGAAAAGGGAGGACCCACTCAAAATTAGGCAGGTGGTCATATATGAAGTAATTGCTGATCTGTGTATAAAAATCCCTTTTCAATCTCCATTTTTTCTCCATGGAGATGCAATAACTGATGAGAAATTATTTCACGTCCACTTCCGATGGAGTGAAGACCCGTTGTTCACCTGCACCATTCATAGTTCCCTTTGAACTGAGCAGTGGTTTGGAATCTCGCTTACCATGGCTGAATAGCCTGTGCAGTAAACTTCATGGGGAACTTCAACCAGATCGAAGCACACCACAAACGCCAGGAAGCACCATGACAGAGAGAGAAAAAATGGTGAGGAATCTACAAAAGAAGGTTATAAAAAGCACAGTAAAGCTTGTGTTTCTCAATTAATTCAACTTGAAAGTTCTGAAAGGAGAGGATTAAATGTCAGAGGTTTAAAAACCCATTTTATTCATCTGTGTCGAGAAATATAATAAAAAACACTCATTAAAATTTCCTGATTTTCCATATCATAACTAATTTGTGTCAAATCGAGAACATTTTACTGGAAATCAAGACAATCCGTTTGTTCCTAGGCAGTGAGAACCTCTTTTAGTGTTTCTTAAACACTCTAATGAGGATAATTCTGATTCTGTTTACCGACAGGTTTTTGGAAACTGATTTCCAGCAATATAAACTCTCTTTAATCATGACGCCTGAACTGCTGCTTACCTCTTGAGTCCTTCTAGTCTAATTGCCTGAAGCGAATGCTGCTTTTTACTGCAGAGGGCTTTTTTCCCCTCCAATTTTCAAAATTATTATTAAATAGGTGCTTGTTTTTCAAATTTCCTTTTAGTCAGCATAGAAGCTATTATAGCTAATCAGCCTGATTGAATCTTCATTGTGCTGCCAATTTTTTTGCAAAACTTCACACACAAAAAATGCTGATTATGCTGGACAAACTTTTCTGTTGTGCAAAAAAAAGAAAATTGGTGATTATCTCAGCCACAGGTTTATGTTTAGTTTCCATATGACCAGCGAGTACTATGCATGCCTGTGCACAGCCTCAATGCAGAAAGACTGTTGACGTATCACAGAGAAACGGTGGAGAATTAGCAGTTAAGGAGCCACCCAGTAGGCGTAGATGCATGGATGCGCTGGTGTGATTTATGCTTGGTGCATGCGCTTTCGTGTCTCAGCAGGAATTCAACTGCAGTCTGCGGTTCTCCAGATGAACAGTGGCTATTTTGTTCTCAGCATGTGACATGTCACTCAAATTACAGACGGACTGCTGGTCTGTAACCTGAAGAGACAGATATTGACATTTTAATTGCTCTAATGAACTGCAGTGGGATGTGTACTCTGTAGTGGAGTGTGAACGTTGCTCTGAGGCATCGAAAAGTCAATGGAAGCGTAATGGATTTACAGATAACAGCTTGGGGTGCCAACCGATTAGTACACCTTTTTGTGTCTTTCTTTCATCCTTTTTTTCAAGTGCTTGACTTTGGGGAAAGAATCCTGTAAAAAAACAACAACATTGGACTATGAACTTGAATTAGCATTAAAATTGTTAAAATACGTTTACATTCTGGACCATTCCACAAAGACACTTTAATAACCTTGGCACAAAGTCACTTTTTCTATGCATATTTGCACACCATTATATTTCTATTTGTACAGTATATTTCTATTTTCAGTTTCTATTTTTAGTTCTATTTTTCCTAGTTAAATTTTATTTTATTTATTACATTTTTTTATTTAAATTTTCTATCGTATTTCTTTTATTCATATTTATTACTTATTATAAGCTTTAATTCTCTTTTTAAGGTCACTGGCGGTCGTGTAAGCATTTCACTACATTTCGTACTGTGTATGACTGTGTATGTGACAAAAAAAATTTGAATTTGAATTTGATTTTATTTGAAATTGTAAACTAGGAATGTGAACAAATTTGTTTATGTGAAATTAATTTTAAACTAGTGCTTACTGTTAACTTACACAACATGAAACATGACAAAAATGATTCTGATGATAATTAGATAAATGATTTTAGGTAAATTTCCTCGTGGCCAATCCCCACTGTTGGGCCCTTGAGCAAGGCCCTTAACCCTCTGACCCTAACTTCTAAATGGGATATGCAAAAACAAAAAATATTTCACTGTGCTTTAAAGTAGATGTGTACACATAACTGAATTTTGATATTAATCTTGTAGAGCACAACTAATTGTGTTTTTTTTTTTTTAACTTAACTGCAATGAATCCTACTGAAAAGTTATAAAAGATGAGAATTCTGAATGTCAGATATATCAGACCTTTCATTCTATATAAACTGCATTAAAATGATTAAATTTTCTTGATTTCCTAAATCTTGTATAAAATGTCGCCCAGTGTACAGTAAGTGCCTCACTGGTTCATTTCTTTACTCAATCAAATCTCTTTTGGTTGTTGTGTAGGATGATGTGGCTCAGAGCAGAACATCTGTGAGTGGATAAGTCTGTCAAAAAGGATAAGCAACAGCACAAGAGGATGAGGAGTAATGTCAAGCCAAAAAAATAAAAAATAAAATGCAGAGGTGGATGCTACAAAATGTGCAAAAATAACAGATATGTGTTGCTGTAAGGGTCTGCGGTTGCTTGTAGTACAAAGCACTGTTCAGGTGGAACAGATTGAAGAAGAGGTGGCTGGCCATGGCCATTGCCAAGCAGAGAGGGAGGCACGTAGCAGGGAAGCCTAGGAGCGTGATTCACAGGAACCGAGTGAGCATGATAAAGCCGAGGGACAGAGCGAGTCAAGGGACAAAGCGAGCTAAGGGATAAAAGCGAGCCAGGGGACAAAACCAGCCGAGGGACATATTAAGCATAGAAGGACAGGGAATAGAGAGAGGCTGAAAGGTCGAAGGAACAGAGTAAGCCAAGAGACAGAGTAAGCATGACAGGGTGAGACCCAGAATGTAAGCATGATATTGCCAAGGGAAAGAGTAAGCATGACAGAGTGAGGGACAAAGTCAGCGTGACGGGGCTGAGCGGTTAGTTTTGGGTAGCCATACACCTAATTCTGGTTAGTTCAAGAGCTACTTCCAATAAGCCGTACAGCTAGTTTTGGGGAAAGAAAATAGTAAAATCGGTACTAAATGCACAGACAGTTTAAAAGCTATCAATTTGATTTAACTCCATACACGTCTCAGCTAAACTTTGGAATGAATTATTGCAGAAAACAAGGGTTGTGGAATTTGGTCCAGATTAATGACGTTCCCAGTGACGAATTTCACGGTCAAAGTGCAGATCAGGAAAATTTATAATGTATTTTGATTTAAGACAGATTCGAAAAAAAAAAAAAAGAGCTACAGTATTCCCTTAAGGCTCTGACAGAACTGTTAACACAGAGTATAAGGGAGTGTAGGAGCTAAAAACTACATTTACAGTAGATGTACTTTAAAACCTGAAGTGGTTTTGGCAAAGAGTGCAGAATGTATGCATATGTAAGGGCTGGTGTAATGGTGGGTGGTGTCTGATTGCTTGTGGTGGGGCATCTGAGCCTGTAATGCCGAGACCAATTTAGTATTTTTTTTCCGAACAAGTGGGATTACATACAAGGTAGGTATTTAAGATGGAATTTATGCAGGAAGTAAATCTCAAAGGGTATAAACATATCCTGGCTGATTGACTTGAATTGGGGTGAAGGAATAGTTCTACAGTTCTTACACATCTCCCACCCCCCACTTCTATTTTTGGAGCATTTTTGCCCCAATTTCTCTTCAATTTGTCTATTTGACAAATCTCCACCAGCCAGCTCTCCCCTATCATATGACAGCTAAAAACAAGGCAGAGTGAAGGCTAAGACGTGCTTTCTACAAATACATGAAACACCCAGACGAAAGCACTACCTACCCATTTCAACACAGCTGACAGCGCCCACGAATGGCTGGTGTTGCCTTGATTGACAGCATAGAGGATGTATGGCAGTATCCCTTAAAGAGACTACTGCTATTTTTGCTCTCTTGGATTGCAGGCTATGGATGGCTGATTCGAATTCTGACTCTTAGCAGCGCTTTACTCTGGTCATGCTCATGGTAGAGCCTTGAACATTTCATTTCAAATTCGGACAAATAAGCAAAACGAATGGAAGTCATATACAGCATCTCTCCATGAAGGTCAAGACTGTTTAAGCGGTTCATCCCGTCATCGATACTTAAGCTCGGCACAAAATCTTCGGGAATAATTTTGCTCTTTGGTTTTCGCCTGATCTTCTCTACCCTTTTTCCACCACTGGCCTGTTCACTATTCCTCCAGAGCTTCAGAGCTTCAGAGCTGTGAGCAACTCCTTGACTCTGCAGCTCTCTTCACCTTAAAATGAATCGGTCTTCCAGACTCAGCTCTTCAACGTTGGAAGGTGAGGTTAAAATCGCTGAGAGCTCTGAGTGGCGACCGCTCAGCGATTTTAACCTCAACTTCCAACGTTAACCTGCATGTTCTCGCCTGAAAGCCTTACATGGTGTGTTAAAATCACCATAAAACATCTCCATCTACTGAAAATTATATATAAGAACAAGGTGTAATTACTATTATTACTATTATTATCTGAATCTGTGGCACTGACGCACTTTCACCTTTAGATATGCGCTGAGAAATAACGCTTGAAATATATTTCTCTGTAAAAGCCCAAGCAGCAGGTTGTTTAATGCAATGCAATTACACATTTCACTGTGTGCTCATTTCTAGACTCCCAGTGTGGAGCTTTTGGGTGGGTGGGTGGGGGGACGACTGTGCCTGGCAGTCTGTCCAGTATTAAAGCTATTCATTTTAGTAAACGCACAACTTTAGATTAATGGATTCTTTTTTTGGCGCCCAGTTTTAAGGCCATTCCTGGACAATAAAGGCATTCTCTGTGGTGAATCCCAGCCCACAGTGCGCACTCATCCAAAAAAAAAAAAAAACTTTCTACTCTATTCCTGTTCTGCTTCTGCTTCTGATCATTTGCTCGCAACATTAGCAATCAATCTGCCTGATTTAACAATTAAATATGTATCATTTGGCGTGACGCGTTGGGGATTCAGTTCTAATTCAAATGTGAAGTGGTCGCACCATGTGCCAGTGTTTCCTCAGGCACAATAATTTCTTATGAACACGCAAGGCCTCTGTTTAGCCTCATTTCATGCCAACTTGCCCCTGGTCCTAAACTCTCCATGTGATCCAAAGCAATAGATGCTAAGTCCAAGTTATGGCCTGTAAAAGACAGACAAAGACTCAGGCAACCATTCCTAGTTAATATTGCTTTGAAATTGTATTTCTAAAGATTGTTATTTTCATATGATCATGATCAAATCCTAAATGAAACTAATATTCACGTTCCTTTTGTGCTTTGCTGGTTCATCTTCCACTTATACAGAGCTGAAAGCTTCGTTTTATAAACGTTTTACAGTTTTCTGTTTCACCATAATGTTTCCAAAGGGAATCCTTTGGCTGAACTTGCAGTTTGAAACCAAAATACTATCTAGTGAGCGTGCCATCAAAGTGGCAAAACAAGCAAAATACAAGAAAATTGTAAACCTGGGAGTGATTGGTTTATTGGTATAATAGAATCATTTCTCAACATATTGGAGCTCTCTTTGGGGGTTGACGTGGTTATGTCTTCATGCTTGAACTGCAGTTACTGGCTTTATCCAGGCTTCTTAATACTTCCTACAGAGCCTGGTCCATCTCGTCCGTAAACATAACAAATAAGCACTTAATTTTGAAAGATATGGCAAATGACCGGTTACAGACATTTTCCCTGTAATTTATCAGCAAGTTATGAAATGTTCTTTTAACAAAAAAAACTCTGCAATAACACAAAGATTGGCTGAATCAATGACTATTTGTTTAGTCGTTCAGGACCATAGTACGCCAGGCCTTCCTAGGTGTTGTCCATGGGGTTTTCTTGGCAAGGATATGGGATGGGGTTATGGGGTTGCCATTTCTTTCTCCAGAGGACCATCTGTGGACAATTTGGTAATGCCGATTAGTATAATCTGCATGTCTTTGGACTATGGAGATTATTTCTCCTTCTTAAATTGTTTATGAAAATATGGACCCGAAAAATACCCACAAGTTTTTATACAGCATGTTGGTATACATTTACAGTATGTATATTCCCACCTGGTAAACCAAATGTAGGTACCTTTAAAGCTTTATTCTAATTCATGCACTTTTAAGGTTAGGATACCTTAAAAATGTTTTAAAGTTACTTGAATTTGAGACTACAAGTTGTTGGTACTGTAGCTTGAGTTCACTCTCTAAACTTTACTCCGACAAAACTCAAACACCAGCTGCAAGGTGGATTTTGTGGGTATTTTACAACAACTAAGGGCACTCACTGAAGTCAAAAATTTGTTTTCAATCCTTTTTTTGTTGTTTGTTTGTATATACATTAAATTAAACATAATTATTCTACAAATATGTGTTTACTTGTAAGTATCCAAATCTTGTTCTTTGCTCGATTAAGGGTTAAAACTGTAAAAAAAAAAAAAAAAAAAAGAAAAATCTCAAAAGATACAACCTCCAAGCCTGCCATACCAAAATATCATAGTGAGGATCTTAGAAAGATGTGCCAGATATCCAAACTGACCTTAATCATCACATGTGGATGACCCCTGTTGTTTGCTCTGAGATCAAATAGAAAAGCAGAAATCATTGTTAAAGTAGAGCAGGTATTAGTCATCCAAGGCAGAACGCCTCCGTAGCATATTTGCTTCGTTCTGTGCCTCTAGGTACAAGCTACCAGCCTACACAACTTCAAAACACTTAGATCTGTTTCCAGAAGAGCACTCTCGCACACAGACGTGTTATCTAACCACTACATGTATCAGCGTGAAGCACTTTTTAAACGCAGCAGGACTCCTAACCAGAGGTTCGGTGAAAAGATTTGAGCAATAAAAAAAAAAAGAGTATGTGAAATTATTAGACACTAGTTAACTCACATTTTTATGACTTCACTCATAAAATTGACTTATAAGAAATTTATATATCTAATTGGAAAATGTCCTGGTCTGTTCAGGAATGAAGAATCCTAAGAGATGACACGTTATTTATTGTAATGTTTTTTTTGAAAGCTTTCAGATCATTATTCCTTTGTTATTATTTGGTGTTGGCAACTGTTTCTCTGGGGACTTGACAGTTCGATAGTTCATGACTGGAACTTCTTACAAGTCTACCTGGGTCTTCAATAACTACCTGGACTCCATATTAACATCAATTAACATCAGCTATTATAGCTGAACTGCCTCCCACCCTACACACTGTATAAATGCAGATCATTTACTC
Organism: Clarias gariepinus; assembly: GCF_024256425.1. Classification (NCBI taxonomy): domain Eukaryota; kingdom Metazoa; phylum Chordata; class Actinopteri; order Siluriformes; family Clariidae; genus Clarias; species Clarias gariepinus. The sequence goes on from NC_071104.1 coordinate 34,673,747, forward strand.
TTTCTGTTTCACCCAAATGAGGATGGGTTCCCTGTTGAGTCTGGTTCCTCTCAAGGTTTCTTCCTATTACCATCTCAGGGAGTTTTTCCTTGCCACTGTCGCCCTCGGCTTGCTCACCAGGGACAAACTGACCATTTTGATTCATACAAATTCACATTTCATACAAACTTAAATAATTCTTTTGACTATGTAAAGCTGCTTTGCGGCAATGAAAATTGCTAAAAGCGCTATACAAATAAAATTGAATAAAATTGAATGAAGAATTATTTCATCTGCCAGGATCACTTTGTGTGCATAGATAAATATTAATAAACTAAGCCCTGTCTTAATGAATTTATAACAAGTATTCTCTGTATATATATTATATAAATTATATATATATATTTTTTTTACTTATATATAAGTAAAAAAAAAAAAATCTGATCAGCTTTAATGTAATCAGGGATATTATTTCAGGTTGAAGCCCACGTACATGTCTGCCTGTCTTTCTGTACGGCAGAACTCTCTGTTTAACTTATTATTTTGTATGTTTATAGAATAAACATACTGTAGCGATTTTCACCGCCACGCAGGAACTTGGAGAGACGAGTGAGCTACTTTGCTGCCCAATGCAAATGGCTGGGAGGAATTTATTTCTCTTCTTTAAGTACACACCAAGACACTCACATCCAACCTCCATAAAACACACCTCAACCACACACACACCTCTGGCCGAAGCCACTAACTTAAACACCTTTTCCCAACAGGGTGAACACAAAACAATCCCTCCCGCAAAGCATGATGGTAGCCCATCAAAACCCCGCCCACGCCACACTGCCCCCACCCGAGCGGTGACCGTCCCCGGTCATCATGGCGAACTCAGTCTAGGAGGCGTGCTGGTGGTCGGCGCTGGCGTTGTGAACGCCAGAGTCTCTTTGCAGAGGAAGGAGGGTTGCAACCGTCCTCCTGAGGCGGCCCGGCCTCCACAGAGTTCGATATCTCGCTGGCGTTGGGCTGATAAGGAGCGAGACGGTCCCGGTGGAGCACGACCACTCGCGACCGCCCCGTCAACCGCACCCGGTAGACTACGTCAGAGAGCTGGGCCAGTACCGTGCAGGGCCCCACCCAGTGAGACATAAGCTTAGGGGAAAGCCCCCTTTTCCTTCCAGGGGAATACACCCAAACCTGCTCCCCAGTAGCAAAGTCTCGTCCCCGGCTGTGGGTGTCATACACGCGGCGCTGTTTAACACCAGCGTCCGCCAAGTGTCTACGCGCTAACTCGTGGACACGGAACAGTTTGTCTCTTAGCGAACAAAAATAATCCAACCCCGGCTTCGTAGGTAAATCCACTTGTGGAGGGGGGCCGAACACCAGGTCCACGGGTGTGCGCAATTCGCGACCGAACATTAACGCCGCTGGCGTCAGCTGTGAAGACTCCTGCACTGCGGTGCGATAGGCCCACAGCACGAGGGGCAGATGTTCGTCCCAATCCTTCTGCCGGGCGCTGGTAAGCACGGCGAGCTGGGTAGTGAGTGTCCGGTTGAAACGCTCCACGAGGCCGTCACTCTGCGGATAAAGGGGCGTGGTGCGGGTCTTTTTCACCCCGAGGCGCTCGCACACCGCCGCAAACACCTCCGCCTCGAAGTTACGCCCCTGATCGCTGTGCAACTGCTCCGGGGCGCCGAACCGGCTGAACACCTCATCCACCAGCACTCGAGCCGTGGTGGAAGCGCTCTGGTCAGGAACGGCAAACGCCTCCGGCCACTTGGTGAAGTAGTCCATGGCCACCAGCACATACCGGTTCCCGCGATCGGAAATGGGAAACGGCCCGAGAATGTCCACGCCCATACGCTCCATAGGTGCCCCCACCCGAAAGTCTTGCAGGGGTGCTCGTGAACGCTGGGTAGGGCCCTTCTTTGCCATGCAGACGTCGCATCTGTGCACAAAGAGTTCGTTATCAGTGTGGCAGCCCGGCCAATAGAAACGAGCGCGCAGCCGCCGCAAAGTTTTTGTTACGCCGAAGTGTCCCGCGCCCGCGTGCCCATGAACCATCCCTAACACCCGTGTCCGCAAAGTCCGCGGCACCAGCAGCTGAAAATACTCGCCAGCGCCGCACGGCCGCTCCCAGTGGCGATAGAGTAGGCCCCCCCGCAACGATAGTCTGTCGAACTGCGAATGGAGCGCTTTTACCTCTAGGCCCAGGTGGGCGACCGCGTTATACTCCGGTCTCCGGCCCGCTTTAACCCAACCTAATACCTGCTGCAGCGCCGGGTCCTTCTCCTGCTCGGCGATTAACTGTTCACAGTCCAGCTGCGGCACCGGCGCAACGGCTATAGGCGATGGTTTAGGCACCGCAGTAACTCGGCTGCACGCCGGCTCGGACGGCTGGTTACCGACGGGGGCTCCGGAGGACTGTGCAGGAAGACTGTTCTGACTCACGAGGTTCGAAAAGTGCTCGACGTCGCAATCACCCGCACACGCTTCTAACCTCTCGCAGTGCCGACAGCGCTCGTTGCTACACGGCCGGCGGGACAAAGCATCGGCGTTAGCATGCAGTTTCCCTGCTCGGTGCTGAACGATAAAATCGTAATCTTGCAACCGCTCAAGCCAGCGCGCTAACTGTCCTTCAGGCTCTTTGAAGCTAAGCAGCCACACTAACGAAGCGTGATCGGTCCGCAGCAAGAAAGACTGCCCATATAAATACGGCCTAAAATGCTTAAGAGCCGCGACGACCGCTAACAGCTCGCGCCGCGTGACGCAGTAGTTCCTCTCCGGTCCAGACAACGCGCGGCTGAAGTAGGCGATAGCACGCTCTTGGCCCTCGGACACCTGAGACAGGACGGCCCCCAGGCCTACATCGCTTGCGTCCGTGTCGAGGATAAACATACGCGTCCGGATATTCTAGAACAGGCGACGTAACCAGAGCTTCCCGTAACTGGGTGAACGCTCGCGCGTGCACCCAGTCCCAGCGAAACGGCTGGTTCTTTCTCGTGAGTTCGTGTAGCGGGCTGGCGATCGTGGCAAAATTCTTTACGAACCGGCGATAGTACGAGGCTAACCCGAGAAAGGTGCGTAGCTGTGACACATTTACCGGTTCAGGCCAATTCTGTACCGCAGCAATTTTGGCTGGATCCGTGGCAATCCCCTGTGCGCTAATCACGTGTCCCAAAAATACGGTCTCTCGCTGCAACAGCTGACACTTTTTGGGATTAAGCCGCAAGTTCGCCCGCCGGATGGATAAAAATACCTCCCGTAGGTTAGCTAACGCGACCCCAAATTCCTTGCCGTGCACCAGTAAATCGTCTAAATACACGACACACCGGTTGCGAGGAATATCTGCCAATACTTTCTCCATCAAGCGTTCGAACGTAGCTGGAGCGTTACATAGGCCAAATGGCATGCGTCGAAATTGCCACAGCCCCTGTCCGATCGAGAACGCTGTTTTAGGACGTGCTTCCGGGGCGAGTTCTAACTGCCAATACCTGCTACGCAAATCCAGCGAGCTAAACCACGCCGAGCCCGCAACGTGTTCAAGCGCATCATCTATTCGCGGTAATGGATAAGAATCTTTGCGCGTTACCTCGTTTAACCGCCGGTAATCCACACAAAACCGCCACGAGTCGTCTTTCTTCCGCACAAGCACAACCGGCGAAGACCACGGCCCGGACGCTGGCTCTATGACGCCCGAGTCGGCCATCTCCCGCAGCGTCTGCTCGGCGATAGCCCGTTTAGCTAATGGGAGCCGTCTCGGATGTAGCCGCACAGGAGCTGCGTTACCCGTATCTATGGTGTGCTGCACCAAGTTGGTATGAGTGCACTCGCGCTCGTCTACCGCGAAAATATCCGCGAACTCGTGCAAAAGAGACTTCACGGTGTCGGTCTGTGTCGGACTTAGCCCCACACTGCTACGCTCTATCAGCTCGGCCATTATCCTCACTCGGTCGGCTACCGGATGTTTACCTGGCGCGTCCACCGGAAGTTCCGCCCCCCTGGTGCGTGCTACTAACACGTCCGGCTGCGCTTTGGGCACTAGCAACCTAGCTAACCCGAAGTTACCGCACAGAGTGCCGTCCGCGAGATTCAGTACCGCGCCCCACCTTTGCAAAATGTCTAACCCCAAAATACAATCATCCTCTATGTCTGCCTCAAAGAATGGATGAGAAAGAATGACTGTACCTACTTTTATTCGCACTGTGCGACAGGCCCGTATCTTCAGGTAACTCCCCGACACGGTGCGAATGTTCAACGCTGGTTCCGGCAGCATACAACCGCGCTCGCCGCGCCCCAATAGGCCCCAGCGCAGCAGCGAAACTGTAGAGCCGGTGTCTACGAGCGCCCGCAGCGAAACGTCGTCCAGGCCACAGTCCACGTACACACCCGCGCGATTCCCTAAACGTCCCGAGCGGAAGTTACATCCAGCAGTTGGGGAAACAAAAACGGCTGTGGGAGGCGGCTTCCCCTCAGCGCCCCCCGGAGCTAGTTTAACGGCTGCTGGGGTACGCTGTCCTCGGGCCGAAGAACGTTGCAGCTGTAGTCCGACGGTCCCTGGCCTCGGCGTCGTCGCGGAAACTCGGAGGCTGAGTTGAGGCCTAGCCGCGACGGGTAGCCCTGTCCCCGGCTAGGATCACCTACCACGCGGCCCCGAGTCACGGGAGATCGCTCCGCTCTTCCGCCGTGGTGTTCAGCCATGATGGGCTCGGCGCGCTCGGCCTCGCGCAGCGCCTCAGAGAGGGAAGCCGGTGCCGCTAACCGGATGTGCTCGCGCAGCCGTAACGGCCGGATTCCCCGAAGGAACGCGCGACAAGCTAGCTCCTCCTGCTGGGCGTGCTCAAATTCTGGGTAGCCCCGGCGCGCGAGAGATCTTAAGTCCATAGCAAACGCCCCCAGTGGCTCGGAGGCGCGCCGCTCGCGAGTCGCTAGCTCTTCGCACGCAGCCTCCCTACGGTCACCCGTGCCGAACCGGAAGTGGAGCGACTCCCGCAGCTTCGCCCAGTCCTTCCGCTCATCAGCCCGGAGGTCCTCCAACGCCCGGAGCGCGTCGCCTTCCAGCGAAAGGGCCACCCGGACGGCGGTTTCCGCCGGGGACCAACCCGCGTAGTCGGCGGCTAGCTCCACTTGGGCGAGGAACGCGTGCGGCTCGACGGCGCCGTTGTAGGCAGGCAGGCGCAGCTGCATGTCGCCTCGCCGGCTGGCGGCGCTCGAAGCTGTAGCTTGCTCCTGCGCTGCGTCGCTGGAGGAATCCCCTCCAAAATCCAGCGCCGGAACCCGAAGCGCGCCGCTCCGCTCCGGTCGCCGCTCCTTGCTCGCGCTGGCCCCGTCAGGGAGGGTTTTCTTCCTTCTCAGCCGCTCTGCTACTCGGCGACCCTCCTGAATCCTCCGGATTTCCTCCGGGGTGCGCTTCAACCCGCTTCTCTCCATCGCACTTCTGACACCAAATGTAGCGATTTTCACCGCCACGCAGGAACTTGGAGAGACGAGTGAGCTACTTTGCTGCCCAATGCAAATGGCTGGGAGTAATTTATTTCTCTTCTTTAAGTACACACCAAGACACTCACATCCAACCTCCATAAAACACACCTCAACCACACACACACCTCTGGCCGAAGCCACTAACTTAAACACCTTTTCCCAACAGAGTGAACACAAAACAATCCCTCCCGCAAAGCATGATGGTAGCCCATCAAAACCCCGCCCACGCCACAATACAATAATCTATCCATTCAGTTTTTTAAATAAAAATATAATAATATCTGTTTGTGTTTGCTGAGGACTTGAGTGCTTTGTAGGGTCATTTATCGTCTCGTATTTACGGTACCCTATCGCATTGTTAGGATCTGATCATTTAAATGACGTGTACTGTATAGCTATGCCCACTTCGAGGGCTCTATTGTTATCTGGCACAGTTATCTGGTGCATAACGAGCAATAGCGTCCCTTCTACTTAACATTTTTGTTTAAATTATGGCGCAGATTTACTACCTGTACAAATTGTAAGCATTGTCCTTTCCCACCCCCAGAGTTGAGGGCTTGAATCTTGCCTCTGTATGGAGTTTGCATGTGGTCCATGTGCATGGTGGGTTTCCTCCAGGTACTTCTTTCAAAATCCAAAGCCATACATAGTAGGTTTGTTGGTGTTTCCAAATTGCCCGTAGTGTATAATTGTGTAAGTGAGTGTGGGTGCTTATGTCCTACAATGGGTTGGCACTCCATCCAGGGTGTACTCTGCCTTGTGCCCTAGGTTCCCTGGGACATGCAACAGGCACATCTCAAAGATCTGCCCGATAAGCAGTATAGAGGGAAAAAAATAATGAATTAATAATTCATAAAAAATATTAATAATTAATACAAATATGTCTATAGATACATAGGGCACCTTGTTAATCCCAAAGGGTAATTATTATACACTCAGTAAAGTGTATCATAAAAAACTGCACATTAAGGTGCATTAATTAGGAAAAAACCTTGTAAAATAATAAGAATACACTCTTTCTATGTAAAGTTTTATGTACTGTACTACTAGGTCCACTGTATCATGGGAGAGACATGGAATATACGTAGGCTCCATGTCTTTTATTTACAGAACTTTCCACAGAATTAACATAATCAGGAAGGAAGTGGTATTGAGTATCATGATCTATATACAGTAAGCAGAAGGCCAATCCAATCTCGTTAATGTTTAACAATGCAAGGTTTAGAATGATCAAGTGAGTCACCGAAAAACAGTCACGGAAAAAAACAAGACTCTGAGCTAGGTAGTTAGCCAAGTCTTAGAAATGATACAGAGGATATTGTGTTTAAATACAAATAGTCTAACAAAGTATAAATGGAACGGATTCTGGAACTAAGTGGCACACACAACAGCTACCACAAACACAAAGTGCTCTTCTTGGGTATTATTCTTGTCCTAAATAAATGACTACTCTTTGTTTGTTTTAATTAATGGATTTGATTTGGATTGTTTTTTAATTAATTGTTTTTAAGTAATTTATATGAAACCACAAAATTAGGTTCGTCTATGTAATTAAAATAATTAAGTGATATAAACTTGGCAGAGTAATCTACATTTCCATCAACACATTTGGCAGACGCTCTAAACAATCAGTCAAACACTGTTGGGAATGTGAACTAATAATTCGTAAGTCACGCTTAAAGATTGCCAGTGACTCGGCTGTATGAACATCTAGAAGAAGTTCATTCCACCACATAGGAGCCGGTCTAGACGCATGTCATCCTCGAACCCTGAGAGATGGTGGGACCAGTCAAGCAGTGCTGGAGGATCAGAGAGACGGTGGTGCAGTGCAGGGTGTGATTAGAGCTTTGAGGTAAGTAAGTGCTGGGCCATCTTTAGCTTTGTAGGCAAGCATCAACGTTTTGAATTTGATGTGGGCAGCTACAGGAACCCAGTGGAGGGAATGGAGAAGTGGAGTGATGTGGGACAATTTGGAAAAGTTGAAAACAAGTAATGCAGACGCTTTCTCTCTGGATAAGAGCGTCTGCCAAATGCCTAAATGTAATGTAATGTAAATGTAACCTTACTCTCTCTTATAGATTTTTAAATTATAACATCAGAAGACTTTGTCTATTTGGCAGACACGATGTGTGAGGAAAATGACAGATGATTGTCCACGGTTACCCCAAGATTGCGGGCGGTGGCTGAAGGAGTAATTTGGTTGTTGTCCAGGGATATCACAAGGTCTTGACATGGGGATGGGTGACAAGGGATAAACAACAGTTCAGTTTTACTGAGATTAAGCTTTAGCTGATGGGCAGCCATCCAGGATGAGATGTCTGCCAGACATGCTGAGATCCGGGTGGAAACCTGAGTGTCAGAGGAAGGAAAGGAGAGAGTAAGTTGGTTGTCATCTGCATAACAATGGTATGAAAATCCATGCGATTATATGACCTTACCAAGAGACCAGGTATAGAGGGAGAACAGAAGAGGACCAAGTACTCAGCCCTGCGGGACACCAGTAGAGAGTCTATGTGGGGCAGATGTAGATCCCCTCCATGTTACCTCATATGACCTATCTTCTAGGTAGGAAGCAAACCATTGCCATGCTGTTCCACAAATTTCAAGGCTTGTAAGAATAGATAATAGAATCTTATGGTTCACCGTGTCAAATGCAGCTGACAGGTCCAGGAGGATGAGGACATATGACAGTTTAGCAAATCTAGCAGCATGGAGCTTCTCAGTGACTGACAGAAGGGCAGTCTCTGTAGAATGTGCCACTTTGAATCCAGATTGGTTGGGATCATTAAGGTTGTTTTGTGAGAGATAAAGAGACATTTGGTTATTAACAGTTTTTTCAAGAATTTTGAAAATAAGGAGAGAAGTGATAACGGGCGATAGTTGTTAAAAAAAGGAGAAAATGATTTGAGTGTTATCCGCATAACAATAAATCTGAAATAAATGTATGAAATCTGTGTAAGGATATGACCTCACCAAGAGATCAGGTATAGAGGGAGAACAGAAGAGGACCAAGTACTAAGCTCTGTCCCACAAACACCAGTAGAGAGTCTGCATGTATCAGATGTGGATCCCTTCAATATCACCTTGTACAACCAATCTGTATATAAACTTGCAGTAACTCATCTCCAGTAATACAGTCTGAAGATCAACTGAGGTTCACATTATCGTGTTTCCTTAAATGTGAATTTACCCAAATTTTGGGCAATACAAAAGTTATTTTAACCAGTCCAAACTTGTTTACATTCATAAATGGCTAACATTAACAGTGCTAAACATACTTTAGCAGTGATTAGCTAAGAAAGCTAGAAAACTATAAATTAAACAGAACTCAACTTGATTGATGATAAAAGAGTTGCAGTTAAAAAGTTTCAACATGGGTTTTTAACTAAATTTACAGATTTTTGAGGCAATTTATGTATAAGCTTATACACTGCCGCCCCGTTTCAAAAGGGTCAAATAAAATGACTAGATTTGGGTTAAGAAACATGCCAAAAAAAAAATTTAATAGTAAAAGTAAGATCATTTACACACACATCAGGGTAATAAGGAAGTGTGCATGAAGCGATGCACCCATCATGCATTGTGTCCACTATACAAGCCTCTGGAGACAGTGTTATGATCCGGAGTTGCTTCAGTTGCTCAGGTCTAGACTCAGCAATGTTATGTGGCAATAAAATGAGGTCAGCAGGTGGTCTGAGTGTACTGAATGAACAGGTTATCACATCTATGGAGTTTTCCCTCCTTTGTGTCATGGCCATATTCAAGGACTCGGATTGTGGAAAAGTTGTTTTGGGAGTATGATGAATCATTCATGAACTGGCCGTCTGTAAGCTGTAATCAAAGCTAAAGTTGGTCAAATAAATGCTTAAAGTGTGAGACTTATTTTTGGCCTGGCAGTGTACAGTATTAGCTAGCAAAATTCTAAAAATTGCTGAATTTGATAACTTCAAGGGTTACTGTATACTGATTCTGCAAGTTTAAGGATCAATGAATATATTTCATTAAAAGAAACCCGAAAATGTTTTCATCTTCTTGTATACAAAGCCAGTTTAACAAACCCAAAGGTTAAAACAATCAGTCTGTCTAAAGATGACAAAAACCTTTCTAGCGATGTCTGATTTCTTCACATAGTGAATGTCACACTTTGATTGAGTTGTTGAAAAGCTAGAAATGGCTATCAAAACGTCCACTGCCACAACTGAAAGGCAATTTTCTTTCTTTTCATTTTTGGGGTAGCCAGAAATTTACTTCTGATTGAGATACACATAAAAGAGAAACACATTTCAGTTCGGGAAAGCATTTTCAGAACTACATAAAAAGTTACGATTTTACCATGTGATAGTTTCCAGGCTGAAATGTGAATACTGTTGATGCACTGACGACATCACGATGTTGATTCATGTAAATCAAACTTACTGGCTGGCTTACATTAGAACAAATAAACAGTCATGAAGGGCTATACAGTATAATTGCACTGGTGCATACGAGCCAACTGGGGCATCTGGGGGGAATTTTTCCCCGATCTTATAAGGAGGAGACTAAGAAGCACATACTGATGAAATCATTTGTCATAATGGTTTAAGTCAAATTCGGGTTGCTGGGATTAAAATAGGGATCTTGATCCAAAAACAAATCTCACTTTAATAAATCACATACACAAAGCTGAGGGAGTTTCCAGCGCACCGGTAAACACTGGTGTCCTTTTTAATGTCGTACTTCCCTGCCTTCAGAGGAATTATTCGTGTGAAAGCATGTGCATGTTGGTGCAGGAAAAAAGATCGTTGTTTTTGAGCTTGTACTAATGGAAAGGTTCATGCTTAATATAAAACAAATGGTGAGAATGGTTGGGAAGTGAGTGTTTTATTGTTTATTGATCAAACACAAGCTGTGACAGACCTCACTGTTTCCACTTCGCTCTGCTTCCTGTCCCTTAAATGCATATCCTATTTCGTTTGTATGAGTCATTATTACTTAACTTTTAAAACTGTAAAATAAGTGTACATAGTTTAAACCTACATCGTTTTTCTTCTTTGAGTTATTGCTTTACAAAGTCACAATACAGTAAGGACCTTTAGTCGTCTGTGGACCCTGCAGTCTTTCTATTTGCAAATGAGCTTCTGAATCATACTGACTTGTTTGCGTAACCGCTCCTATTAAATTTAGGAAATTAGATTTGTTGAAGAAATGCATCTCAAGAGACCCTTAACATCTCTTTCACTTGAAAAATCTTTTACTTATGCATCTTACAAAAGCAATGCATTTATTCACTTATTGTTTGCATGGCATTATTAATCCCTTAAACCTTGTTGAATGAATAGATCAGCTTATCTCCCACAGCATATTTCCTCATGGACTGTGAATATCATTAGAGCATGAATTAAAGTACTACTTTGTGTATTTTTTAGCCATTTTATATTTTAAAGAATGAATATTGCTTGTATAAAAGATACTGAGAAATGTGGACTAAGTGTACTAGGTATAGAATTGCTCTGTATTTAATAAAAAATTTGTGTATAAAAATAGTAAAATTGTAATAAAAATCTGTTAAATGCAATAATTTTTCTAAAGGAAAGCTTTTTCAGAACTATTGGCATGCTATTTTACCTTAAATACAATACTTTAATAGAATCACTTTGTTTGCAAAATTAGTTATTTTATGTTTACACTTAATACGAGGGGCATTCAAGTTAAACCAAGACTTTTCAATGAAATTATCATGAATGAAGGCCTAAAACGAATTTGGCTTGGATTTATTGGGTGCTTATTTTGTTTGGAAAAGCCATTAAAGGAGTTCCTAGGAGGCCAGCGTTTCAGACATGAACCAGGCAGCCCAGTGAAGCTCTGGTGTAATAAGAAAACTTTCTACCTTGCTGGTATCTAAGCATTAAGCACTTGGATAAGTGCATTAGTGAGGGAGGGGATTTTATAGAGAAATAAGGGGAGTTTTTAATCTTATAAATGTATTCTGTTATTCTGCACGATCAAAAGTCACGATTTGACTTGAAAGCAACACATACAATGTTTTAAATAACAATAATAAGAATCGAAGTGTACAAGGCCCTAAGAAATGTTACCATAGCAACAGTGATACCATGAGCTGTGGGTTCTTACACTGTACCAATCTAGTTGCAATTAATTGTTAACTAAGTATAAAAAGCGTACGCCTGTAGCCATATGGTGCAGTGACCAGAGGGACAAAAAAATCCCTTTAAAACAAATGGAATTTAATCTACTTATAATTAAAAACATATTGAGAAGTTAGAGTGATGCTGAGGAGTATAAGAAGTGGTCTTTGTCTGTTTTTACACGTGCTGTTTATTCCTCGACCTCCAACACATGTTTTGCATGCATTCCTATGAGAAGTAATGAGATGCAAGGTAGGTGGAATATAGCCGGATTTAAAAAGTGTGGCCGTTGCTTGGTCGTGACACTGCTTAAAAAAACAATTTCTAAAAAACGTTCAATAAGATGTTAAACTTATTTTTTAAACCTATATAAGAAAAACATAATTTTGTAATAAATGACCAAAAGGAGGTGGCACGGTGGGGTAGTGGTTAGCACTGAAACCTTACACCTCCAGGGTCGAGTGTTCGATTCCCACTTTGTATCTGTGTGCATCTTCTTCCTATGCTTAGAGTGATTCCTTAGACAGTCCGAACACATGCAGATTAAGCTTATTGGTATCCCCAAACTGCCCATTTTGTGTGTGTCCTGTGATAAATTGTAATCCAGGACTGCCCTTAACCCTGTACAGAATAAGCGGAATAGAAATTAATGACTATAAGGAGATTTTTTTGATGTCAAATAAAATTATTTTATTTTCAAGATTTTAATGTATCAGTCCCTTTATCGCTATATTTATAATAGTTATAATTATATTGCAGTCACTTTGTATACATTGTATCGAAAAGAGAGTTGAGCCAAAAGACAAACCTCTCAATCTACCATTGATGTTCATTCCTACCCTCACCTATAGGGGTTTCTCACAAGGGTTTTTCCTTAGAGAAAGGATGAGAAACTCAGTTATTCATGAGAAACTCAGAGTGGAACCACTGCTGCCTTGCATGGAAAGGAGTCAGTTGAAATGGTTCAGGCATCTGGTAAGGATGCCACCAGAACGCCTCCCTGGGAAGACGTTCTTGGCACATCCAGCTGGGAGAAAGCCACTGGTCAGACCATGGCCTAGGTAGAGAGATTATATTGCCACATTGGCCTGGAAACTCCTCGGGATCCCTCAGTAGGAGTTGGTTGAGATGGCTGAGAAGAGGGTATTGGTAGAACCATGGTTATGTTATTTAAACATTTTTATTTTTTAAATAACTAATATAAAGGAGGTCAATATGAATTCCATGCTGGAACTGATTTAGCTGGGTATGGACACTCAACTAACATAGTAAACCTCATTTTGCTGCTGGTTTCTTACAAGAGGGTACACAAACTTTTGACCTTAAAGTGTATCTAGCTATCCATTACTATACATGCTAACATGCGTCTTAATATGCTAGTGAGTGAGGATGGCCATACCTGCTCAGAGACCATAATAATTAGGTTTAATTAGGTTTAATTAGGTTGGATGCCCCGTGTGTCTCTCTGGGATGCGTCCGGTGTCTGGGGATGATTCTCTCTACCTAGAAAATGGTTCTGGCCTTGACTGGTGTTGGCAACTGTTTCTCTGGGGACTTGACAGTTCGATAGTTCATGACTGGAACTTCTTACAAGTCTACCTGGGTCTTCGATAACTACCTGGACTCCATATTAACATCAGTTAACATCAGCTATTATAGCTGAACTGCCTCCCACCCTACACACTGTATAAATGCAGATCATTTACTGCTTTCTGTTTCACCCAGATGAGGATGGGTTCCCTGTTGAGTCTGGTTCCTCTCAAGGTTTCTTCCTATTAGCATCTCAGGGAGTTTTTCCTTGCCACTGTCGCCCTCGGCTTGCTCACCAGGGACAAACTGACCATTTTGATTCATACAAATTCACATTTCATACAAACTTAAATAATTCTTTTGATTGTGTAAAGCTGCTTTGCGGCAATGAAAATTGCTAAAAGCGCTATACAAATAAAATTGAATTGAATTGAATTGAATTTAACTCTGAAGCATCATCAAGTTACCCTTTGAGGTTAACAGCTTTACAGGCATCTCATTTTCACATTCAAATCAAATCCACATTTCATTGCCACTCATGAAAATTCGGTCTATTATGTCAAGTATACAAAATTGGGGTGGCAACCAAGAGGCCACCTCTTGTCCTGAAAAATGAGTTCAACACCTGCCAAAACATGCATTTCCTCAAATGACCACTTAGAGTTGGCTTAATCCCTATAGACGCCATGTTAAAATGTCCAACTTGAGTCCCCACAGTTAGATTTCCCATTTATGACAACTGTATGGGGATCAATTTTAACATAATTCATCAGTTACAAAATTTTTCAAACCATAAAACCACTTGGGTGACATCTGCATTAATACTCTTGGATTAACTAACTGGAAACACTGTAGTTTAATTTAGCACAAGAAATTTAGGAGTTGACACAGGACAATGTGTAGGGTATGGATGAGGGAGTTCAATCAAATGCAATGTAACATTAGCATAGAAATTAGTTAGCCACCTTTGCATTTTATCGATGCTTGTAGTGAAGTACTGTAGGTGTGCTCCAACCAATGGTCAGGCACTGTTAATTCTGCCCATTTGCCCTTTTATGGCTTGACTGTGGTTTAGGTGAAGCCACCTGCGGTTTTCTTCATGTAATCCAGTTTTTGTCCATCCATCCATCTTTAACTGTTTATCCGGGTTGTGGGGGTAGCAGTTCCAACAGGGAACCCCAAACTTCCCTTGTTCCGGCCACCTCAACCAACTTTGACCTAGAATCCTCGAGGTGTTCCCAGGCCAGTGTGGCGATATAATCTCACTACCTGGTCCTTGGTCTGCCCCATGGCCTCCTCCCAGCTAGATGTGCCAAGAGTACTTCCTTAGGGAAGCGTCCTGATGGCATCTGGTAAGGAACCACCTAAACTGACTCCTATCCATGCAAAGGATCAACTGTTCTACTTTGAGTTTCTCGCAGTTAGTTTCTCATCCTCTCCCTAAATAAATAGCCAGCTACTCCTGAGAAAACTCATTTCAGCCGCTTGTATCCGCGATCTTGTCCTTTCAGTCATGATTCAACGTTAATGCCTATAAATAAGGACAGAAATGAAGATTTGCCTATTGGCTTAATCCTCTTTTCATCTCAAATGTCTGCAATATCGCCCACGACTGTTCCGATTTTTTGCCAAACTTCATTCTCCAATGTCCCCTTAGTCTTAAACAAGACCCTGGGAGAAAATTTTATTTTCTGTTAAATGACTTTAAGGAGGTGGCTTGGTGGGGTATTGGTTAGCACTGTGACCCGTGATTAGCACTGTGAACTCCTTCACTTGGGGTAATGATTCGCTCCCTCCCTAGAGTAAACAAACTATTGGTTTCCTGCTGTAGAACCATGGCCAAAGATTTAGAGCTGCTGATCCTCATCTCTGCCATTTCACACACTGCAAACCAATCCATGCCACAGACTGAAGATTCAATTCAATTTAATTCAATTAAATTAAATTCAATTGAATTTTTTTACATGATCAAAATAATTATTTAAGTCTGTATGGAATGTAAGTGTGCATAAATCAGAATTCCGAGGGCGACAGTGGCAAGGAAAAAGTTCCTAAGATGGTAATAGGAAGAAACCTTGAGAGGAACCAGACTCAACAGAAAACCCATCCTCATTTAAGTAAAACAGAGAGCAGGAATTGATCTGCATTTATACAGTGTGTTAGGTGGCAGCCAGTTCAGCTATAATAGTTTATGTTAATTGATGTTAATATGGAGTCCAGGTAGTTATTGGAGACAATTGCAGTCCTGAACTATAGAGCAACCGCAGCCAAGTCAAGTGCTCAGAGAAACAGCTGTCAACACCAGTCAAGGTGTCATGATGGCATTCAGGACTACATAATTTCTTTAAAAAGCAGCGATACAATCCTCCAATTTTCATCACAGTCCAAAGTCATGCGCTGTAGGCTGACTGTTTTTTCTAAATTCAGCAGAATGTATTTACTATAAGTTTATAAGTGTGTATATGATGTGGTTTGCAAGTGTTTGGGGATTTTAACAATGTAACTTTCTCTACAACAGTGACCAATGGTCTAAAGTCATACTTTATTGCAGCCAACCATCTTTTAGCAATATTGGCTTAAATGCATGATAGATACTGTACAATAATAATTAAGAAACTAAAAAAAACTTTTCCTTATAAACAATTTCCCTCTGGGATTAAAAAAGTTCTTTGAATTTAAAATCTAATATTCATTTTATATAAAAAATATATATATACTTTAGTAAATATGAGTCCACCATATTAACAATTTATAAAAATAAAAAAAATAAATAAATAAATAAATCAGTTTAAAACCAGATACAATTTCCAGTGTGAGTGGACTTAAAGAAAACATCACCATATCAATGATTATTTACTGTACAGTATATTTGATCTCATAAACCAGTCCTGCTAAATGAGCTTCTACTATAGAACAAAAACCTGTTCCTGTGATTCGTAGCTGCACTGCTGATTTAAAAAAAAAAAAAATTCACTGTCGGGCCAATCAGATTTGTAATTTCAATAGTCTTGTCGTATTAAGTAAGATTATTTCATGTTCAAGAAAAAAGCACTTGTTTTCTGCAGTAATCTCACTGGGGAAAAAAATCACTAATGTTTTAGAGCATCACAGCTTTTCTGTTCTTTGAGAGAGAGAGAGACATGTGTTTTTGTTCTCTTGAAACCAGAAACATGGGCCTAACTAGCGGATGTCAGTCTGTCAGTGTGAACTATTTTTTTGTCAACAAACTACCATGTAATTTTATAGAAAAAAAACCCAGATGGTTTTCCCTACCGCTTAGTGCAAGACACCACTCCAGGACTCAAGAACCGTAACTTATTTCCAAGAGCACTTGTAATATTTCAGATTCATTAGATTTTATACTACAGGTATACCATAAGTACACAAATATACCCTTTAATCCTGTGCGAGGAAGACTGTAAACCAACCAACATTCCTGGCAGAGTCATCTTCTTTGCCAGTGCAATCTTTTCCAAGACATCTCCACCTCTCTGCCTTAGTGACTACCATCACTTGTAACTGGGAGTCCTCCATCAGTCTGTTTCAGAGCAGCATCTCCAGGCCATCAGGTTTGAGCACTGGTGTCCCCAGGGCTGCGTGTTCAGTCCAGTGCTGTTCTCAGTGGAGATACTCAAGTGATCCCCCAACACAGACTTCACAGCCAAAGAAGCATTATTATTGCTAGCCAGCATTTTTTTTACATATACAACATTTATTGAGTGTAGTTTTTTTACATTTATTTCTAACTAGAACTGTATACTGCTCAGCTGCATTGTCCTCTATTGTAGCTGTGTAGCTGTGTTCTGCTGTGTGTTTTTCTTTTCTTTGCAGTGCCTTTTAAGTCTGTTTGCATGTTACATAATCCAGTGTTGTCTAATTTAGTTATGTGTGGTTACAGTGTTGATTTATGTCGTTGTGATGTTATGTTTCATTTCACTGTGCACTGTTCCAGCTGTATATGGTAATATGTATACAGTGAGATGAGAATAAAAACTCCTTTATACTTGAAATCACAGGTTTATATTAATGGATTCACTCTAATATATTAGGCGACTAATACATAAGGACTAAACATAATCTCAGACTAAAAAACAAAAAAAAAATTTTTTTACATGTTATGAGGGAGATTCAAGAAAAAAATTCAAGACTTTTCATTGTGCAGAATAAGAGAACACAGTTATGAGAGTACACACTTCCTTTATTTCTTTATAAAATCCTTTGCTACACTAATACACTTATGCCAATGTTTTACTAGTGCTTGGATACCATCAAGGTAGCTTGAAAGTTTTCTCAGTACCCTGGAGCGATGATCAGACTGCCTGCTTCACACTGGCCTCCGAGGAACTCCTTTAATGGCCCAAACATGTGGAAATGGCTTGGAATCCCAGCTGAGTTCCTGTAATGTGCAAGTGATGTTGGCGAATGACTATGTGTATAGTTCCCACAGACAGATGTATCTCTTATGCAAGATGCTCACAAGTTATGCGTTGACTTTCAAGTATTAGTCCCTGAATATTCCTAGAAGCGATTGCAATCTTCTCATCTGGGATTGTCATTATTGGACATACAGCCTTCTTTTTGCACCGTTCAAATGTTTTACCGTGGCTAAGAGTCTGTGCTTGAAGTCTTCTGAAAATGTCAAGTCATTTTTTTAGGAGAAATTTTATCATAAGTCCAAATTGACTTGAATGCCCCTCATATTTAAGAACGTTAATGTAACTGATGTAACTGTGCACACGTTGATGTAACTGATAAACGTTTTTTTAAACACTGAAAGACAAGATTAGGTTTTGTTTATAACTGACATGATAACAGGAACTATACCGCTTTATCCTATCCTATTATACATGCTTGCAGGGGACATGGAGTCTATCCCAAGAGACTCAGGGCATAAGGAGGGGTACACCCTGGATGTGGTGCTACTCCGTCTCAGGGCTCACACATTGACATGTTCATTCACACACTACGGAAATGTGAAAATGCCTATTAGACTAATTTGCATATCATTGGACTGTGGGAGGAAACTGGAGTACCCGGAGGAAACCCACCAAGCACGGGGAGAACACTCACGCTCCATGCACACAGACCACGAGATGGGAATTGAACACGGACAACGAAGGTGCAAGGTAACAGTGCTAACCACTAAGCCCCTGTGCTGCCATTATGACATGTTAATCTTTCATTAATAAGTAATTGTAAAGGAAGATTAGGGAAGTGATACAGGTTTTGCTGTTACTGGAGAAAACTTTCATAAGACTGCGCACTTTAAAGCATTTTATTTCATTTTTAAAAAAATATAGTTGATAAAGTCTACATGTAACATCTGTTTCCTTTATATATATTCTGTATTCTTTTAGATAAAAAAGAAGGTTCTTTGCATAATGTCGTTAGGTGGTTCTATTTGGATCCCTTGTTTTAGGGTTTTCCCGGAGGAACAAAACAAAATAAGAGGACTATATGACACATTTTTAGAGAAAAAAATATATCAAATGTCTTTCCATCGCCATACCACATTTCTGATTTCACAAACAGGAGCTTCATTGTTCTGCTGGGTTTAGTTTTCAGCTTTAACAATCGAGCATGAAGCCATCTGCTGTGTCATCATTGGTCATGGTGTTGAAGAGAAGGAGGGGGAAGAGGCTTGCCTTAGTTGCACGAATATTTCCCACCAAGTTGTCAAGTGTGTTAAATTCTTATATCTCTCATCTGCTACATTGGGGGTCAGGCTGAAGTGAGCTACTAGTTCTCAGCCTGTGCAACACTCTGAAGGGTGACAGGCTGTAATTATGCATCAGCCTGAGTATAGGGCTGAGGCAGTCTGTATCTCTGCATATGTTCATCTCCACAGATCAGCACCTGAATCTGAGTCTTAATGCTGTAAGAATAGGACGTAATAGTCAAATTGGATAAATATTTATCATTACATGACTATTAGTAGTGTAATTTACTGTTTGCACTGTCCAGATACCAAGGTAGTAGCATTGCTCAATCACAGGTTCATGCTTCATCATAAACTAGTGTGTGAAGGTTCTCTCACATTCTCCTCTTTCTGAGAGTTTAAGGGTTTAACTAAATACACATGTGCTCTATTACTGGAAAACTTTCTGTCGCAGAATCTAAGCTAAGCTAGTAGATTTGCCAGCTTGGTCAGTGTTAGCTGTGTGTTCTTCATGGTAATGGTATACTTTGGCAGGTTTTATTGCTGTTAAATACATTGCAGAAAATACAAAATTAAATACAAACTCAAACATACACTGTCACATGTGCAGTACAGCTCTGACAAATGTACGTGCTAACTACAGTAGTAGGCAGTGTTGGAAGATGTTACTTTTTAAAGTAACTAATTACATTACAAAATTACTGTCTTTAAAAAGTAATCTGTTACATTACAGCCTTACTTCCTGGTAAAAGTAACTAGTTCGAGTCCTCGAGTCCTAATCTGTTAACTACCAATTCCCCTATTTCACCAACGCGGTTTTGCGCGGTGGCCGTAAGCACGATTTATCATGATTCATCGTGAGTTTTGGCGCTATGATGAGGTTTCCATCTTTCCGCGGGTCGGCCCTCGCATAGTCAAACCGCATAGATAGGGACAACAGGAACACCAGAGGGTGGTGCTGGTTATCGGGGGCGAGGCATGTAGGACAACTTTCACACACATACACTCACGGATTATATAAATTATCTGAATAAAGGATTACATTTTTTTAAAAAGTAACTAAATAACTGAGTACTTAAATGTTACTGAGTACTTGAATACTTACACGTTAGATTACTCATTACATCAAAAAAGTAATCCAAGTACTCTACAATGTTGGTTACACCCAACAATGCTAGTACAGTAGGTAACTAGGCAGCTTGCTAAGATGAATGTGTATATGAACTGTTTTTTAATAAGGCTAATGATTAAGGGGCTAAATGAGTCCTACACAGAAGTCTCAAAACATTCAGTTCCTTGAATGTCCACTGGGAACCAGCTCCAACAGTGAGTCAGTTGACCATAGTGTAAATTTAGAACTTTACAGCAGAATTAAAAATTTTATAGCTAGATTCTCTATTCATGACAACTGTACGGAGGTGAATTCTGATTTTGAGTTATAACTCATCTGTTAAAATTATATTATATTACGCCATAAAATGAATTATAATAAGGGCTGTGGGAGATTTAAATGAGAGCTACATTGCAGGCGTCAAACCGCTATGGTTTACTTTAGCTAACTAGCTAGCTGGAATCATTGTAGTTTAGCTGAAAACTAGAAATGTTTTAAC
Organism: Clarias gariepinus; assembly: GCF_024256425.1. Classification (NCBI taxonomy): domain Eukaryota; kingdom Metazoa; phylum Chordata; class Actinopteri; order Siluriformes; family Clariidae; genus Clarias; species Clarias gariepinus. The sequence goes on from NC_071104.1 coordinate 34,694,119, forward strand.
AAAAGACTTGACATGGGACGACGTGTAGGGTATGGATGACGGAGTTTAATAAACGTCAATGTAACGTTAGTGTTTAGATTAATATTATCTGCTTTACTATTTTAGCTAAGAAAGCTAGCTTGTGGTAACTGAGCTAAGAAGCCAGGCACTGTTTCCTGTGTCTCCACCCATTTGCTAATTTATGGATCAAACAGGGCTTAGGCGGAGTCAGCTCCTGCCAAAATAGTGATGACCAGAGCTCCTAGAATTGATCTTGGAACTGCTCTTCAGAAAACCTATGGGCGACATCACAGAGAGTTTGTACAGTTCTTTTTATACAGTCTGTGCTCATGATGTAGAAATTTTCCCTAATGATTGATTTTAGTCTCTTGGTCTTGAAATAAGGAATCGAACACTTGGGGATTTTCTGTTGGAAATATTTTCTAAAACATCAATGACAAGATGCTGTGATGAAGTAGAGCCACTTTACTGCTCTAAAATAGTTGTTACTTCATATAACAGTACTGTATGTTCACATGTTTCATTCCTCTTACACCACACCATTTGTTTTTTCATAATTTTTTATTCATAATGGTTTGCTCTTTTATTAATAAACCTATATAGGGCTAAGGATTTGGGAAGGATTGAGCAGTATAGGGTGACATTTTAACCAACTATACAAATATGTCTAAAAAAAAAAATAAAGGTCACATTCAGGAATGCTAAGAAATATCACAGATAATCATGTGTTTTTATTGTTGTTTTTTGGTTGTTTCTATAGCCAAAAAAAAAGCTTATTTTTAAAAATTATAAAATTTTTGCGATATCACTCCGCTATTGGTTAAAATTTACACAAACATAAACATATACATAAACTCAAATTCTACCTGACATATCAGAAAATCCAAAATGCACAATTCAATGTCTGGAGTTGCCTTATCACACAGCTATTGAAGCCGGGCTTGTATTTCAAAACACTCGTAAACCAAATTAAATTTTCCCATAATAAACAATGGAAATTCAAATTATTCGTTCCACAGCCCAAAAAAAAGCATAAAAATAATTAACACAAAATATTAAGTAAAAATAAAACAAATTAACCTGCATCTTACCTTAAAAAAAAAAAAAATCCAGACAGATAAGTCTTTCTGTTTATGCGCCCAGGCGCAGTGTGTGTGTGTGTGTGTGTTCCAAGCCGTCCCTATATATATATATATATATATATATATATATATATATATTTTTTTTTTCCCTTTTATTGTTATTAACCTATGCTGTGTTGGACCTGTGCTGCTTGAGTTTTAAGAGTTTTAAACAGCAACTTCAGCATAAAGCTGACTTCAAACACATGTTATGTTATGTTATGTTATGTTATGTTATGTTATGTTATGTTATGTTATGTTATACTAGGTACATACAGTATATGTGGCTTATTAAAATGAACTGTTCTAAGTAAGCCTTTAGAACTCATGTTTCTATCTTTTTTCCCCAAAAGATATGATTGTACACACTCAGGGTAGGACTTTATGCTCACCCAGTGATTGAGCGTATTAAGTGTGTTAAGTTTATTTCAATCGTACATATAATGTGTAACATTTTGAAGATTGCCCTCCTGGTAACACCCTTAATCTTGCCATTTCTTTTTTTTTTTGTGTGTGAAATAGTTCCAAACATAAAGTGAAGAGAATTATTGACAAATATATAATCTTTTAGCTTGGCTTTTCCGAAAGCAGTTTAAAATGTACTGAAAGTCCACACAGAGTGCATACTAGACTTATTTATATTTATTTAAAGCTCCTTTGAGATTTTCTTCCCGTCTTGTAGTTCACATCGAATGAACTCTAAATCTCTCTCTCTCTCTTTCCGTTCAGGAAGATGTAACACGACACACACACTCATACTGGATGAACAGAGACACCAAGTGGACGTCTTTGCATTTTCACTTACTGCAATAAGCAAAAATGATTACCATAGCAACGGAATTTATCCATGTGCTTTCTTCTTTTATATCTCAGAAAGAAGAGAGCACTGTTTCCTAATGTTGTTTTTTTTTCTTCATGACAACAAATTAAAATTCATGGAATGCATTTTTGCATCGATCCATCTCCATTGGAGAAGTTTATTAATAGAAGAACGCTAACAAAACAGCTGTGCAAAATTATTCAATTTTCTGCCAAATAAAACCTTCTGTATTGCAATTTGTTAATTCTAATGATGCATGCTGTCTATAAACCATGCATGTTCAATTCTCTGTAAGCACCTTTATATCATACGCTGATGCTACTCAGCAAATACAGAGCAAAGAAATCAAAATTAGTTTAATGAACCCAATATTTTTTTTGTTTTTTTTATATTTAATTGATTAAAATAGCATTATAATTGAGAAGGTTTCCAATTATAAACATAAACCAGTTATGTTATGTTCGTTCTGCACCTTATTCACGTTGTTATCCTGAAGGAATCCTTCTGCTAACGATGCTAATGTGTGTGCATGATCTCATTTGCATAATGTTAACAAGCCCCTCACATTAGCTTTTTTGTTCATTACTCGCAATAGGGGACAGATTAATTGACTTCCAGAAAGTCAGTGCAAATCATCTGGCGAACAAATGATGCTGTCTGATGAACGTGCTTGTATAAAATTAATAGCAGCATGCAGACGAGCTCTCAGTGATTGAGGATTATAAAGCAAGGATGAGTCTAGTCTTATATATTAGGAGTGTGACTTAAGAGAGTGGACGACGAAGAAGTATTTAAGTGTACAATAGAACGCATGCTTTATCTTTATTTTGTCATATTTGCCAATAGAGCGAACCCGCATGACCTCATGCACACCTGTTGTCACCATATTGTTAGACGAACAGAGCGTACCGATATCACTCTTTCTTATTTATTCTCTATTCCGCTTATCCTGTTCAGGGTCACAGGAGGTGTGAAGCCTATTCCAGGGCACTAGGAGGGGTATATCCTGGACGGTGTGCCAATCACTCACACACTACGGCATTTTGAAAACACCAGTTATCCAACTCTGCATGTCTTTGAAGTACCTATAGGAAACCCATTAAGCACAGGGAAAGCATGAAAACTGAAAACACACACAGACCTAAGGAATCGAACCCTCGACTCTGGAGGTGCGATTCCGCAGTGCTAACCACTACACCACCATGCCACCAGACAATAGTTGGTAAATAGAAAATCAATTTTCACATAATAACGTAAACACTGGCTGTGCTTTAGATTGCCCAGGGTGTTAACACATCGAGGAGAACAGACAAAACAGTTATCACAGCTTCGATGTGAAAAGCGACCTCAGGCCCTTTAAGATATGACAATCTTTGCAACTGCTCTGCCATTTTCCTGGTAGGTGTTGTTTAATACATATATTGATCTAGCTCAGATTTCAGTTATTATCACAACATTTCTTAAGGTATGTGTTGTAGCTTGCAATAGAGCTACACTAGGACTGTTAAGGGTAAAAATGTCTGGATCATGTTAGTTATTTTTTAGGTTTATACCATGTAATCAACAAGAAGATCCCATAAGGTGGGGGCCTACTATAATTAGGTATTTTACCAGATATGAAGGTAAGGAGATATTTGTATAATGATATCTGTCATACTCAACAGCAGGTGTTTGTCTACAAAAATGGTATGGGGCAATGGTGGCTTAAATTGTCCTGCGTTATCGATTGGAAGGTTGGGGGTTCAAGCCCTACCATCACCAAGCTCCCACTGTCAAGCCCTCAAACAGCCTTTAAACTCATCATCGCCAGGGGTGCTGTAGGCTGGCTGGCCCTGTGCTTTAACCCCAGCTTTCTAACTGATTTTTTTTTTTTAGAAAGAAAGAAAAAAAAAAATTTTTGACTGTGAGGTCTGTAGAGCTTTCAGCTTTTCAACATTTTCAGCTGCTCTGATTTGGGTGTTTTACATGAATGCACATAAGGCGTAGGGTTTTAAAAACTGGAAGCAGCCACACCAGCCCCTTGAGAATAAGATCAAAGACCTCTGCATTAAACATCACAACATATGCTACAAATTAAAATTCTAATCATGACTATGGTATCCTTGCTTATCACAGGAAGTGACTCACTTACAGTACATTCAATAACTGATTTATCCTTGTCAGGGTCATGTTGGATCCAGAGTCTGTTCTGTGAACCCCTGGTGTGAGGTGGGCATTGCCCAGGGTCTGGTCCCAAATGATGACCCAGAACCAGCAACTGGGTTTGAAACCCGGGCACTGCGATAACACAATAGTGTCAGAAAGGGTTTTAAAATCTGTAGCAGCAGGAATTTATGATTTACATAAAAATAAATATATAAATAAAATAGAGCATGAAATGGTGTCTTAAGTGATGTTAAAAACTTGGGCTCCTCCCACCTATTACACTAATTACTGTTTAGGAATGGCTGAAATTGGCACAGCGTATAATACAGTTATTAATTACTTTGACGTTGATTAAGGGCTGCAGTTTTGCGGTTATTTGAAGCATGAAGAAGAACCTTTTGTCAACTGCTTGTTAATCAATTGCTTAATCGAGTTTGTTCGAGTTTTGGTATTGGGCAGAATTGTACGAGTTAATTAAATGAAACCTTCCTTATTACCGTTTGCTACATGCTGATGAATTATGTTCACTCCTGAGAGCATTTGCCTTTTTATAAACACATAAACACCTTTAGGTCATACAGGACCCCTACTTATTTACTAACTATCAAATTAAATTGAATTACATTATAATTAGAAATATTTCATCATTATTTGCATGACTGCCAGGCAAGGTTTCACATAGTACTTTTTATGTGCTAAATATTATTATGCAACATAATTTAATTTATTATGATCAAACATTATATTTCTGTTATAATGAGCCTTAGTCATGTCACAGCATTTGTGAACAGTAATGAAAAATCATGAAATGCCTTTTTGACACATTGATTTTGATATGATCTCTATGCATCTCTATGTATGAATAGTTAAATGTTTATGCAATAGTTTTCATTTACAACATATATGTAATGTTTCAAAATCTTTTCATAGATCATATATAAAGGTGTTATAACGATGATCAAAATGTTTATTTACAATTTTATTAATTATTTGTTTATCATTTATTACATCACAAACCCCTGAATAATAATTGTGCACATAAGGAAATAATATATGCCAATTTTCCATTAAAGGTCTCAATGGCTTTCCCAAGACTATGGCTTATTGTAAAAGGAATCTAATATCTAATTATAATATAACACATGAAAGCATTTATTTAGGGGCAGTCTTAAGTGGAGGCGAATGGGGCAATTAGCCCTTAACCCTGGAATATGGAAATGATGTTGCAAAAATATGGAACTCACCAAATGCTTGTATTATTATTATTATTATTATTATTATTACTTTTGATTATAGAAATAGCCAAAAATAACAACAAAAAAACATGATCATGTATGTGTGCAATTTTTGGTCTATGTGATCAATTACTGTAATATTGTCTGGGCTACTTATTCGGCTTATGGAAATGACCTGCATGTATTTGACACCAAAAGGGTTTTATGATGTCTGTTGTGCCACACACACACACACGCACGCACACACACACACACACACACACACACACACACACACACACACAAACACACACACACACACACACATATTGTGACACACACACATTGATGTCTTTAGTGCCACATATATACTCACACACACACAAACACATAAAACGGAAACACCGCTCTGTCTGGATTTTTTTCAAAAGTAAAGTGCAGGTTAATTTGTTTTATTTTTACATTTTATATTTTGTATTAATTATTTCTATATAAATATTTTTGGGTTGTGGAACAAACTAATCTGAGTTTCCACTATTATTATGGGGAAAAGCTTTCATATATAAGCACCTGGAATGAATTATGCTCGCCATCCAAGGTTTATTAATGCAGCAGAGGTAGGTTTTGGTCTCGCCCTCCTGGGACGGCCTTCATGAGAGCCAGTTTCATTATGATGCTTGACGGATTTTGCAAATGCACTTGACAATACTGTTCTTGCAAGAACTATTACAGAAAGGCTGACCTCTGTGTCTTATAATAACAACTAACTGTTGTTTTTCTTGTTGTTACGTAATTACCTAATTCCATATGTGTTATTTTATAGTTTTGAAATCCACAGTATTGTTGTAGAATGTAGAAAATAAATCACTAAACAAAAAAAAAAAGTAATTTGCAAGTGACCCCAAACTTTTGAACGGTAGTTTATATATATATAAACTACAGTTCAAAAGTTTCTTTGTTATATGTTTATATATATATATATAATTCACAGTGTGTGAAAACCTTGTGAAGACTTACAGAAAACATTTGGCCTCTGTCATTGCCAACAAAGGGTATATAACAAAGTATTTTTTGTCATTGATCGAATACTTATTTTCCACTATAATTTGCACATAAATTCTTTAAAAAATCCTACAATGTGATTTTCTGGATTTTTATTTATTTATTTTTATTATTTTGTCTCTCATAGTTGAGGTATACCTATGATGAATATTACAGGCCTCTCTCATCTTTTTAAGTGGGAGAACTTGCACAATTGGTCGCTGACTAAATACTTTTTTGCCCTACTGTTTATACTGTATATATATATTAAAACTCTGCCAAAATCCGAACAATATGGTGAAGACTTTTTATCGCATCACTCGGAACCTCCACATTGCACTCTATTAAAAAGACCTTTAGAATATGAGCACACTTAAAGGGAAACAATGGTCACATCTGTTGTTTGTGAGCATACAAAAAAAAAACCTTAAAAAAAAATTTTTTTTACTTTTTTTAACTTTCTTTTCACAATTTTTTGATTAGATATGATCATTTTTACCTGTTTACCAATATAAAAATTTAAACAGGAGCTACATCTTTGGTCGCTCTGTTTCTTAAAAGCTAATGACGCGTAGGTTAGCAGCTAACCACTAACTGCTAATCTAGCCTTCTTTAGTTCATATAGTGTTGTAACTTTTGGATCACTGTAAGACACTGAAACGGTGCGTATGGAAAAGGAGTGAAACAGCAGCCAGACTGCGGGATCTGAGCTGAAGGCTAGAAAATAAACAAGCACATTTTGGAGACTTTTAAGACTTATATTAACGAGTTTAAAAAACAGTATTATTGAAGAAGCTTTAATAATCTGTTCTCATTATGTGTCGTGTCACCAGTTAATGTAAAGAGACTTCCGCACTTGTGATTCACCTTCCACTGTGTAGATAATCTCACCTGAATACTCTCAAAACTTGTACCTCCAAAGACCTGCCATCATTATATGTCCTTTCTCTCCAAATCTAAATCTCAATCCGGCACATCCTCATCTTTATGTTCATTTTCATAATACACGGTATGAATACTAAACATCCTGTTACGCATTTGTTCTTATTCGCTTGAGAGTGTCTTTTTTATTCTTTCCAAATCCCACTATTCAGTGTTACCCAAAAGAGGGTGTGTTTTCTTTCAAGTAGTGTTTCTGTCACATGTTCTTCCCCCAATATTATCTCTTTTATCTTGGTCATTAAAGAACAAGGTGGAGTTAAGATATTAACTAGGTATAATTAAAAATAAACTAATAACACAGGGTAATATTAATTTAACCATTATGACCAGAGGTAATTGAAAACCCTATCATGTGCCACAAGTATACCACTTGAACTGATTCATAGTTTCCATAGCAACAAGCAACGTGTACCTTTGTTTAAGGTTTGGATTCCACTTGTGAGCTTGAGTTATTGTGTGTGTGTGTGTGTGTGTGTGTGTGTAGTTTTGTATGTCGTTACTGTATTTATGTGGGCTTCTTTGCAGGTCTCGAGTTTCTTTCACAATGATGTGTACTGTATATTTACATTTAGGCATTTGGCAGATGCTTTTATCCAGAGCGACTAACAAAAAGTGCTCGGACGTTTCTGTCACAGATTATATACTTACATGGGTTACTAGGTTACTAACTAAGTACCATTATGCAATCACAGATGGGACGAATTTTTTGAGGGGGGATTGTCCAAGTATTGAAGAAACAGATATGTCTTGAGTCGTCATTTAAAAATTGTCAGTATATATGAACTGGAGTCCCACCTCACACACAGTTTTAGAACAACTCTTATAAATCTAAAGTCTCACAAAAGATGAATGAATGTCTTGATTCATGTGAGTTACTCTACAAAACAAATAAATCTAGACAATGCCTTTTACCGTGAACAGACATTATGCTGGTAAATCCAGACCTGGCAGGAAACTGGAGTGAAGATTAGCATTGTTCTGCATTGTTGAGAGTTTTCCAAGCTCGTTCCTAAAAAGTGCTGACCTTAGAACGCTTGTCTGTTCCTCTTATATCTGTTTCATGCAAGACATTGTTTGCATCCGTGTTTAGTCAATTCAGTGCAATTCCATTTTATTTGTACAGCAGTTGTAACTATGTATATTAAAACAAAGCAACTTTGCAGTATCATGGAGCATCAGTCAAAAGTTTGGACACATCTTCCTTATTCATTGTTTTTTGTTTTGTGATTCAGCCCTGGGCACAATGGTGTAGTGGTTAGCACTGTCGCCTTGTACCTCCAGAGTCTGGGTTTAATTCCCAGCCAGACTCGATTCCCATCTCTGTGAGCATGGAGTTTGCATGTTCTCCTTGTGCTTGGTGGGTTTCCTCCAAGTACTCCGGTTTCCTCCCACAGTCCAAAGACCTGCAGGTTAGGCTGATTGACGTTCCCAAATTGCCCGTAGTGTGTGAGTGTGTTTATGTGTGTGCCCTGCGATGGATTGGCACTCTGTCCAGGGTATACCCCGCCTCGTGCCCTAAGTCTCCTGGGATAGGCTCCTATATACGCGACCCTGAATACAGGATAAAGCGGTATAGACAGTGAGTGAGTGACTGATTTATCACTGTCTTGCGCATCCAGGGTTGAGCATTTGATTCTTCAGGTCTGCATGCATGGAGTCTGCATGTCCTCCTCATGCTTGGTGGGTTTCTCAGGCTACTCCGGTTTCCACCCACCGTCCAAAGACATGCAGGTTAGCTAATTGGCGTCCCCAAATTGCCCATAGTGTGTAAATGCGTGTGTGTATGTGAGTGTGCCTTGTGATAGATTGGTTCAAAGTATTCATATATTAGATGCCTTCAGTATTGTGTTACAATGTAGAAAGAAATAAAAATCAGAAAATACCGTGGAATTTGAAGGTGTGTCTAAACTTTAGACTGGTGGTGTAAATTAGAACAAAAGGTAAGGAAAAAAGTTTAATTTAATGCTACCAGTTTGTCCCTTATGAGTCAGGCTCTAAGATAAGGTTTGTCTCGAGATGACAGTAGCAAGAGTCCTTGAGCAGAACTAAATTCTAAAGGGAACCCATCCTCAACTGGGTGATATCAGATAGAGTAACCATGAATCAGTCCATGCCATATCTGTGCTATGAGGCTGACAGTTCAATATACCAGAAAAGGTGTTTAAGCTATATAACTCCAAAACAGTTTGTGGCAATTAAACCACTAAGCAACTGGAGACACAAGCCATTACAGAAACTACCTCCATCAACCCAGTCCAAGACTCTTATTGTTGCCCTTTAACAGTTTAACATCTCTGCCTAGAGCTAAAGATCCAGCTTTTTTCAGAAAAAGTCACTTAGAATAAATGTCCCAAGTAAACAATGATGTAAATGTAAAGGAAGCGATGCTCCAGCAGGACTCGAGGGAACTGAATTTAGTCAGAGCTGAAATGAAGCGTGAAGGCCAAAAGGATGTGGTAAGTAGAGCCAGCCGTTCTCATGGCACTCGTTCCGGTGTTGGTATTAAATAAAAATGAGTGTGAATGGGGTTGTCTGTGTGCTCGGAGCTATCGCACTGATGCTGTGCCACTCCCATGAGATACTACAAGAAATAAGTCTCTGGATTAAATTCTCTCTCATCTCTAGGTATAAAAAAGAAATGTAAACTTAAAAGTGCCCTGATAAAAAAAAAAAAAAGGCTCAGATGGTGTATCATGAAGATCAGTAGCAAAAGAAAGATAATTTACAAAGCACTATTCAGTCATTTATTCATTTATCGTAGCATGTGATCATGTGAAGCTGAAGCCTTTGCCAGTATTACGTTCAATAATACATAAAGTCATGCTGTTATTAGAATATTATATTATAGTCAGTGTTTGGGGTGATGCGTTTAAGAAGTCAAGTTGTTGCAACCACCCTAAAAACAAGCTTTCAATATTTCCCTTTAACACCACATCCCTTAGTGGTTAGCACTGTTGCCTCTCACCTCCAGGGTTGATGGGTCAATTCCCACCTACTGTAGGGTCTGGGTGCATGGGGTTTGCATGTACTCCTCGTGCTTTGTTGGTTTCCTCTGGGTCCTCCGGTTAGTCCAAAGTCCATCCCATAGTCCAAAGACATGCAGTTTAGGCAAATTGCTATTTTAAAATTGCTAATATTGTGTTTAGGATGAGCGTGTAAGTGTGTGCCCTCAGATGGATTGGCACCATGTCCTCATGCCCCTGTCATACACTTTTGGGACATTTGTCCTTAAACGCCAGAGCTGAAAGCAACCTTGCTCAGACAGAGCAAAAACCAAAGCGTACCGTGTCCTGATCCAGGAGATATTTTTAATGATTATGCCCCCTGATTATGTTTCTTACACACTGTATGGTCTTCAGAGGCTATTCAGTTATCTGGAATATGCTTGATAAGAACTTGGCCTCATCCTGAACGTTAGGAAGACAAAGAACCTGGCACAAGATTTAAATAAAGTCATATTTTTTGTGCTAAATGCAATAAATTCATTACAGGCAACAAAAGGGGGGAAATCATGAACTTACCATTAAAAAGTCCATGAGAAATGATCCATTATGATATCTTTAACGCAAGGTCAAAAGATCAACACACTTTACCCAATGGCTGAATCAGAACCCTTTTTTTTGGTTTATTTTTGTAGGCTAAAAAAGAATTACTGTGTTTGCTTGACTGAATTTATTTCTATTATTAGAAATTATAATATTCACACATTAAAAATCTGGAAGAGCAAAGCTCAAAGGTAGTAATAATATTGTATATGCAACGTTACTTAATTAACATACTGTGACGGGGGCGGGGTTTCGCTTGGGAACCATCATGCTTTGCGGGAGGGGCTGTTATGTGTTCACCCTGTTGGGAGAAGGTATTTGGTTTAGTGGCTTCAGCCAGGATATGTGTGATGTGTGTGTGTTGTTATGCTGCTGGTTCACCTGTGTGAGTTCAATAAAATACTCCCAGCCATTTGCATTGGGCAGCAATTGAATTAACTCGTCTCTCCACCATCCTTTCGGGCGTAAAAACGCTACAATTGGTGTCAGAAGTGGGATGGAGAGTCGCGAGTTAGAGTGCACCCCGGAGGAAATCCGGAGGATCCAAATAGGCCGCCGAGTGGCAGAGCAGCTGAGGAGGAAGAAGACGGGCAAGGAGCGGCGACCGGAGCGGAGCGGCGCGTTCCAGGTTCCGGCATTGGACCTCGGAGAGGATTCCTCCAGTGACACGACGCCGGGGCAAGCTACAGCTCCGTGTTCCGTCCGCCAGCGAAGCGACCTGCAGCTACGCCTGCCGGCCTACAACGGCGCCGGCGATCCCCACGCGTTCATCGCCCAGGTAGAGCTAGCCGCCAAATTCGCGGGCTGGTCCCCGGCGGGAACAGCCGTCCGGGTGGCCCTCTCGTTGGAGGGTGACGCGCTGCGGGCGTTGCAGGATCTCCGGGCTGATGAGCGGGGGGATTGGGTGAAGCTGCAGCAGTCGCTCTGTTTCCGCTTCGGCGCAGGGGACCGTAACAAGGCCGCGGGCGAGGAGTTGGCAACCCGCGTGCGGAGCGCCTCTGAGCCACTAGGGGCGTTCGCCATGGACCTGCGATCTCTCGCGCGCCAGGGCTACCCGGATTTCGGACACGGCCAGCAGGAGGAGCTAGCTCGTCGCGCGTTCCTTCGGGGAGTCCGGCCATACCGGCTTCGCGAGCACCTCCGGTTAGCGGCACCGGCGTCCCTGTCCGAGGCGCTGCGCGAGGCCGAGCGCGCCGAGCCCATCTTGGGTGAACACCGCGGCGAGAGAGCCGAGCGATCTTCGGTGGCTCGCGGCCGCTGGGTAGGTGAACCTAGCCGGGGACAGGGCTACCCGTCACGGCTAGGCCTCGACCCGGCCTCCGAGTTTCCGCGACGACGCCGAGGCCAGGGACCGCCAGACCACCGCTGCAACGTTCTCCGGCCGGAGGACAGCGTACCCCAGCAGCCGTTAAACTAGCTTCGGGGGGCGCCGAGGGGAAATCGCCTCCCACAGCCATCTTTGTTTCCCCAACTGCCGGATTTAACTTCCGGTCGGGACGTGTCGGAAATCGCGCGGGGGTCTATGTGGACTGTGGCCTGGACAACGTTTCGCTGCGGGCGCTCGTGGACACCGGCTCTACAGTTTCGCTGCTGCGCGGGGGATTGTTGGAGCGTGGAGAGCGCGGTCGTGTGCTGCCGGACCCGGCCGTGAACATTCGCACCGTGTCGGGGAGTTATCTGAGGATACGGGCCTGTCGCACAGTGCGAATACAAGTAGGTGCAATCATTCTTTTTCACCCATTCTTTGTGGCGGATATCGAGGATGATTGTATCTTGGGATTAGACATTTTGGAAAGGTGGGGTGCGGTACTGAATCTCGCGGATGGGACTCTGCGTGGTAGTTTCGGTTTAGCTAGGTTGCTAGTGCCCAAAGCGCAGCCGGACGGGTTAGTAGCACGCACCAGGGGGGCGGAACTTCCGGTGGACGCGCCATGTAAACATCCGGTAGCTGTCCGAGCGAGAATAATGGCCGAGCTGATGCAGCGTAGCAGTGTGGGGCTAAATCAGACGCAGACCGACGCCGTGAAGTCCCTTTTGCACGAGTTCGCAGATATTTTCGCAGTGGATGAGCGCGAGTGCACGCATACCGATTTGGTGCAGCACCACATCGATACAGGTAACGCCGCTCCTGTTCGGTTACATCCGAGACACCTCCCGTTAGCTAAACGAGCTATAGCCGAGCAGCAGCTGCGTGAGATGGCCGACTCGGGCGTCATAGAGCCAGCATCCGGACCGTGGTCTTCACCCGTTGTACTTGTGCGTAAAAAGGACGAATCGTGGCGGTTTTGTGTGGACTACCGGCGGTTAAACGAGGTGACGCGTAAAGATTCTTATCCGTTGCCGCGAATAGATGATGCGTTGGAACACGTTGCGGGCTCGGCGTGGTTTAGCTCGTTGGATCTGCGTAGCGGGTACTGGCAAGTAGAGCTCGCCCCGGAAGCACGACCCAAAACCGTGTTTTCGATCGGACAAGGGCTATGGCAATTTCGGCGCATGCCGTTCGGCCTCTGCAACGCTCCCGCTACGTTCGAACGGTTGATGGAGAGAGTATTGGCAGAGATCCCTCGCAACCGTTGTGTCGTCTACTTAGACGATTTATTGGTGCACGGCAAGGATTTTGCGGTCGCGCTAGCTAACCTACGGGAGGTGTTTCTAGCTATCCGGCGGGCGAATTTGCGGCTCAATCCCAAAAAGTGCCAGTTGTTGCGGCAAGAAACTGTCTTTCTGGGACACGTCATTAGCGCTCGAGGGATTGCCACCGATCCAGCCAAAATTGCCGCGGTACAGAATTGGCCTGAGCCGTCAAATGTGTCGCAGCTACGCACTTTTCTCGGGTTAGCGTCGTACTATCGCCGGTTCGTGAGGGATTTTGCTACGATCGCCAGCCCGCTGCACACGCTCACGGGAAAGAACCAGCCGTTTCGCTGGGACAGGGAGCACGCGCGTGCGTTTACTCGGTTACGGGAAGCTCTGGTTACGTCGCCCGTTCTCGAATATCCTGATATAGCTCGTACGTTTATTCTCGACACGGACGCGAGCAATGTAGGGCTGGGGGCCGTCCTGTCTCAGGTTGCCGGGGGCGAAGAGCGTGTTGTCGCTTACTTCAGCCGCGCGTTGTCTGGACCGGAGAAGAATTACTGCGTCACGCGGCGCGAGCTGCTAGCGGTCGTCACGGCCCTTAAGCATTTTAGGCCGTATTTATACGGGTAATCCTTCTTGCTGCGGACCGATCACGCTTCGCTAGTGTGGCTGCTTAGTTTTAAAGAGCCCGAGGGGCAGATAGCGCGTTGGCTCGAGCGGTTGCAGGACTATCACTTTACCGTTCAGCACCGAGCGGGAAAATTGCATGCTAACGCCGATGCGTTATCCCGCCGGCCGTGCAGCAAAGAGCGTTGTCGACACTGCGAGCGGGTTGAAGAGCGTGTGGGTGGTCACGACATCGAACACACCCCGACCCCCGTGAACCAGAACATTCTCCCTGCGCAGTCTTCCGAAGCCCCCGTCGGTAATCGGCCGTCCGAGCCGGCGTGCAGCCGAGTCACTGCGGCACCTAAACCATCGCCGGTGGTCGTTTCGCCTGTGCCACAGATGGACTGCGATCAGCTAATGGGCGAGCAGGAGAGGGACCCGGCGCTGCAGCGGGTATTAGGTTGGGTTAACGCGGGCCAGAGACCGGATTATGCCGCCATTGCTCACCTGGGACCAGAAGAAAAAGCTCTCCACTCGCAGTTTCACCGACTAGCGTTGCGGGGGGGTTTACTCTACCGCCAGTGGGAACGGCCGTGTGGCGCTGGCGAATCTTTTCAGCTGCTGGTGCCGCGGAATTTGCGGGCATGTGTGCTGGGGATGGTTCATGGGCACGCAGGTTCGGGACACTTTGGGGTAACTAAGACACTGCGGCGGTTGCGTGCTCGGTTCTACTGGCCGGGTTGTCATACTGATAGCGAACTTTTTGTTCACAGATGCGATGTCTGCACGGCAAAGAAGGGCCCTACCCAGCGCTCACGAGCACCCTTGCAAGACTTTCGGGTGGGGGCGCCCATGGAACGTATGGGCGTGGACATTCTGGGGCCGTTTCCCATCTCTGATCGCGGGAATCGTTATGTGCTGGTGGCCATGGATTATTTCACGAAGTGGCCGGAGGCGTTCGCTGTTCCAGATCAGAGCGCTTCCACCACGGCTCGAGTGCTGGTGGATGAGGTGTTCAGCCGATTCGGCGCCCCGGAGCAGTTGCACAGCGATCAGGGGCGTAACTTCGAGGCGGAGGTGTTTGCGGCGGTGTGCGAGCGCCTCGGAGTGAAAAAGACCCGCACCACGCCCCTGCATCCACAAAGTGACGGCCTCGTGGAACGGTTCAACCGAACACTCACCACCCAACTCGCCGTGCTTACCAGCGACCGGCAAAAAGATTGGGACGAGCATTTGCCTCTCGTGCTTTGGGCGTATCGTACAGCGGTGCAGGAGTCCTCGCAACTGACGCCAGCTGCGTTGATGTTCGGTCGCGAGTTGCGCACGCCTGTGGATCTAGTGTTCGGGTCCCCTCCACAAGTGGATTTACCCACGAAACCAGGTGTGGAGTATTTTTGTTCATTAAAAGACAAACTGTTCCGTGTCCACGAATTGGCGCGTAGACACTTGGCGGACGCCGGGGTTAAGCAGCGCCGTGTGTACGATACGCACAGCCGGGGGCGAGACTTTGCTGCTGGGGAGCAAGTTTGGGTGTATTCCCCCGGAAGGAAAAGGGGGCTCTCACCTAAGCTTATGTCGCACTGGGTGGGCCCCTGCACGGTCGTCGCACAGCTCTCTGACGTGGTCTACCGGGTGCGGTTGGCGGGGCGGTCGCGACTGGTCGTGCTCCACCGGGATCGTCTGGCTCCTTATCAGCCCCACGCCAGGGCATCGTCGGATGCTGTGGAGGCCAGTCCGCCTCAGGAGGAGGGCGACGACGGGCCCCCTTCCTCCGCAACCAGACTCCGGCGTTCCCAACGCCGGCGCCGACCACCGTCACGTCTGTTGGACTGAGTGCGCCATGGTGACCGGGGACGGTCACAGCTCGGGTGGGGGCAGTGTGATGGGGGCGGGGTTTCGCTTGGGAACCATCATGCTTTGCGGGAGGGGCTGTTATGTGTTCACCCTGTTGGGAGAAGGTATTTGGTTTAGTGGCTTCAGCCAGGATATGTGTGATGTGTGTGTGTTGTTATGCTGCTGGTTCACCTGTGTGAGTTCAATAAAATACTCCCAGCCATTTGCATTGGGCAGCAATTGAATTAACTCGTCTCTCCACCATCCTTTCGGGCGTAAAAACGCTACAATACCATTCCACCTTTAAACTTTGATATTTTCATTTTGTGACATCGAATCGTGTGCCTGGTGTGTCATGTAGTAAGATGCTTTTATTTCTAATGACATGATAAGTTTTCAGGTTAAATACTTATATTATCTGAGTTGAATAATCCATTAACTCAATGATCCATTAATTTAAATGGCTATTATTTTATTATAGTATTGGCTCTTATCTGAAACAGGAGTTAAGGGGTCAGCAGGAGTACAAGATGTCTAATTTAAATTAAGAGTATTTTATTATTATTCGTTGTATTTGTACAAATAGAGAAGAAAAGAAAAACCTCTGTGAAACCTTTTCCTTCTCATAGGATAAGTGCAAACCAGAAACATGTGATAGATTTAAATAAGAGATCGTGTACGCATAATTGACTAAAGAGGTCATTTTTTTTCCAGGTAGGAAATATTTTGGAGGCTCAGTGTTAAATCGACAGACGGTGGCACATAGCCACATGGATTTGGACTGGGAAGAGTAAAAAGATCTGCAATAGGACTTAAACTGTCTCAGCATCTGTGTATCTCTTAACTGAAGACCCAACATAGTAACCAGAGTGCGGCACAGCGGCTTAGTGGTTAGCACCTTCGCCTCGCGGCCCGGGTTCCATTCCCATGGAGTCTGCATATCCTTCCCCTGCTAGGTGGGTTTCCTCCAGGTACCCTGGTTTCCTCCTACAGATCAACATCTATAAGGAATGTGTCCAGCACCTTGTTGAATCCATGCCATGAAGAGTCAAGGCAGTTCACAAGGCAAAATAAGGTCTAACACTTACACTAGCAAGGTGTACCTAATGAAGTGTTTCTTTTTGGTGTATTGCTCCATAGTTTAAAGGCTGGATGACCCATCACGAGTTTTGGTAAGACTTTAGTTGTTGATCTCTTGCTACTTACCTATTAGATAGTTAGTTAACAGATGGATGGAGAATGCTGTGTTGATCCAGCTATAAACACTGGCTATTTTGCCACATTTTCTTTTCTCCCTCTTTCTCTTGATGTTTTTTTTTTCTCTTGAAGAAAAAAATACATCTTGTCATGTGACTGAGAAACCACAAAGTGGTCATAAAAATGTTCCATGTCTGAAAATTTGCACTGAAACTGTTAACGCCTTCCATAACTGCTGAGAGCAAACAGTTTAGCAATTTATGTGTAGCGTCCACTAAACATGAATTCACCTTTCAGCCAGTTGGCCGAGTGACCTCACATAATTGTTTCAATAAGTGTTTTCATTGACTGATAAAAATTGCCTACCAAAGGCAGAAGGAAAAGCTGTGGTACTGTACACATTGAGATGTTTGAAATGATTTGCTATAATTTAAAATGACTTTTAATTGTACAGTATTATTTATGTATTTTATGATTGGAAATCTGACATCATTAAAAATGTTTGTATAATCTTCAGCAAAAGTCGAAAATGCCAAACATGCCATAAAACAATATGCAAAACAATGCAGTTTATATTTATTTGCCCCCTAAGAGAGCCAAAGTACAATTCTGTGCAAAAGTCTCTAGATGCCCTCATTTCTTCATGTTAAATTAAAGAAATGGAAACAAATTATTTCCTGTCACAGGCTGTAAAGTGCCGGAAGATACCATTTTAAAATTGTTTGTTTATGTAAAAAGCCTCAGCAGCGACCTCATTTCCCCTTTCGTCTGTATTCACTCAGCATTCAGCATCACCAGTATACTAATCACCAGCCTGATCATCTGTCATCATCTGCATCTGTTTCTCACTGGTTCATGCCTTAGGTTAGATGTTTTTAATGCTTAAATAATTCATAGGTCACCTTGTGGCTTAACAAACACAAAACGTTCCACAGAAACGACTCAGGTACAGGGACTGGACAGAAAATGAGAGGTGAAAAGTCCTTTAGGAAGCCTAAAGAAAGCCTGGTTCTTTAAAAGCAAAATATGAAGGAATGAGGTGTTGCTCAAGTCTGTAAAAAAAACACAGGACTGTATCAAAAATCTGATTATGAAGTGAAGGCTTTGTTTTTAAATGATTTAATGATCTTATTCTCGACTCTCATGTTTTCACTGGCATTTGGATTCATTCTTGAATAGGCCTTAAACCCCTTAACTTGGGCTTAGTACACATGTATAAAATATATATTTTTAATGGAGTGTTTCTCGGATAATAATAATAATAAATAAATAAATAAATAAATAAATAAATAAATAAATCCCTATCCCTACAAAACACATTGTCAAGAGCATGCCAAGCCAAGAGGTGGCGATAAAACTCAAACTATAAAGCCACATTGGCCAATTAGACGCTTAAAAAAGTTAATTTGTATGTCAAACTCTGACATCAAACAAAGCACATAGTGGTGTACACTCTTAAATGACAAAAACTTTGCTTTCACTGTCGACATGTCCACACTGAAAAATGGGGGGCTTCTGTCTATGTGACATTCGGCACACTGGGCGGTGGACACACCCCACCCTTGAGATAAATGGTAGTTACTTACGGGAATGGGTAGCCAGCTTGATGTCCAATTGTAAAACACATGGGTAAAGGACCTTGCTCAAGAGTCCAACAGAGGCAGCCCAGCAACTGGAGGGCTTAAACTGGTGACCTCTTGGTCAGCAGTTCAACACCTTAACCACAGTGCCATCCGTGTCCCCCTGGAACACTGGAAAATGAGTTTCTGAATATCATGTGGACTAAACATTGATCTCAACTAGTTCTGGGCTTGGACATAACAACGGCGGTCTTGAACGGCGGTCAGTTTTTACCTCCGAAACGTATAGAGTGAGTCCATGAACATAGAAATTTGTCTTGCAGGAAGACCTGCTGTCAGAGCTGCTGTATAGAAAAAGAAATCAACACCTTTGGACCAACTGCTATTGAGTCCCAGAGGGCAGGATAACACAATACCAGGATAGCTGATGTCATGGGTGTTGGTGGGTGACTCGCTTGCTGAAGGTGTAAAGCTAGAAATAGTCTAGAGTATTGATTAGACACAGTTGTCACTCAAGTTAGATACCCACCATGTTTGTAGACAACAGACCCATTGCAGATTTGTTTCCTTGTTCCAGTTCCAGTTCTTACCAAAGTTGTTCAATGGGGTTAAGGTCAGACTGTGTGTATGACCCTTAAATTCTTTTAATCCTCTGAGTTTGTTTTTTTTTATATATAGCATTGTGACCCTATACACAATATTGATAGTTTTTATTGTATAAGAATGTATTATATATAAACTCGTCAGATTTATTATATTTAAAGTGTCCATGCACAGGGTTTGGCTACATCTTGGCTCCGCCCATCGTTTTTACCAAATTCTATTGGTTGGCGTGTTTATGGGCCTGGCTTTGGTGGATACGACCCGCCCCTTTTCCACAAAACACAGTGGCTAAGGTATTTAGCAGCTCTATGGTCGTTTTATAATAAACAGCTCCTGGGTGTATATAATATATCAGCGCCTGAAGCCGGAGAAAAGGTAAAGTGTGACTGAGAGATTCGTTTTACACGTGAATTTGCTTGTTATTACGAGCGGAGCGTTATAATGCGTGGCTTTTTTTGTGAGCTAAAGGAGGATGAGCCATTAGTACTGGTGTCATTTAACCTTATTGGTTGCTAAGCTAACACAGCTAAGGGCTGTTTCGCTGAGGGTAACGGATGTTAATTAAAAACACTGCATGCTAACAAATGTAGCATTGGTCTGAGAAAAATCCTGTTGTATCCAACTATACACACGCGCACACTTACGCGCGCACACAGGCGCGAGCAGAGCGGGGGGAGAAATCACAGTTACAATGAAAACGATGCCGTTTCAGGGTTAACATTATACAGATATTTTAAACGGTTAAGTCGCGTGCACACATTTCAAACAGTTTAGCGGTTATTCCAACCGTAGTTCCTAATCTGAACTGTGATAATAGAAGTGGATATGGGGAAGGTACCCGGATGTAGCCGTGGCGTACTTGTTTAATCGCGAGTGCGTAAGAGTCGATGAGGCCGGGGTAGCGCTTTAGAACGCGGCCGCATACTAGTGTACTAAACAGTGTGTGAGAATAGTACGCATCCTGATTCATGCACTTTGAGTGAGGGAACGGGATTTTGTGTATGCTGTGACTGATAGATCCCAAGTAGATGGTTTGATTGTTTATAGTAAGTTCAGTGAAGTTTCTAAAAACAACTTATTAATAATGAGTTTGTATTTTGCTGCTGATATTTGGACTTTTTTGGGGCCAAAAATGTCCCAAAACTAGAAGAGCCAAAAATGTCTGTGTAGTTTTCTTAGAAGTGTTATTTTTAGAATGTTCTTTTTTGAGTTATTGAATATTACTAATATGTGCAATTTTTCAGTTTGTCTATGAACTCAGGCATGTATAAAGAATGGCATGTAATTGTCAATAAAAGCTTTTGACACTTATGAACTACTTATTAATTATGCTTGGGTATACCAGAGTAACATCTGGCAAAACAATGTAAAAGCATTAATGCAGCAGACTAAAAATCAATATTTGTGTCATTCTCGAAACCTTTGCCTACGGTTCTGTTTGTGTGCTTGTGTTTTTGTAGGCATAGGAAATCGCGTTAATCTTGGTGCTTAATTATGGTCAACCATCACACAAGATATTTTGCTTATATTTTTCCAGAATGCGTAATTTTAATGGATAAATGTTTAAGCAATGGTTACAATGTTTATTCGGTCAAAATTCTTTGCATATCATACATGCCAAATCCACCCAAAATAATTTGTAAAAGTGAAAAAAAGTTTATTTATTTATTTATTTTTAAATATATTTTTCATGCACATTTCTGAAAGGATTGCTCGGAGACCAGGCCTCATTATATTACTTGAGGAAGAAAAATGGCTGAGGTAAACCATATCATATTCTACAAAGAGGAGATGTAAAGTGGCACCAAACCCTACATTTAACACATGAGAGCCAGTCACTAGGTGGCCATCATGTGATTTTTACTCGCTTTACATAAGTTTGCATAAATTCGTCTTTGCCCATAATTCCGGGTTTGTCCAACGGCTCAACTCCACAAGGACACAATGTTACTTTTATCTGTGTCTATATCTTATTAATTTTGAGCTGTGAATCAAGTTTAGACCGTAAATTCAATTTCTGGCTGTTGCGATATTCAGTGAAACTTGTGGTGTTAATTGTTTAGATGTCATGTCTCGCGCAAGGAGATCGTCTGTTCCACTCCAGTCCAGTAGGTGGTGATAATCCACTGGTGTTGTGATATTTTCATCAACAAAAAATGTATTAGTATAATAGTTACACATTAACATGTACTACTGATCCATTATTTAAAAATAAATAAATAAAACCCTTACAACAAAGTAGACTGCATCTTGGGAGCTTTGTAAAACTTCTTAAACACAAAGCTCATCGCTACGAGATAAAAAGTCTACAGACGGTGCTAAATACATGGTTAGAACAGCTCTTACCCCGTGGGTTTCCATTGATTATCAGCTGCTATCCGTCTTTGACAACAACAAGGCACTCACACTTAAAGAAGAGTCCAAACCAAACTTCTCTATTTAAGTCTTACTTGGTCTAAAGTAACTCATGTAGCTAGCTAATCCACTTAATTTCAAACAAATTTAATAACATTGTAAAGAACGAGCCTCATAGTGTTTGTGTGCAGTTTTTAGTTGCTATGTAGAACGTGGAAACATAGACTCGTATATGTGGCTCCATAGATCCCCTGATCACCTGATTAATTATATTGATGAGTACCAATAAAGTTATTGATTCAGTTATTGAACTGGGAAATCTAGTGTAATGAAGTCCATATCTAAACCAACACATTGGCCTATTTCAGATATGATGCTCATTTTAGGATGCAGGATGACTCTTGAGTATGTTTCCAATGCTGAGCAGGTATAATTTTGGTAGTGAATCTCCATTCAATTACATTGATGTGTGAGTGTAGTATAGATCAGCAGTTCAAACAGTACAAGCTCAGCAATCCCCCCCCCCCCCCCCTCTATCAAGATTTTTTTTTTCTTGTTCGTTTATTCAGCATTGACACTGAGGCAACTCCCAGTAACACAATTGTACCACAGTCATGAGAAGAAAAAAAGTTTTCTGCTCAGCCGCGATG
Organism: Clarias gariepinus; assembly: GCF_024256425.1. Lineage (NCBI taxonomy): Eukaryota > Metazoa > Chordata > Actinopteri > Siluriformes > Clariidae > Clarias > Clarias gariepinus. The sequence goes on from NC_071104.1 coordinate 34,716,354, forward strand.
CTGTGGAGTTTCCTTTTCCATCAGTTCTGTTTATAATGGCTGGTTAACATGCTGTTTAACCAGCTTTCCGTCCTTTACCAACGGATTGCACAAGACGAGTTGCAAGACATCGGCATAGTTTTTTTTGTATCCTGGCTCTGTTCTATAAAATAATGACGTTTAATGATCTGGCGGTTTACAGTGCACCCACTTCTACATACATTTATTATACCTCTATTAACAGAAGTGTTTCAGCAGAATGTATTTTAAAGGGTGTAGGCTAATAATGAAAATGCATTTCTGGCACTTTATCAGATACTTAAGGAACTGTTCACACTCAGCAGTTTAAAACTTAGTTTGTGACTAGGGAAAGAGAACAAAGTGGGAGCAAAGCTTGTTCCTCTCCATGGTTGTCTGTGGTGTTATCCTTCTAAAGTCCAAGATGTCCCAGGTTTGTTATTCTGACATGCATTCTGCTTTCCTGTGTGCCCCTGACAGGACATGGGTAACAGAGATAACGCATGAGAGAATGATCCAGACTGTTCCAGGGCACTCTTTCAGGTGAGACACAGCACACAGAAAGGTGGATGATGGAAGATGTTAAACTGATAAACTGATATTGATCGATTTATATAGAGAGATGTAGCCAGTTTCGGACATGACACCTTTCAGATGTGCAAGCACACAATTTCATCCCATGACTTTACAGAATGAAAAGCGCTTTGCTTGCACAGCTGAAGAAGGACTTTTATCCAAGAAAAACAAATGTTTGTCCTTAAACTTGGCACCACAATGCAGTTTTTATTCCCTCTGCTGTCAGGGCAAATGGGTTTATTTCTTTCTAATAGTGCTAGGTGAGCTGGACCCTATATTTATGTCATCATTGTAATTTCCTCTTATTATTTAAAAAAATATCTAAAATAATCTACTCTGCCTTCAAATATAACGATTTAGTTAAAATCAAGTTCTCCTCGGTCTCAGTGTTTTAGTATTTTACAGCCTTGTTGGTGTTGGAATCTGTTGTTCAGAGTTGCAGAGTGTAGAAGCGTCTTTACGATGATTTAATCAAAGGAACCCAATCTAATTTTCCGACCCATTCATTATTTTATCGAGTTGAGTCCGCTGGTATATGGTACACATTTCCACTAAAGGATATTATTTGGCACCATGAAACATAAGCAATGCTGTTACTATTGGCGTTCCAGGTCGATCCTGAGGGTTAGAGCTGTGTGAGATTTTTTTTTTTTCTTTAATTTTGTTATTTTCTTCTTCTTTTCTTTTTTTTTCTCTTGACTAATACAATGAATGCAGCTCTGAACAACGTGCAACATGTCCAAAGCTGTTTCTTGTCTTCTCTTTTCTTTTTTAATGGAGAGAAATATGAGAAACAAGGCGTAGCCAGCATGGCGATGACAAAACAATAATGCAGGTTTATTTACACTGTTACTTCAAGGCGATCAGAAATGAAGTACAAATCCAAGGCTTTGGCATGTCTTATTTTTAAGTTAATTTAATTAGACAAATTATGTTTAAACTTCTGAACATAAATGTGAAGATTTTCTGACCTCTCTCTCTCTTTTTTTTTTATTATTATTATTTTTTTTATACAGCTGTCTAATTTGAGGGGCGAATCACTAAAGCATGGAGGCTTCCACCATTTTGCCTGTACTGAAGAAGAAATTGGCGTTTTTGTCAGGTACCAAATGAAGCAGTCATACTATCTAATGTCATGCACTTTAGTTTTGTTGCATATTATCTGTCAAAGATGATTTTTCAAGAATAATAATAGTAATAAAATGCTGAATGGCCAAAAAAGTTTTAGAAAAAAACAACTAAGGCGATTTGAAATATCTGGAACTGGGTTACGAACCTTTTAGGAAAATTTTCAAAGCCTGAAAGGATAGTGTTGGACTGACAACTTTGTGGAAGAAATCAACGGGAAAACCCAGAGCTATGTTTAATAGTGAAAGTAAGAGCATTTCCACACACACAGTGTGATGAGAACTCGCATGATTGGGACTAAACAGTTGTGTGTTCATAAGAAAACCATGTGTTCGTGAAACTAATCAGAAAAAAAGGCTTCAGTTTGCTAGGGAGCATAAAGATGGATGATAGGAGCTTTAGAATAAGAAGGGAAGCACATGAAGTGATGCACACATCATACATAGTGGCCACTGTACAAGCCTCTGGAGGCAGTGTTATGATCTGGGTTTGCTTCAGTTACTCACTTCTAGGCTGTTATGTAGCAATAAAATGAAGTCATCTGATTGCTGATTTCTCTACAGGCATCTATTAGCAAGGTTTTTTAACAGGATGGATCTCAACCATGCAGTCATACACAGGACCACACGGGACTAGAGTCACTAGAACTCAGCCAGGTGATGTTGCTATCGCCTGGATCAGTTGTCACACTGGGGTTGTGGTAAATCGTAATAGGTCCTTGTGGATCTGACCAGAGCATTAGATGACAAAGGAATCAAGAGACTCTCAGACAGAATTCAACAGGAGAGGATAGTTTTTATTTTGTGCGCATTATCAGCCTGGGCAGTGTAATCCAAACATAAGTTACAAAACAACCATTTTATACTGAGACGTCAACACACAAACCCAAGACAAAGAAGGAGGAACTATAGAATAAAATCACAATCAAGCTTATAAACGTTATATGAGAGTAATTAAACAAAGGCAACTTACAAATATCACACTGAGACCGTTTAAACATTTAATGATCATGTCAAACCCATGTTAAATATTACAGGAAATAAATCTCTCATTTCCACTCTCATGTTTCTCGTTCCTCAATTCACTCGAAGGAAAGGGATTACTGTGTCATGGTCACTTTATCCAATTCACATCATCTCCCTTATCATGGCTGAATAGTTCAATCTTATAGTCATAGTACTGGAATGTTTAGTTAGAAGAGCAGTATCTTCTCTTGTTGATGATTAACAGTTTTAAACTCTGCTGTTAGAAGAAAATTTAACTAGAACTGCATTCATAAGGTTAATATTGTCTGTAAATTATTTATTATTATAATTTTTTTTTGTCCGTGAACCATGGTTTCATCCTTGCTTTGCTGTTTTCCCCCCTTATCTGAAAATCTGATTTTTTCCACCCATCTTTTCTCTCCCACAGTGCCATCTGGAAACAACTTTTGTCTCATCTTGTTTAGGAGTCTATCGCAGTATAAGCTGATTGATTACGGGCTGCTATAATGTGAAGGACAGTTCAAACCACTAATGACAGGCACTCGTGGGTTTTAACGTGTAATTTCTAGGATCAAGTGGTGTTGAAATATGAAACACACTTTCTTGTAGTTAATAAAAGAGAGACAGTTTATGCAGCGGTCTCCTTGTTTCAGTTCCAGTGAAGCTCTGAGGTCAGTGTGCGGGGAAGGGGAAAAATACAATTTTGTGGTGAAAATTCATTTTTGAATACACAGTTTGAGCAGTTAGTGTTCAAGGGCACATTATTTAATCTAACATCTGACATTGTCTCTGTGTGTGTTGTGTGCAAGAAATTTAAACATTAAGGCGACATGCTGCTTTTGGAAAATATTCACCATGAAGTAGCATTACTATTTTCTCCCTAAAATTTTGTGTATGATAACTTTCAGCCCAGCGTGTTTTATCTGCTCACCACACAGCCATTTACCAACAAAAATACATTTTATTCATTTATAGTTGCTTTTGGTGTTGTGTTACATCAGTGAACCAAGTTAGATGTTATAAACAGTTGTTCCCTCACCAGCATCTCCTTTTTTCCCCCTTTTTCTTTTAAGTTAGGAAGACCAAAAAAATGCAGCTTGCCATGTCACTTTTCTGTGATATAAAAAGACAGTTCTATAGGTTTGACAATGAGGACTCTTTCCATAAATAATGAATTAAATAAAATGAAATAAGCTCTGCTATACCAATATTTTGAAAATTTTTTCTTTTGTTCCTTTTTTTTTTTTTTTATTGCGCTATTAGTCATAGATTATGTGGACTGTGTATCATACAAGTCTTTGTAGCGCCTTAGTATAGTATAAACTTTGTCTGGACTGGTTAGAAAATTAGAAAGCAAATCTGCACCTTCAGTCCAACCAAAATTAGGCAACGCTGTGTTAAAGTAATTATTTCGTTTGGTCAAGTGTGATTGACGTTGTAAAATGTTTGTACAGTACGTCCCCAACTTGCGAACATTCGAGTTATGAATTTTTACAGATATGAAACGGACCACAGTTCTACGAATATTTGTAGATGCGAACAAATCATGGAAGTAGCTCACGTGTCTTATACAAAAAATAGACACAGCAGTGCACCAGATACCAATATTTACAATTATATACATTATTTTCAGTGTGTAAGTGAATGTAAGTCTGGTGTATATAGTATGTATGTTTGTGCGTGTGGGGGTGCTGGAAAAATGAGTCTGCCTCACCGTAATCATTTAATCAGTCCAGGAGCATGATGAGAGAAAATGTCTGTCCTGTAAAGCTGCCCTGATGGTCAATAATTCTAATTTAGGAAAATCCTCAACGAGAGTTCATAGTCCCATACAATGAAAAACAGCTCTAAGACAAAATGGCGTCCGAGATTCCCCTTCACGATTTAAAGGTGCAGAGACGACACTGTTACATTTGACGTGTGAGATTCATTTCCTTAGACGCAGTTACAGTTTTTGGCCTCATGCTTTCAGTGTGGGGAGAGGGAACAGCAACGTGGATTGGTTTGCTTTATCTTGTATATTTAAGTCAAAGACATAGAAGACTCACTGTTGGATTTTAGAACTAATCCTACTTATGAACATACTTTCAGAAGGGAACTCGTTCATAAGTTGGGGACTGCCTTATACTGCTGACCTCCTGTTCCTAATTTGGTCATCATTCTATCTTTCTTACTCTTCAGGAGGTAAAGATCGGCGCAGTGGCCTGATCCTAACCATCCCGCTATGCACGGAGCAGACAAGCATGGAGGAGCTCAGCTCCACACTGGACTACCTGCTCGGCATCCCCAGGTCAGCAAACTCCCACCTCTTTTCCACAGCATCATAAGTACCTGCTGATCTGTTGAATATTTAAGTAGTTTTTTTGTTTTTTGTTGTCCACGTTTTGTTGTGTATTAGCACTAAAAGACAGAGTGATGTTAGCTAAATTAACATGGTCCCTTTGGCATCATGAACATGGCATAAATACATTTCCTTTACTTTATTAGTAGTTGGCAGTAGTGTGCTTCTTGTTCCTATTATTATTATTATTATTATTATTATTACTGTTGCTTCATTGTTTGTAGCAGCAGCAGCAGCAGCTGCTGCTTTATTCCCTATTGGGATTCGTATCATCAGTCATCCTTTATTGCTTCAATATTAAACATTTTCGGTATTGATTTTTTTTAAGACCCTCTGAGCATTGCGTTCGCTCTGTGCTTCTAAAAGGTTTTTGATGCATTGCTCTCCTCTCTTCCGATCTCGCCAGTTGTTTTGTAATGCGTTTGCCAGGGGAAGATGGATCCCCTCTTAACCTGCTTCACCCTGGCAGCGACACCATGTAGCAAAATGGCTAAAGTGTTTCTGGTTTGCAGCATGCGGAGGTGCAGAACCTGTTTCATATTAGTACATCTGTAGCTTATACAGACAGGAGCACTCTCTCAGATTGACACACCACTAAGAGGTTCATGAAGAAATCATCTTACTGTGATTTACACAAACAAATGGTTCAGTGCTCGCATCTGATTGGTCTAGAGGTTTGAGCAGGAAGTTACTCATTGCTTGAATGGTGTATTACATTAGATCTTTTTATAAGCAAAACATCATTTATTCATTCTATACTGATTATTGTTCAGAGTCACAGGAAGCCTGGACACAACCTGGACACTTCTAACACTCACACACTACAGGAAATTTAGGAACACCAATTAGCCTAATCTGTATGTCTTTGGATTGTGGGAGGAAACCAGAGTACCAGGAGGAAACCCACTAAGCACGGGGAGAACATGCAAACTCCATACACACACACGCAGACCCTGAGGTGGAAATCAAACCCTCGACCTTGGAGGTGTGAGGCCACAGTGCTAACCACTAATCCACTGTGCAGCCTATAAACAAAACAAAACACTTTCAGATGTGTGTGCTTAAAGGGAATAAGTAACTCTGTGTGTCATACGCTAGTTTCGAATTGCAGTGTTTTTTGGCCTGTTGCTCTTTAGGTATTTCTTCCTTAAGTTAAGTGAGGCATGAAACTCGTGTGCATGCTGTTATAGAAAAATAATCAACATCTTGCCAGTGTAAGTCACCTTCAGGCAATGTGAGGTTGCCCCTCCCCCAACGTGTATTAGGTTATTTTACTATACATATGTTCATAAGTGTTTTGTTCCTCTTATACCACATCAGCGTGCAAAACGATACTTGTAGCATAACAAAGGTTATATGTATGGAGTGTCCACTACCTGCTCCCGCTGTTACTATAGAAACCTACAGTGATGTGAAGTGATAAAACCACCGGATTTATTTCCAGAGTCTATTATATATGAGCACGCAGGAAGGACTTTGGGCCTCAGCAGCTTTACCGTATTAAAATTCATGTAATTACTTCTGCTCTCCATCTTGATAATTTTTTTCCCCTAAATTTGACTCTCTTGTGTCTGCCATTAATTATTAAAAGTGTCGCATGTTCCCGTGTTGCCACACGCGCTTCTCTTAGATTGCTCTACACCGATATTGTATAAGCGATTTAATGAGCCTGGCGTCTGATCACAGACCCTTCAGACCGATCCAGAGTGCCATTTAAATGCCAGCCGAGCCGTGCTGCAGTCCGACACGCCCCTTCATTTCAGAGCTGGCCTGTATTCTTGGAATATTTGAGTCGGTGCTAAAATATCACCTTACTTGGCAAACGGACGAGTGTGGATTTTTCAGTGCATGTAGGACAGAAACATGGCGTGAAAGGTTAGGGCTTGTTCTCATTCTCTGGTAAATGCACATCATTGTGTTGCTGAGTAGAAATGTTAGGGCCTGCCTCTCTCTCTGTTCATTCATTTTCTCTTCGGTTAGTTGTTTAATAATATCAACCTTTAAATCAGTGCTTCTGTCTCTTTAGTTATCTCTGTTCAAATTTCTATTCCATTATGACAAAATCCCCCAAAATTTTCTTTACGGCATCTTGTATAATTTAGAGTCCACATTTATAGGTTAGTTTGGGAACGGGAGGCTGGTTTGTGTTCATGCACCTTTCAGATTGTGACTTAATTGCACAATGGTTGGCTCTAGATTTATCAATTAGCTTTTTTTTTTTTTTTTTTTTTTTTCTCATCATGGTACTGACACTTGAGTAAAAAAATGCTTCTTTAATGCATTGCATGTCATCTTTGAGTGGAAAAAAACTTTAAAACATATATATATTCCTTATACACCAAAGGTAAAAATCCAGCACTCCAGCATTTCCCTAAAAGTCTGGTTTTATAGACCAATAAAGCACAAGTCAAAGCGAACCCAAGGCCGCTCTCTTTTAAAAAGGGGAAAAAAAACGATCAGATTTCGGGACCACACCCGAAATGCAGAAAAACGGCATTCACACTTCAGCTCAAATGACATGAGTTTGGCTGACAGCAACTCCGTGTTGGCAAACCTTTACATCCTGATACTTCATTGATTGGCCGTTTTTATCAAATTTTTTTATTTGTTGTTTCATCTTATTAATACCTTTTTATACAGTAAGTCCCCAACTTGAGAACATCCAAGTTATGAATTTTCACAGATACGAACTTGCCGCGGTTCTACGAATGCTCGTAGATACGGACAAATTGCGGAAGTAGCTCACGTGTATTAGTGTACCAATATTTACAATTTATATAAAATATTTTCAGTATGTATGTGAACGTATAAAACATCATATTGTAAGTTTAGGGGTGCGGGCGGAATAAGTCGGCCTCGTCAGTTTCAATAAATCAGTCTAGAAGCACGATGATAAAAAGTGGCTGTCCTTTAAACCTGTCTTGATGGTGAATAATCCTAATTTCCAAAATCATCACAGTCTACAAAACAGCTCTGAGACAAAATGGTATCTGTTGAAGCGCCATGCAGCTTACAGATTTTTGGCCACATGTTGGCAGTGTGGGGAATAGGGGACATGTGCACCGCCTAGATTTAGCCAAGTGGATTGATTGGTATGCTTTACATTGTTTAATTATGTCAAGATTCTGTGTCGCACATAAGAACAAATCCGACTTATAAACATGCTCCTGGGAATGGAACACATTTGTCAGGGACTTACTGTACATCTTTCTCTTGACCTTAGTCCCGCTATCAAACTCTCTTTTTAATTATGCAGCCATGTCTCATTTTCTCTTTCTTTCTCTATCCATTTTTATTTAAGTCTCTCTAAATTTGTCAGTTTTGTGTGTTTTTACAGTGAGAAGTGTAAAGCACGTGGTTTCACAGTCATCGTGGATGGCCGGAGATCTCAGTGGAATGTAGTGAAGACGGTCGTTTTGATGCTCCAGGTAGGAAGAGTTGTCTGTCTGTGTGTGTGTGTCTGTGTGTGTCTGTGTGTGTCTGTGTGTGTCTGTGTGTGTCTGTGTGTGTCTGTGTGTGTCTGTGTGTGCTTACACTTCCACTTGAATGTTAGAGGAAGTTGGTTTCCGACATCATCAGCTATAGTTTGTGTAGGAAGAAGCCCGTTGTGTTGTAGACTAAATTGTTTCCCGTGTGTGTGTTAATGCTTCCTTTACTTCACTCCTCTAAATAATGAGCTTTCAGTGCAGAAAAGGACAGAGTCTAGTTGTTCTGTAAAGCCAGAACGTTTCTACACCAGCTACAGGTTAAGAAGAAGCACAGATTTAAACCGGTTCAGGGATTATTTGTAACACAAACTACATTTGCTCCCTCTGCCTGTTTTTTTATTTATTTTTTATTTTTTAGATTCTGTGACCTACAACCGTAGAGATGTATTTTAATAAAACCCTGTGTGATCTGACCTACTTCACGCCATGACTCTTTATGAGAATATATTGCTCAGAAGTTTTCTCTGTGAGAAGCTAAAGCCAATATGCACCTTTTATTAACATGTGGTGTATGTGGGTGGAGACTCGATATGGATTGATTGACTCTTGCCTTACGCTTTACTGTGTTTTATCATGAAGTGAACACCTTGATCCCACATGAAATGCACAGAAATCTTGGAGGAAGAACACGGGCAGCTCTGAGCAGTTTTTATTTTCGGTATTTATAGACTGTACTTGCTTTTACGTTTAGAACATAAATGATGCCAAGCCAAGTTTTAGTAAGTCTTTGGTTCATTTTATTAGTATTATTATTTTTTTCTTTTTTTCTTTCTGTTTCATGTACGAAACAGGATACTAACAGCTTAATTATCGAGGCAGATAAGTGATGGCACCCTATAAACGGTGGAGAAGTTAACGTTTGTCTGGGAATGAGCTCCATGACTGGAAGATTTTTGCACAATGCATTTCCTGATTAATTTTAATAAATTCTGTGGCTCCCATTGCACAGTTGTGTAGTATTTATTAGAGAGCTAACATTAGCAGTTTAGAGTAAGGATTAAAAAATATTTTTAAAAATCTTAAACTTTTATTAAAGTCTGTTTTCTCTCCTTGATTTTCTAGGGTAGTTAATACTTTGAGTTTATGTTAAGGGTCTTAAGTTTTAATCACGATGTCAGATTTACAAAGAAACTGAGCTGTCAGTAACTGTTTAAACTGACTAAACATTAAATCATAAAAAGATTACAGTTTAAAAAAAAAAAAAAAAAAAAACAGACGCCGAGGGGGTATTTTGGCTCTAATGTGCCTCCTTAAAATCACCACCAGAAAAGCCATTGTGCTCCCTGAGAACAAAAACTGCAGACCATCGAAACAGCAGCAGTATGTGGCAATCACTACATAGTAGGTTTTGCATAGTCCTTTTTCACACATTTATTCAGTGATAAGCTTATGCTAGTAGCAGTGTGTACTCTCGTTATTTACACATTTTTATTTTAAATGTATTTAAACACTCTCTACTGAAAGTGCCTGTTAACGAAAGGTTTAAATGCACTATATAATTATAAACTGAAAAAAGTTCAGAGCATGATTAGGGAGAAAAACATTTTGCGGGGAAAAGGGAAGGATTGGGCCTCATCCCATAGAGACGCGTTACACTTCTCCTATTTTCTGTTGCAGCAGGCAGAGCTCGTAGCCTTTGACCTTAATTTTTTAGAAACACTTGATTCTATTCAGCAATGGCAGATTTCTCCCTTATTTCCACATGCAGCACTGAATAGCAGTGTCGAAGAGCATTTCTGCCCAAAATTGGTCATCTCTTTCGTGCCTGAGGGGAACTGACTGAAAAACAGACTTCTCCGCGTCTGCTTCTCATTTGGTGTCACAGTTCACTTCCATGTTTTTATCTCGAGAGGAAAAAATGGCAAACATTTTCAGCTGATATACAGCACAGCTCAATAGATTACACAATTGTAGATTGTAGATTCATTACATGTCACGTCAGATATTCTAAGCCTTTTTTGTTGGGTTTAAATTTTGACGATTAGTGCTCACAGGTCACAAATAAAAAGGAAAATCCAATATCTCAAAATATTTAAATATTTCACTTCAAGTTTGAGTAAATTACTATAAATGCTGTTTAGCTTAGTACATTTAACCACAATCATGGGGAAGACGTCTGACTTGATGGTTGTCCAGAAAAATAGCAACACCATCCACATGAAGGTTAAGACAGAGATCATCAACTAAAGGGCAGACTGTTCAGAGTGCTGTATCGAAGCATATTTATGGAATGTTGACTGGAAAGCAGAAGTGTGGAAGAAAGAGGTGGGCAAGCAACAAAGATAAATGCAGACTTAAGAAGATTGTCAATTAAAGCTTATTGAAGAACTTGGGTGAGTTTCACAAGGAGTGGAGTGATGCTGGAGTCGAAAATCAAGAGCCACCACACGCAGATGTCTTCAGGAAAGTGGTTACAGCTGTTGCATTCCGAGTATCAAGCCACTTCTGAACCAGAGACAACGTCAGAAGCATCTTACCTGGGCTAAGGTGGGGGGATAAAACCTGGACTATTGATTAGTAATTCAACATCCTCTTTTACAGATGTCATTTTTTCATTTCGTTGGGAAATCAATGTCCCAGAGTACTTATCTCCTGTCCATAGTGACAAAACTACCATTAACTGGTTTGCTGACTGAAATTACTGTGCTTGATTCGTCAGCCAATTAGCCTGATCTGAACCCGATAGAGAATCCGTGGGCTCTACTAAAGAGGAAGATGCTATCAAGCAACCTGGTCTTCAGTAACGCCTCAGCAGTGCCACAAGCTAATTGCCTTCATGCTATGCAGCATTGAAGTACTGTAGTAATTTATGCTGAACAGGGAAGGGGTAGCTCAGTGGTTAAGGTGTTGCTATACTGAAACATTCCAGGTTTAAACCCCACTACAAAGCTGCCACTTTTTGGGCCCATGAGCGAAGGCCCTCAACTGCCCATGTGTGTAATGATATAAAAATGTAATTTGCCCTGCAAAAGGCCATCTGGCAAATGGCATAACTGTAAATGAACAAGTCATGACCAGTGTTGGGTGTAACGGGTTACAAAGTACTTGGATACTTTTTTGATGTAACATGTAATCTAACGCGTTCGGTCCGCCATTTAAGTTCTCATTGATTTAGTTACTTTTTCAGAAATGTAATCCGTTATTCAGACAATTTATGTAATCCGTGAGCCAGACAGCAGTCATTCCCAATCCGTTTGTGTGTGTCAAAGTCGTCCCACAAGCCCCGCCCCCCTCTGTTATTCCTGCTGTTATACCCCTATCTCACCTGTGCGGTTTGACTATGAGAGGACCGACGTGCGGAAAGATGGAAACCTGATTACGTCGCCAAAACCCGCAGTGAATCATGATCAGCTGTACTTATGGCAAGCGCCATGTGAATTAGGAATGTATCCTTAAATTGTTTTTTAGTTAAATCTTAAAACGCAAAAATTCTGTAGTGTCTGTAACCATGTCAGATTCATGTTCCAATATTTTAAGATTTAGCATTTTAGGATAAAATACTTTTTCAGGTTTTTGTCTATTTATGTGAAATCCAAATCGGCCAAGTTTCATCTGAATGACAATTAGGATTAAAAGATTTGAATTCAAAAAGTACACCACATATAAAAGGGGCATTGTATTTAACCAATGTGTCTTTTTATCTGATAGGAATATAAATGTATGTGCATATTTACAAAAAACAGAGCAAGTATTATGTAAAATGGTGTTATAATTCCTATAAAAATTCACTTTTTTGTCTAGGTGAGACTTTTTAGCACAAAGTGCATAAATTAACCAACTTTTCAAACTAAAATATGTTTTTGATCTCATTGAAAATGAGATACTGGGTCATTCATTTTCATGAGCTGTAAAACAAAAAAGGCTTGAAATATGACTTTACATTTGAAATTCGAAATGAGTTTCACTTTTTAAATTACATTATTTTTTTTGGTGGGGCGGGTTCTAAAATCTTACTGAGATGGGTTTTGTTTTATATGGAAATGATGATGAACTTCTAGAAAAGGATCTCGGGGACAGATCGACTTGCAATATTTTATAGTTTTATCAACCCCATCCGCGTACAAAGGGCTGATCGATAAGCTGATGAGCCAGGGCGTTCATGGTTTATAGAGGTGCCGATATTTATGCTTTCCTCCAGCCATTTGCACTTTCAGACAAAGGAGTTTTCAGACCAGACGTGTATACATTTGGCTGTTAAGAAAGACAGTTTAATGATCAGACATAAAATAATTCCCTCTCCTGTCCATACAAGAGAGTTAAACCAGGTGAAGCCTAACTCGCGCTTCCTCCAAGACAGCAGCCACAGCCGGTCACACTGACGCTCCATCACAACTCACCATAACACACACTAACACACACAAAAGTGATTATCTTTTACATTGCTCTGTGTGTGTGTGTTTAGAATGTGATCCCAGCTGAGGTGTCTTTAGTGTGTGTGGTGAAGCCTGATGAATTCTGGGACAAGAAGGTGACCCATTTTTGCTTCTGGAAGGAGAAGGACAGGCTCGGCTTTGAGGTGAGTGCCGCTCTCTCTCTCTCTCTCTCTCTCTCTCTCTGTCTCTACTTTTAGCTCCCTGTCTCCCTTGCCATATATTTTTTTCCACTCTCCCAGTCCTTCCTTTGCTCTTTGCATTTTTATTCTCTCTATCCTTTCTGTTTTTCCTCCTTTCCTTTCTGTCCCACTTCCTCAGGCCTTTCTTTTTTTTCCCCATTCTCTCTGTCACACCTTTGCTCTTGCTTACTTGTTCTTTCCACCCTTTTTTTCCTATGCTCCGTCTTTTCTCCTTTGACATTCTGTCCCTCTCCTTCTTTTATTCTTAAGCTCTCCTTTTGATCCTCCCCCCTCTCTCTCTCTTTATCAGTCCTTTGTTTTGTTCTTCCTCTCTCTACATAGACAAAAAAAAGAATAGAGTATAGAATGAGTAATAAATAAATGTATATAAAATAAGAGTATAAACATTTGGTTAATGATGACTCATGTAAACATTTAAAAATAATAATAAAATAAAAAACACACATTCATTCTTTCTTGATTCTCTTTTCTTCTGTATGTTTTTTTTTTTTTTTGTTCTGTTCATTGTATGATTAGCAGTCCCGTTTTGCTGCTGTACAGAGACGGCTTGTCCTCTGTGCATTTCTAGGGATTTTTCAGCCTAAGGAAGATTTTAAAATCCTACTTCAAAATCCACTATGCCCCCCCCCCCCACCCCCCCAAAAAAAGAAAAAGTTGGATTTCTTTTTAGTTAATCTGATACCGACCAGGAACGGGTGTCTGTTTCCACATAAGAACAATTTCGAGCGTGTGTGTTCTTGGAAAATGTCAGATGGCGCCGCAGGTAGTCAGAGGCACCATTTTCTACACCGACTGAGTGTAATGGACCGTAATGACGAAATGAAATCAGGCAAGAAGCAATTATTTCCCACTGCTGTACACAAACAAGTTGTATAATTTCCTCCAGTCTAATAGCTGCTTTTAAAGGATTTCTTCACACCATCTAGATTGATGTCCATGTATGGGGCCTTGTATTGCAGTGATCTGTGTACCTGAGTCAAGCTCAAGACTCATTATGAGATGCGATTGCGGTTAAGACGCAGGTTGTTATGCAGGAGGTTATTAACTTTTTTTTTTTTCTCCTCCTTGACCATGTCATTCATGAATAACCTGCTTTAATGCTAGACTCTCTTTAAAGTTGTTTAACTTGTTAAACAGATAGGCATCAGTGTTTATAGTTACAACCACAGACCCTAATGCGTCTATATGCAAATCAGCTAGTGCTGTAGAGGCTTATTTAGTGTAGGCTTGAATATCAGTTATCTAATATTTCAAATATGTTATTATATATTATAAGGTATGTTTTTATTCTACACCACCATGTGCAGTAAAAGACCCTCCTGTGAATTGCTCGTTATCCATACTGAAAAGTTTGCGATTGTAATCAGGGCCACGCTAAATAGAAAAATTATCTAATATGGAACTAGGTTGAAATTTTTAAAGGTGAAAAAAAACGTCCTTATTAAACTGTCAATTCTAAGACTTAAAAAAATGCTTTGAACTTTTCGAAAAACTTTTTTTTTGTATTAAAACGTCAAATATCATTCTGACTATTGCGCTATAATAGCTTTGGTATAGCAAAAAAATAAAAATCCTATATAAATAAAAGCTGTCACCTTAAAATTTTAATTGGTTATCTGTTTAAATAGGAAATCTCTGCTTTTTTCTGTCTCGTTCTGCTGAATAAGTGAACAGAATTTTTAAAAGGCTGCTAAAAATCTTGATCTATTCGACACACTCTCGAGCGCATGCGCACACACACACACACACACAAACGCACAAAACTATGTTCCCAGGAGGCACAGATAAACTGCAGCTGATGAGTAGAAACACTGGTTATACGATATCACAAATGTAGTTTATTTAGTAAAAGAAATTTTTTTTTTCCCACCCAGGCCTTTTTTTTTTTTTTACAGCTTGGGTATTTTCATTGAATTATTTATATATATATAAATATGAGGGCTAAATAAATCTGCTTTAAAATACCCTTCATTTTTCCCCTTTTTTTGTGATGGTTCATTGAGCCAGAAAAAAAAGAGAAAACTTTTTATACTCAAATTAGCCTGGGTTTCAGGCAGAAAATTCAAACAGTCCTCAACAAAAGTCCAAGAGGTTGAGCTGGACCTGACCTGACCTGACCTTCTCCTACTATAGACTCATCCAAACCTAATTTTCAGGACACCGTACCACATAAAAACACACTTATCCATCCTGAAACACTGAGTTGTCACCACCTCCTGCACTTCAGTTTAAACTCTGCCCAGATAGGCAGAGCTGGGTCGGGTCTGACTCCGCCCTATAGATGTTTGATTGTACTATAAAGAAGTGACAAGTTGAGTCTCACCGAATGGC
Organism: Clarias gariepinus; assembly: GCF_024256425.1. NCBI lineage: Eukaryota > Metazoa > Chordata > Actinopteri > Siluriformes > Clariidae > Clarias > Clarias gariepinus. The sequence goes on from NC_071104.1 coordinate 34,731,774, forward strand.
TTTTGGAATATTGATGGTAAAACTGATGGCTGCATATTAAGTAAGGGCTTGGTTGAATTTTTTTGGTCCCTCTTAACAATCACTTTTGCCTCTTAGGCAATTGGGAAAAACTTTTTCTCGCTTTAGGTATTAAACCTGAGCTGTTTAGGAGTTTTAAATCACTGTGCAGAGAACAGAGCAAAAACCCAACATGTACATTTTAATGAATCCACCAATGCTGACCTACTGAGCAAGGTAATGTGTGTATAAAAGTGATGGACTGCAGAGCGAGCTTTCTTGTCAATCATGCACCATGAGGAAAGACTGTCAGCCCTGCATTCTGTCTCAACATGAACAAATAATGTCTCTGTGTCCTTCCAGAAGAGTCACGTTTTTATATCTGCTTAGAAATGTGTGTGTGTGTGTTGGAGGTGCCATTTAATTTGCACACCACCTGTTTCAGGATCGTAATGTAGGCCAGCGCTCCCCCCGGGCCGTTTTTTTTTTTTTTTTTTTTTTTCCTTCCGGCCGTTCTGCTATAGCAGATGGTGCCGTCTGGACTAGAACTTAGGTCGCCGTACTGATTGCAGGCAGAGAGGTGACCTCAATGGGGACAGTCAAGGGAAGACCTAACGCCGTTCTCACGAGTGACCTACACGTTGAAGAGGGAGAGGTTTACCGCAGCCGGTACCAGTCATACAGCACAAGCAGCTTCCACTACTCAACTGTTTCCTTAAAAACCTGACACATCCTCCTTTTGGCGTCCATGTTGAAACATACGGCGAATGAGAGGCACTCCCTCTGTCCCTCCTTCACTCTTCTCTCTGCCACTTCATTCCCAGAAGACTGGTTATTCTATCACATTTCTCTGCTAATTGCATGTTCTTTTCTACCCCACCAGTTTAAGAAGTGACTTCTACAGCAGCTGGCTCTTACCCAGAACCCCGTGCTGCTGCGCAGTGTAGTTTTATGGCAGGAGGTGGAGTGCTTTAAGTAGCTTGTTTTACTGCCAAAAGTTAAGAGCCTATGATTTCCTCAGCTTTCAGGGAGATTAACTTTTCTGTCATGTAAATATAGATATTCGGATTTTTCCAGTTGTAAGTAAAGCGTTGCTTTTTTTTTTTTTTTTTTTTTGCTTTTAAAGGATGTACATTTTGCAAAAATCACCCTACACATGTTTTTTCTGAAATCAACCAACCTTATCAATTGTTTATGAACACCTGATCATCACAGACATGAGCTTGTTGAACATCCTGGTCCTGATTTAGTTCTTTTTTGCTGTTATGATAAGATCTACTCTTCTGGGATTCCGTTGTCAAGTAGAATTTTATAAACTTTTTCCCCCATATGTACCAGTCCAGTACAACGTTTACACGAAATGAAACGGCGTCCCTCCTGGACCAAGGCGCTACAGAACTCACTAGCTAATTATGATACCTAACTAGCTGATTATCTACGACAATCCAAACAGACAAGAAATACTGTACAAAAACACAACGAAGTGTATGTGCAAGCAAGAGCAACTTGGGATAAATTCAGCTATTAGGGGAATTAGTGGAACTGATGTGTTGTGAGGAGGATCCAGTTCAGGATCATCCCACGGGTGTTCAGTATAGGGATGAAACGATTCCTTGAGTAACTCGAGTAATTTGATTACAAAAAAATGAACGAGGAAATCTTCTGCCTCAAAGCTTCTTTTAATAAATTTTAAAAGCTTGCGTAATTTTAAAAGCTTGCGTAATTATATTTGTTTGCCGTGACACTGCACGCTTCTGGGTGCAAGCGGCCAGTAAACACAGACAAAGAAGAAGCGCTTACGTCACCCACAAAGCCGAAGGAGACGCAAACAGTTGTGTATTGATTTGAGGGAGCGTTCTGTTGCGGGCTACAAAATGGAAAGGAGCGATAAAATTTTCTGCGAGCCAAATAAGAGAACTTTTTCTTTAGAAAGTTAAGTTGCACAATTTGGTGTTTTTGTATAATTATTTATTTTAATGTTTGCTTTAGTTTTTTTGATACTTAGTCATTTGAAATACCTTTTTTTAGTTTTGCACCTAAGAAAAGGCTTTAAAATAAAAATGTATGGCACTGTAATGCACTTAATTCATCTCAGTCAACTTTAAGATATTCCTTCTATTGTGAATAATGACTGTTTATTTTTGATAAAATGCTGTATGCATTTAAAAAATAAAAGTTGATTTTTATTAAAAGAAAACCAATTAACCTTTGTTTCTCATATATTTTACAGTGCTGTTTAATTAAGCAAAAGTACATTTTATCCGATTAATAGATTACATTTTTTAATTACTCGATTTTAGAGAATACTCGATTACTAAAATGTTGTAGCTGCAACCTTAGTTTAGTTATCCGTCATCACCCAGGTTCCCTTTTGAGTCCGGTTCTTCTTAAGGTTTCTTTCTATTGCCATCGGTTTTTATCAAGGGCGATCTGATTATTTATAATGTATACATACAGTGCCTTGGAAAAAATATTCATATTTCTCAAACTTTCCCACATTTTCATGTTACAACCACAAACGTAAGTGTTTTATTTATTGGAATTTTATGTAATTGACCAACACAAAGTGACACAATTGTAAAGTGGAAGGAAATTGACTGATAAATAATTAGCAAATTGTGTTTTGCCTATAAAAATCTGTAAAGTGGAGTAACTTGACTCAAAACGCAGGCAAAATACCACAGTTTATCCTTATGGTTGTAATATCCTTATATCCATATCTACTGGACATCCAGAGGCACAATATATACTAAGCAAATGTGTCATGGTACATAAAGTATGGACAAAAGTTTGTGGATTCCTGAGCATAGCAGCCATTTGTGGTTGAGGTTGTAACACAGTGCGCAAAGACATTCTGTACAATTGTTTCCCTCCATTGGAACTAAGATCATCCCAAACATCTTTAAGATAAACTGGAGCACCGATTACAAAGAAAATGTCCTCACTAATGCTCATGAAGCTGAATGATCAGTAATCCCCAGCTGTCCTCAGAAAATCTTTGCAATCCCTTGGCCATATAGTGTGTATGTATGTGTGTGTGTGTGTGTAGTAAAATGATACATCATGTAAATGACGTGTGTTATGATTTCTATTTCACAGTGTCCTTTATAGCACAGAGTATACCGATGATTTTCATTTCCTTTATGAAACTAGGATCTTTAGTGTCTAATTCGGCCTGGTGTTGTCAGACCAACTTTCACAGCTACATTTATCTCTACATCCTCACCAAAATACCAAAAGGGTTATGTTCCTGGTTAGCGGTGTGTATGGAGAAGCTGTTTACATCAAGAACTCTGAACTCAAAATCTGTTGTTTGCTGATCGCTCCAAACCGAAGGGAACTCCCTGGTATTATTGAGATGCCAAACTAAATTGCCAAGTGTTTTTTCTTTTCTTTTTTTTTTTTTTAAACCACACTAATGACTAGCATATGTGCAAAGTTGAAAGCTTAATTGGTAGAGGATTGAAGAAATATGTCTCATGGTAAATCGTCAAGGTCGTTTCAAAAACTGGCCGAAAATGAAATGTCACAACTCAGCAATAACTTGATTTAAAGGGATTTTTCAGTGGAACTGAGAGCAATATGTTTGCATTTAATTTTTCTCTTCTCACTCCCTCATTTTATTTATTTATTTATTTTCCCCAGAGCCAAACCACATACAGTCAAAACTAATTTTCCACTAAAGCAAAATGACTGCTTTCCAGTTAGTGGACTCCTCCGGTTTCTGGGTATTAAAAAAAAAAAAACACTTTGGAGCATTCGCTCGCACAATTTAATGAGTTGATGATTTGTCTGCCTCTTCTGTGTCAATGTGGAATTTTGAATCACAGTGAGCTGTGGCAGCTCTTATAAATAAATGGTGCTAATAACACATTGAAGACACGCCGCATCACAGAGCAGTCGTTTCACTAAAAGGGCATCGTGTCTTTCTTAAATGTCGGATCGATTATGTAAAATACGATCGATGGTAAATTCAGATTATCCCAGTCCCTTTTTTTTAGTAGGCGGGGGGGGGGGGGGGGTATCCAAAAAATTACCCTGACTTTTGCATTTATTCCCAAGCCTTATTTATATTCTTGATCAGAGTCCGTGCTTCTAGCCCTGATCAGGGTCAGAGTATTTATGTTGGTGCAGATTATTAGAATAGAGATCAATAACTTGAACAAGCAGGACATAACAAGACCATCCTATTTATGTTACACACACCGGGGTATCAGAGTTGAGGGGGCTGAATACAAATGCACACTTTAGACAGTTGATGACCGTTTTGAAAACCATTGATTTTTCCTTTCCACTTCTGTGCCAATTATGGTCGATCATTAAAGATCTCAACAAAATCCATTTACGTTTGTGGTTGTAACGCGACAAAATGTGGAAAGAAATTTGAAGGGGTATGAATACTTTTGCAAGGCACTGTATATGTAATTTAATTCCCAATAAAAGCTCTCATATATTTTAGATTATTACATGTAATGTGAAATATTTCAAGCCTTTTTGGATAAATTTTTTCGAGTATGACTTATAGATCCTCAAAATAAAAAGAAATCAATATGTCTTAACATTTAAATGTTCGCTAAAGCCGATCAAAAATGTATCGGTACAGAAATTCTGAATAATTATGATAATTTATTCACTCAGTATTTTTAAAAGCTACTTTTAGCGCAAATTACTTAAACAATGCGGTATGACATGAAGCCAGTCAGACAGTAAAACCCAACAATACAGACGAGCTGAAGGCTGCTATCAAAGCAGCCTGGTCTTCAATAACTCCTCAGCAGTGTCACAGTTTGATCGCCTCCACTTGTTCTCCATTTACACACATTTTCCTACCTTTCTATGTGGAGGGCACTAGTGTAGGTCGTTACATAAACAATACCGGGTTTGAATTTGCGCCATAGCTTCTTTAATCTATAAAGCTGCTTTTTTTGTTAAAAGTGCTACACATATTAAATTGAATTAATGTTTTTTAAAGCTGTATTATACAGTGGAGCTAACGTTAGTGTTGTTGAGGATAATGTAGAAACGATCAGAATCAAGATTCAACAGCGCTGTGGTATAACAATAAAAATAATATTGGATGTATGTAGATAACATTTATAAATAGAGATCTGTTTTTGGTCAGAGGTGTTGACTTAGCTGAGCGTAACTAAACATTTTTCACTCGGGCCCAGGCAGCTGCACAAGTATTTAATTTATTTTTAAGCCATGTCATTGTTTACAACTTTAACAGTTCACTGTTTAGATCGGATCACTTGTAAGCATGTTCTAAATGAATAAACATGCAACAGGCCCATTTGCTCTTCTGGGTCAAAGCAGACACGATTGTTCTGTTTTTTTCCATCAGGGCCTGTCATATGCGGGTAATAAGCGTCGGTGATATTTACCGCAGTCATCTGATTCCAACCCGGCGGACGCCTGTCTCACCTGCCATCTCTGCCTCCTCTGCCTTTAAATACCAGATCAATTATTCACGCGCGATTAACCTCGGCTGACATTTCCGTCGAAGCTGTTATTATATTTCTCTTTTACTTGTGTCTAATCACGACATCGCTCACCCACGGCAACCAGGATTCTATTCCTGGCATTTAATGATTACAAGTGTTAATAACCGTTAATGACTTTCCAGATGATTTACAGCTGAATTTTATTTATTTATTTATTATTTATTTAAATGCAAAAACAAGGAGTTAGAGTACTCAGTTTGCTCGTACATCAGATAGAGGTGCAATCAGTAATCGAAGTTGCCAACTAAAATCAAATCGTGCTTGATTTTCGCACAAATTGTGAATGCTTTAAAACATAGGTGTTACTGTTTTTTTTTCCCTTTGTTTTTTTGTTCACACTAATTAGTCATATTGTTCTTAGACGTGTCCTTTTCCTCACTCTCCGTCTCCTTCAGACTCAATCTTCTTAAAATAACATCCAATGTTGCCACCTGCTATCTTTAAGCTTTAGTTAGTAGTTAGATTTTATTGTAGCTGTTTTTACTTTTCCGATATAATTGATAGATTACTCGATTACCAAGATGGTCAAGACCTCCATGATGGTCAGGAAGATATTTAATGGCAGTTTCTCTGAAATCCTTTTTGTGTGTGTGTTGTAGGTGATCCTGGTGTCCGCTAACAAGCTCACACGCTACATCGAGCCTTGCCAGCTGACAGATGAGTTTGGAGGGAGTTTGCAGTACGACCACATGGACTGGCTCAACAAGAGGCTGGTCAGTAATAATTTTTATTTTTATTTTTTTTTTTTTAAATCCAGCGTGTTAGTGTAAATTCTTTATCAACTTGTGTTTGCTAAACCGTGTTGAGGTTCATAGCACTACGAACAACAGTTCTGACTTACTTAATTCAGTTTATTACCAAGCAAAAAAAAACCACACTCATGAGTTACAAAGTTTGGTTTAGGTCAAAGCTTAAACCCTACGATGGCTTGCATAATTACCCTCCTTGAGCATTTGTACGTCCTGTAGTGTTACAACATGTTCCACTTTTGGCCGTAATTACAGCCGCAGCTCTTCTGGGATATGACTCTGTCAGCTTTGCACATCTGTTTGAGGATGGAGCAAACATGCACAGAAGTGGTATCCTTATTTCAACCAGAGAGAAACGTTCAGATCAAGTGTTTACGTGGCTAATGTTTACATGATACAGAACAGATTATCAAAGGTTTACACCACTTTGAAAAAAATAAAAATATATATATACATTAACTGTATAAGAATCATGTTCATGTTTATGGATTATTTACTATTTCTTTTGTGGATTCATGACACAAGATCTCAATTAATTATTATTTTTTATTTCCAAGTACTACAAAATGTAATGGATTTTTTTTCTTTCCTCTGATGCCTAATTTTGCACTGTGCTTTTTTAAATTTTTTCCCCTACGTTTTATCCAGGTGTTTGAAAAATTCACCAAGGAGTCCACGTCTCTGCTGGACGAGCTCGCCACCATAAATGAAAACGAAAAGACCAGTCAGCCGGATAAGTCCAGGTAATCACTGTCACTGGGTTCAGATTGATATGCTCCCGTTTCATTTTTAGTGCTTTCTTTCTTTCTCTCGCTTTTTTTTTCTCTCTCTCTCTCTCTCTCTCTCTCTCTCTCTCTCTCTCTCTCTCTCTCTCTCTCTTTTATTAAACCATATAAAGTATTCATGAAGTCCTGTACTCTCAGATTACACGAGTGAATCGCTGCTCTCGGCTGGCCTCTAAGCAGAAGCTAGTGAACACCCACCGATAATAAGAACAAGGGAAAAGGAGCACTTGAGGTTGTGTTCCGTAGAGTTCATAAAAGACTCGGAGATATGGAACTATGCCCCCTCATAACGGAGTCGTAAAAGCTCAAATAACTCCTAACCCAAGTCAGTATGTAAAAGCAGTGCTGTTCAAATACAGACCTGCGGGCCCGGTGTCCAGCACGGTTTGGGAATTCTTCTGCTTAAACCCTGCTGTTTCAGCTAATTTGTTAAGTATGAGGGGTTAAATGTTGGTGAAATACAAACTGGACACAGGTCTTCTAGGACTGGATCTAAACAACTGCTCATACAATGTAGTATACGATATAGCATTATACAACATTTAATTGGATGAGAGCCATTTCACGTATGGTGGTGATAGACGGTAACATCCCTGGGGCTCTATACTGTTCGCAGTGCTGAGGAGAGAGCAGCTGTCTGCCAAATCCGACATTTAGACCCACACACGGAAGCACTTTGGAAACAGATTTGATGTTATTTCACCTTAAAAAATAAACACTTCAATAATTCCTTCTAAGTCATTTCTCGAATTGCCTCAGTGATGTTTTATTTCTGCCTAAGCTGAGCTATGAAGCTAACTAGCTTCTAACACAAGGCTGAATACCAAATCAATCTGTAACCCCTAATCAAGGGTACTACTTGATAGGTGGGACAAGTGATTATGCAGCCTAGCGCACTAGCTCTTCAATTTATACAGTTACGGATTAATTATACTAACTTTCACTCTTCGTCTCCGTCAAAAAATAACTGGTTAAATAAAGAAGCGAATCATGTTTGTGGAACTTTTATATAACAGCGCGCCTACCGCTGTACTGATATGCAGCACAACGGCACAACCTCGGGTGTGATGTTGCTCAATTATAATGTAGCACTATGATGTTGTATAATCTAGCTGCTCCAAAGTATAATGTATAATGCTGGTGCTTTAGCTAATCTCCTTGTAGCGTGTTTAATACCAGGGACAATGGGTAAATAGTCTGCTATTTATACTACGACGCAGTTTAGATGTTTTGTGGAGTAACATGAGATAGATAAGTGGTATCCGTCCCTTCCCCATGCAGGAACTTGGTAGTTCCACTGTGATTGACAGGGAAGAGAGAATATGCCCCGCCCACCCAGAGAGCCCACCCATCTTTGTCTAAGTTACAGTTTTATGGTTTCAGTTTTTCTATTCTTTTCTTTTTTTAAATTCTTGCGTCTGAACAGCAGTAAAAGTTGACCGAATTAGTCAATAAACAGATTGCATAGTCTGTAATTGCTTTTTCGAACCATGTGGTCATATGATCATCCTCTGTTCACAACATGGTGTCTTAAGCAGTCAAAAAGGCACTGGTGTAGGGACTTTAATGACACTGAAGTTTCAACAACTATCTAAAGAAAGCAGCAAGTAACAGCACTCAAACCCTTTTTTTCCATCAAAGATGTCTTTTTGCATACAAGACCAGATGCCTGTATCCTAACTAAAAATTTCAAAGGGAGATGCAGAAGAACAGAAATCTTGCCAATGTGAACAGGGAGAAAGTAACAGAGAAGCTCTTGTAAAGTAGCAAATGACCCCATGTAAATTTAATCCAGTCTAAATAGGACTTAAGAAAAAGCTAAGTTTAGGTAATGCGTCTTTCTGCGGAGTCTTACTGTGTGCTGTCCTCTGGGGAAAAATTACTTCATTTTGTTCCAAAAAAACCTACATAAGTAGTAAATCGTCCTTGTGGTTAGGTGCATCAGGGTAAAATTATTGCCCCAGAAACTGGAGTCTCCATTATGTGTTTATTTTAAGCATGTGAAATGGTCATTATGTAAGTGTTGTTTATCTCCTGGTTTTAGACCACAACATGGGATGTCAGGGTTCTAAAGACATTCTGATGATGTGAAAAATAATTAAATTTTTTCTCTCTCTCTCTCTTTCTCTCTCTCAACAGACCTTCGGAGTGTAATGTCCTGCCATCTTTCGATCCAGAAACTGTCCTGCAAACTGGTACGCCTTACTCTCTGTTCACAAATGCACCAGGATGATTATAAAGAAACAAAGTGGGGAAAAAGTCATCTAGATAAGCCATATGATTTGTATAATTTGAGGAAATATTAAATTTATAACCTTCGTCCTGGATAGTTTGACTCTTTTCTTTTTTTTCCCATGCATTTGGCACTCGTTCAAGTCACAGTCCTGTCAGAGTCTGAGTAATAGTTTATAATAACATTTCTGGTAAGCTTTACCACGTCAGGATGTGATAAAAGCAGACTTTTTTCGGGGTGGAATTTAAACCAGTATGTGGTTTCCAGAGCTGCAGCACACACCGGAGGCTGTTTCCCCCTGTAAGTGCAGTGTAGAGTGCAGCTGTCCTGTGGCTGAAAGACACACTGTCTTCTCGCCATTACAGTGCAACACACACACACACACGCACTCAGCTGAACAATGCCATTGTGATCTCAGATGACTCACAGTGAGTGTGCAAAGCCTGAGTACAGAATTCAGATCCTTCATTAGCTTTGTTTAGATTCTGTCAGCACAAGTGGATTCGTTATGCTTCTAGTCTGAGTGGCGTTTAAGCATTTTTTCCTTATGAAAGTTGCTGTGAAGGAAATGCTGATAGATTGTGATGTTTTCAGTGCGAATAATCAAAAGCTAGTCTTACTCATTCGGCTGAAGCGCTCCTTTTCAGTCCACTTGCCAGTTTACTCACCCATGACCTTGTCTCTTTCTCCTTTTTCTTCCTAGACAGCTTCAAATTCCACCTGTTTTATATGTTGCTTTCTCTGTAAATTCCCTGTTTCTTTTTTTAATTTCCATTTATTTAATATCCTAATTTGTTGCTGCCTCACATCTTTTATTCATTAATCTTTTCTGCTCTTCCTCTCTCAGGTCATGAGTTGCTGTCAGAGCTGCAGCAGAGGAGGTTTAATGGCTCAGAGGGCGGCGGCGGAGGCGGCGGCGGTGGAGGAACAACAGCCTGGTCTCCTATGGACGATGAGCTCCTGGCTCAGCCGCAAGTCATGAAGCTGCTCGACTCTCTGCGCGAGCAGTACACAAAGTACCAGGAAGTGTGTCGCCAACGCAGCCGCCGCTCACAGCTCGACCAGATCCACACCAAGGTCATGCAGGTAACGTTCGCTTTTCCTCATTTTTGGCCATAAAGTCTGTAACTTATCTTTAATCCTCTACCTGCATAAATAGATAAGTCATACAGTTTCAGCTTTTTTGCCAATATTGCAGTCCTTCGGTAACATCACCGTTCCCTGGCCTTTATCGGATGCTGTGTTGGGTTACTACATATTAATGTTGATCATTACTTCTTTAAAATAAAAATAAATAGTAGATTGTGTGTTTCTGCAACGAGAATTGTTTAACACCGATTTCTTTCTGGCACGATGATAAATCATCGTCCTACAGACGATCAGTTTACTTAAGAGAGAACTGCTGGTGGCTGCTTGAGGAAATAGCTGTATTAATCACTTAGGATTATCATTTCATCCAAGAGCCAACAAGTTTAATGGAGCGTAGACCGCAAGCGCTCCAGCCCCGAGTCAAGCTCGGTCCAAGTATAGCTCTGTTTTTATCGGCCGGTTTGTGTTCAGGGGAATAATACATCTTTGTGATATTAGAAAAGGGAATTGAGCTGCAGCTCTGCAAATATTAACATGTCACCATTGGCTTTTTTTATAGCTGCTGTTTGGAGTCACAGCTTGCAGTCAGCAAATCATTCAAGTGTAACAATAGGCATGTGTTAAATCTTATTACGTTTCTATATCGCATTAAATCAGTCGTCCAAGGGATATTCTATGGAGAAATGAAGTGAGATCATGGACACTAATGTGAGTCTGAATTGAACAGCTCTAACGGAAAATAAATGTTCTCATAGAGTAACGTGTTCCACTCTGAGCAGCCATTTCTGCATCGGTCAAGTATGACAAGATTCTTTCATTTATTATTCATTTAATTTGTAAACATGTACAGGCAAACTGGCCAGAACCTCCTGAACAATATACACCGTGTGCACAATTAGTAGGCAAGTGAGTATTTTGACCAAATCATCATTTTTATTCATATTTTCCAACTTCAAGCTGTATAAATCTAAATACTTATTGGATTTAAGCATATCAGGTATGTGTATTTGTGTAATGAGAGAGGGTGTGGCCTAAGGTGATTAACACCCCTATATCAAGCTTTGTGTAATTATTAGTGCTGTAGCTATCGAATTCTCCTAATTGAGTATTTTACCAAAAATGTAAACGAGTAATCGAGTAATCGGATAAAATGTACTTTTGCTTAAATAAACGGCAATGTAAAATATAGAAGAGAAGCAACGATTAATTGGTTTTTGTTTTTAGAAAAATCTACTTTTATTTTTTAAATGCATACAGCAATTTTTTTTAATAACCATTGTCATTCATATTATAAGGGATAGCTTGTATACCTGAGATAAATTAAGTGCATTACAGTGTCATACATTTATATTTTAAGAATTTTGGGTCTTTTCTCAGATAAAAAAAGGATTTCAAATGACTTTACGTATCAAAAAAAAAATAAGGCACACATTAAAATAAATAATTATACAAAAACACTAAGTTGTGCAGCTTAACTTTCAGAACTAAAAGTTTCTAAATTTACATCTCGGGCATAACACAAGCCTTTACTGACAATTTCTGTCGTTTTTCTCTGTGGCAGTTTTTTTTCTTCTCTTGGCTCGCTGATAATTTTATAGCTCCTTTCCATTTTGTAGCCCACAACAGAACGCTCCCTCGAATCAATACACAGCTAACTGTTTGCGTATCCTTCCGCTTTGTGGGTGACGTAAGCATTTCTTCTTCGTCTGTATTTAGTGGCGGCTTGCAACAGGAAGCGTGCTGTCACGCCAAACTGATAATTGCGCAAAAAACATAACGCAAGCTTAAAAATTAATTAAAAGAAGCTTCGAGGCTAAAGATTTTGCCTCGATCATTTTTTGTGATCGAATTACTCTAAGAATCGTTTCAGCCCTAGTAATTATTAGACAGTTTCTTTTTTTGCAGCACTCTTAAAATTGTTAAGATGTTGGTTCGTGATCACAGAACCATTAAACGTTTTGTTGCTAATAGTCAACAGTGTTACAAGAATCGTGTTTAGAAAAAAAAAACACATGAATTAATTGCCAAAGATTTGAGAAGAATCAAACGTGAAGCCACCAGCAAGGTGGAGAAGTGGTACTGCAATGGGCTGGTACTATTACAGATAAGGTATTTAGACCATTTCGGGGTAAAGATGGACTCAAAATCAACTCCCAAACCTACTGTTAGTTTTTAGAAGACTCTTACTTCAAGCAGAGGTACAGAATAAGGCCTGCATCATTCAAGAAGACCATGATGTTTATGCAGGATAATGCCCCACAGTATGGCTAGCCATTAAAGGCCTTAAAGAAGAAAGAATAATGACATGACCCCCTTCCTCACCTGACCTAAACCCATTACGAACTTGTGGGCCCTTTTTAAATGGGTGATTTACAGTGAAAGAAAACAATACACCTCTCTAAACAGTGTCTAGAAGGCTGTGGTTGCTGCTGCACAGAAAGTTGATGGTCTGCAGATTAGCACTTGTAGCACTGAAGTTGTTCAGAAATGCAACTTTTCCAATAATTTTTGGACACAGTGTGAGGGATGCACCAAGACTGTGGACTGTGTGAAAAGAACTAGACAAACCCTCAGTGATGTCACCAGTAGGTCTGAAGAGCAGTTTTGAAGCTCAAATGTTGGGAGCTCTGGTCATTACCATCTTAGCAGCAGCTACCTCTACCTAAATCCCACTTAATGGTTGGGATGAACAAATGGATATGGATGCCTGTGTATGTATGTAGGTACAGTTAAACCTTGGATTGCAAGCATAATTGGTTCCGGAAATATGCTTGTAATCCAAAGCACTTGTATATTAAATTAACCTGCACTTTACCATTGAAAAGAATCGTGGCTAGTGTGAGGGATATGAGAGGAAGAAGGACCACTGTCTGTAATTCTTATTGGAAACTTTTTCTTTTTGTGTGTTTGTGTGTTTAAAATTATATATATTTTTTATATATATACATATATTTTTCTTATATTTCTTATATTGTATTGTATATTATATTGTGTGTGTGTGTGTATGTGTGTATATGTGTATGTATGTATATATATATATATATATTTATATTATATTATATTATATTATATTATATTATATACTCAGTTGAAAGTCAGAGGACGTTCCTTTTTTTTTTTTTTTTTGCTGTTTTTACTCTTAGTAAACTTAATGTGTAAATATTTGTATGAACACTAAAAGAGTCAACACCATAAGACATAAACTAAAAATGTTTTACAATGTGTCCCTGAATGAAGGGAGGCTCAAAATCAAAAGTACCAGTCAGTATCTGGTGTGGCCACCAGCTGCTTGAAGTACTGCAGTGCATCTCCTCCTCATGGACTGCCTATTGTGGACAGTCTGAGCACTGATGGAGGGATTGTGTGCTCCTGGTGTGACTCGGCCAGTTGTTGTGGCCATCCTGTACCTGTCACGCAGATGTGATATTCAGATGTACCGATCCTGTACAGGTGTTGTTACACGTGGTCTTCCACTGCGAGGATAATCAGCTGTCCTTCTTGTCTCCCTGTAGCCGTCTTAGGCGTCTCACAGTGCGGACATGGCGATTTATCGCCCTAGCCACATCAGCAGTCCTCATGCCTCCCTGCAGCATGCCTAATGCATGTTCACGCAGATGAGCAGGGACCCTGGGCATCTTTCTTTGGGTGTTTTTCACAGTCGGTAGACAAGTCTCTTTAGTGTCCTGCGTTTTTAGAACTGTGACCTTAAATGCCTTCTTTCTGTAAGCTGTTAAGGTCTTAACGACCATTCCACAGGTGCATGTTAATTAATTGATTATGGTTAATTAAACATGCATAGAAAACATTGTTTAAACCCTTTACAATGAAGATCTGTAGAGTTATTTTGATTTTGACAACATTATTGTTGAAATACACAGTCCTGAAAAAGGGACGTATTTTTTTTTGCTGAGTATATATTTTTCTTATCATAGTCTTTTATTTTAAGGCAGGCAGTTGTCTAAACGTTTCGCTGCATATCGTAGTGTATGTGACAAATAAAATTTGAATTTTGAAGTTAGAATTTATTCACACATTTTTGCTCGTCTTGCAAAACACTCGCAGACCAAAATATTCGTGACTCAAGGTTCCACTTTATATGGATGGATAGATAGATGGAGAGGATGGGCGAAATTTTCCTTTAAGAGATCTTTCAAAGCATTTATGTTCTAATTATAAGGACCATCTGCTGCTATGCTGATCAATGTATATATGTGTTTCTGGCTAGCTTCAGGAAATTAATTCTCTCTTTATACCGCGTGAAGAACTGCCGCTCAGGCAGAACAGCGTCGCGTCTGAACCACTTGCTTACAGATCTATTAGCGTCTCCTCACTCAGCAGATTCGCCACAGCAGTCTGGTTACTCTCTATGCTCTAATTCATTTAACAGCAGGAGCGGATTAAATTTGTCTTCTTGACTCTAATTCTCTCATGAAATCACAAATGTGAGTTAGCGTACATAGCGGAGGATCTCTTGAGAAACGGCTTTTAATTAACTCTCTCGCGTCAGCACCGGGAAAAATACTGTTTATTTAAAGTTGATCCTGTTTTCGTTCTCAGGCTCCGCCGCTACGTATTACATACGGTTTCCTCTGAGACTAGAGGCGTGTTCAGAGCGGGTTTAAAGTGGCAGTTGTGTAACTAATTTATATCCCAAATAACGTCAATCAGAGCCACCAGCGTATCCCTTCACTTCTTCTTGATCGAATTGCTCCGTGGTGGAGGTCTGTGCGGCAAGCGAGCGCTGGAGTGACACTTCAGCAGCTTATTACTTATTCACGGTTGATCTGCTTTTCGTTCTGAGAGGACTTTGATGGCTGTAATTATCCGCCCTCGTGAGGAGCGTACTCGCTTAGTTGTGACTTTAACGTTTAATTTTAGTAGCAGACGGATATCCATATTAATTCCCCGATCATGTCAATCAGAGTCAGTCTAATATGATCAGGTCATGTTGGGATTTCCGCAGTAACTGAAGGGGATTAGGGTGGAACTGGCTCATTTACTTGTGCGCAAATTATTTCTGTTGTCTGAATCCAGTAATTTTCATGCGTTTAGTGTTGTTTTCAGTTATTTGTATATCAAAGCCTCATGAGCGAAAACTTAAAAAACTTTTATTATAAGAATTTATTGACATTAGCGGTGTAAAAGCAGTTCGGCAGTTGATACATTGAAGTAAAAAATAAAATTATATATATATATAATATATATATATACACAGAAATACATGAAAATATAAACTTGTACAGACCTGTAATCAGTGGAACTCAACGTACACAAGGGAAATCAGCCAAGGATGGGGAGAACGTGCACACAGACCCGAGCGGGAATCAAACCAGAATCCCGGGGACGCAAGGCGACAGTGCTAAGCATTGTGCTGTCCAAGGTCAAACACCTTTTCTTATAAATAAAAAAAATAAACACAAACCAGGCTGACATCTGGCCATCTAGATGCACTAAGTTGCTTAAGAACAGCACCAGTACCAGTAACAGTACCAGTCTATCAAATGGTGCAAACAATGGTTGTTTAAATAAGTGATAATTAGAAGTTGTTTGAATCTTATTTGCACAGTTTGATGGCCCGGTTATTATTTTTATGCAAATCATTGAACCCTACTTCTTTCTCCCCAGAGTAAACGGGGAGTGTCAAAAATACAACCGGAGCAAAAGTCACCTTGAGATTTTATTCACAAAACTGCAATGTACAAAGTAATGTCCATTAACATTCCAGGTCTCAGCATCAGAAACAAAGTAAAACTTCTTATCTTTTTATACGAGTTATTCTCCGTTACATGTATCTCCGCTACATGGTTTAGCTTTAGATTTAACAAACAACCTGTGGTGGGCAAAGTACGCAAATTCTGAACTGGGTAAAAGTCGGGCTACCCTAGATCAAATATTACTCCAGTAAAAGTAGAAGTCCTTCATTTACTTTTCTACTTGAGAAAAAGTACAAACAAAGTCAGCATTAATTTTAATTAGTATCATCAGTACTAATTAAATCAGGGTTTGTAATAGTTCATTGTAGCTTTTAAGTCACGGTAAGATATATTTAAATATTTTGCAGCAAGTCCTCAGCGATGTGTTTTTCATTTATTTGAATTAACTGGCTTAAAGGCGAAAATCCCCAGCTCTAGTTAAAGTTGGATTTTGTTCATGCCGATCACAACATGCGCCGATCCATAAGATATGAACGCCTGTACTATAAGCTCCCCAGTTTTAGATTTACTTTTAAGCACAAGTTGTCATTAAATTAAATACAAAGACAGTTTGTCCCTCTCTGCTAGATTTAGCTTTACTCTTTGTAAGTGTTGTTTGTTTGCGTATGACACGGGATGTTTACTTAAAGCTACTAACGTTAGTTGTTAAGCACCCCCTGAAAAATCTGAAGTTGTCCGTTAAAAAGAGAAAGTGGTTTGACATTAATCCAGCTGTGGGCTCCCAGGGGAAGCCAGAGCACGCAGAGGCTCTTTAAAGTAGACGAGCATATTGGTGCCATAATTGGCGAAACCTCAATCAGAGGAAACACCAGATGTTATCAGGGATAGTGACATGCCCCAGGAGGCACAAAAAAAGATTGTCACACTCCATATGTGTGAAGCAGAAGGTAAGGCTTTAAACCTCGTCCATTTGTACCTTTTTTTTTTTTTATGTTTGCATCTCTACAGTGCTATCTATAATATACAGAAATAGTCATAGTCAAATGAGATCGTCACACTGGAAACACTTAATTATTTTCATTAAACTTCCGTGGTGAATAAGCTACTGTATGTACAATATAAACAGTATATAAAAAAAAATTCTAGTATTTTTATGATTTAAAGCTGATTAATTGAGGATTGTGTCTCCTTTTGGAAATGTGTATGTTTGTATATAAACTCTGTAGAGCTGTGCTATTATGCTAATTAGTCTTATTGATCTTTTGTTTGTCGATTTGATTTATAGAAATAATGGGTCAGGTTTCGATTTACACCCAAATTTGTTTAGGTAAACTTACAAACATAACATTTTGGTACTTTAATTCTTTAAAACCTGTCAGAAGTTTATCTGCTTGAGACAAATAAAATATTTTATTTAAAGAAAGTTTGTGTTTGATAATTGTGTTTAAGAATTCACTACACAAATTAGTTTCCAGTACCAGGAAACTTATTCAAAGGTGACACGTTCTCAACTTCAAAATGATTTAGTGTCGCGCTAAACGTTAGAAAGCATGTTCAGGATTTAGACCCAGAGAGATGTCAGTGACATTTAGCAAAGACGTCATGCTGACAGGAACACCAAAACTAATTAACTCTAGCTCTTGTGTAGCTCTGGGTCATTCAAACCTGCTTAAAAATTTGTGAGAGCTTTGATTTCATATGTAGCTGTATACATTTTCTCCCTTTCTCAAAACTGTTACTTGACTGCTTGACGATACCTTGCCTCTTTCTCATGTAGTAAAGTAAAGCTAAAGTAAAGGTAGCTGTTTATTATTAATATAATCTGGTCTTCTTGGTTAGGATATAATTCAAGGTGCTTCTAAGCTGCTTTGAGACAATGACCATTGTTAAAAGCGCTATATAAATAAAATTGGATTGAATTCATCCTGTTCATGATGACGAGTTAAGGAAAAAATAATACTGAGAGAGACTTTTTGTCCAATAGCTCATTCATCGATTATGCTGTTGTGCAAAAGTATTTTGAACAGTCAGTTTTAAGAATGAAACCATGTCGTGATTCATTCTTTTATGCACAGTAAAATCTAATAATAGAGTTGAGAGAACAAGGCATGTGGGTCATCTTTAACACCTTCACAGCATTTCTCTGACAGTCCTGGCATTTAAACTCCTTTCTCCTGTCACTAGTCCCTAAGCGCACACACACACACACCGAGACGTCACTGCTCCTGTGATTGTTAGACAGTTAGTGGGTTATTGTTTTGGGACATTACATTAGTCTCTGTGAGGTCCTCAGTGGTATTATGACACTGAGCTTTTTTTGTCATCATTGTGTGCGTGTGTGTAGGTGGTGAACTGGCTGGAGGGTCCTGGCACGGAGCAGCTCCGCACTCAGTGGGGGATTGGGGACTCGATCCGGGCGTCACAGGCCCTACAGCTGAAACACGAGGAGATCGAGAGCCAGCACAGTGTAAGAACGCAGTCATTTTACCCACATTTTATCTCCTAAACAGCTCTCTGACTGATCTTACACACACACACACACACACACACACACACACACACACACACACAGCCTGGGGTATCTGCTCGCACATGAGAAGCCCAAAAGTCTGAATATAAAATGGATTCACTTTTAAAAACCCGACGGGCCGAATCACATTTAGCGGATTATATTGCACACACACAGGTGATCTCATCACAGTTTAATTAGAACTGTATTAATGCCCCAGGTTTTAAACTAATAGAAACATTACACTTGAGCCTAATCGAATACCTTAATCTTTGTCTCTTGTGTTGCTTAGCAACTAAAGTTGACGCTAGCAGACTTCATTGCATAGTGGATAAATTGTTTACTGTGAATTTTATTAATATTGAATTAAAGAGCACTGGGGTTTATTTTATTTTTTAGTCTGTATTAACAGCACAGCTGTATTCACATTACACTTAACTGTGATAGTCACTGTAATCCACATTCAGGGTTGTAGCTAGCGAATATTTTGGTAATCGAGTATTTTACCAAAAATGTAATAGATTAATTGTATAAAATGTTCTTTTGCTTAATTAAACAGCACTGTAAATATATATAAGAGAAACAAAAATTAATTGGTTTTCTTTTTAGAAAAATCAACTTTTTATTTTTTAATGCATACAGCATTTTATCAAAAGTAAACACTGTCATTATTTACAATACAAGGAATAGCTTAAAGTTGACTGAGATGAATTAAGTGCATTACTGTGTCATGCATTCTTATTTTAAAGCCTTTTCTCAGATGCAAAAACTAAAAAAAAAAAGGTATTTTAAATGACTAAGTATCAAAAAAACTAGGGCAAACATTAAAATAAATAATTATACAAAAACATTAAGTTGTGCAGCTTAACTTTTAGGACTAAAAGTTTAAAAATGTACGGCTCAGCATAACTAAGGCCTTTACTGGCAAATTTTGTCGTTTTCTCTTGCTGGTTTCTTCTCTTTTTTGGCTCGCTGATATTTTTATTGCTCCTTTCCATTTTGCAGCCCGCAACAGAACGCTCCCTTAAATTAAGACACAGCTAACTGTTTGTCTCCTTCCGCTTTGTGGGTGACGTAAGCGCTTCTTCTTCGCCCGTGTTTACTGGCGGTTTAAGGCAGAAGATTTTTCGAAACCGAAGATTTTTCGATTATTTTTCGTAATCAAATTACTCGAGGAATCGTTTTAGCCCTAATCCACACCCTCTAATAACTTTTTGCTGTAAGCATACCACTATATAAGATAAATATTAAATACTAGATAGATAGGTAGATGGGTAGATTGATAGAGGACTTTATTAATCCCTAAAGGAAACCGTCTAACAATAATTTTACGTTGTGATATTTACACCTATGATTGATTGTTTGCTAGTAAAAAAAAATTCAAGCAGATTTTTTAAGCACATTTAAAGCATCACAAAATATATAATTTTTTTTATGTTATAACAAACATATAGGGGTAAATCTGAAATAGAAAATGATCTAACACAATAAAACAGGATAAAAGCTAATTAACACAATGAAAATATTCTAAAAAGAAAACAAATTTAAAGCAATAAAACAGAACTATAAAGTTTGTTATAGACTAAAAATGAGAGCTATAATGTACACTTGCCAGAATGAAAAATGTTTTCAAGTTGGATTTAAAAATCTGCATAAAAATGGAGGTTTTAATTTAAAAAGGAAAAAAACAAAAAGAAGAAAAATAAAGTATTGGCAGTCCCATAGCTTAGGAGCAGAAAAAGCCAGTTGGATGGAGAAACAGGTAAAAATTGATGAACAGAGAACCTTTAGAGTTTTGGAGGGGGGTTGAGGACAAACATTGTCTGCAATGTAGCTCAAGGCCAGCACGTGTAGGGCTTTAAAATAAATTCTGAACTGGGTAGTAAATCTGATGGGTAGCCTTTGGAGGGAAGCTGCGATCGAGGAAATGTTGTCCTTTTTTTCCTGTTTAGTCAGAAGCCTGGCAGCAGAAATCTAAACCAGTTGCAAAGGAGCAACATTGGACTGAGTAACTGTTATACAAGGGGAGTTATAATGGTCCAGGCAAAAGTGTGTAGAAGTGCCTTTAGATTTTTCAGCCATCACTCTGAGCTGGATGGGCGAGTTTTTTTTTCGAGAATTTGTTTTTCAAAAATTTGGGATGAATATGAACATGACTAAGTATTGGCTAAATCCTAGACAGAAGGGTGGAATGGGAATGGCCAGGCTGGTTCAGTGACTCACACAACTACTTGTTACAACTGTGATGAGCTGAAAAGCAAATCTGAATGCAGGTAATATCAAACCTTGAAATGTTTGGGGCTACAGCAGAAGCAGGTCTCACACAGACTACACTTCTGTCAGCCACGAACAGTAATGTGCGTTTCTTTTTTTTAATTTTTTTTTGGTAAACCTGCACCTGTTATTTTCTGGTGGTGACACGTTCACTTCTAACACATCGTCTAACACATCGTCTGTAACCGCCTGGTATCGATGTGAGCTCTGTTTCATCGTCTCTGCTGGCTTCAGTCAATACCAGCCCATTGTTTAGACTACATTTTTATAACTAATCAATTGTTTCTTGCTTGCACACTGGGATATTAAACTAGAGTGCATAAAAATCCATACTTGGAATTTCCTACAGGAATAAATAGGTTTGATTTACAGAGTTGTTGCGTCCTGCAGAGTACCGACTCTAAACTCTCAACACCCCACGAATAAATCGACTCTGAGGATTTGTTTTGTTTCATCAAATAACGATGACAAAAGGTGCTAGGTCTGTCTATTAACACCTCTTATGAGGAAGTGACATGCAGATTAATTTTCACCTCATCTAATTCATCACGAGATACTTGCTGTGACTGCGACATGTGAACAGTGCTGAAAGACGAGCAGAAATAATGACTGACAGATGAATAATGGATTACATTTCTGAGAAAGCGTCATCACAGTCTTGCAGGCTTTTGTTGGTCATTACTTTGAGTGTGTTTAGAAATCCCTCATTAGCATGAGGGCCTTTTGTAGTGGTTTAATTATCTTTATTTCCATGGACACTCGAACAATGAAAAGAAAGATGTGCGATATTATGGGATGGTTATTTGAACAAGAGATTTTTGTCGTTTTTTTTTTTTAACCTGGCTGTTTAAAAAGTGGTTTTATACATAATGTAAGATTGTAGAGCAAGCAATTAGCTACATGCATTAATACATGGGCTAAGATTGAAAGACGAGCCAGTTCAGTTTGTCTGTCTTCTATTTTAATTTATCATCACATCATTTGGGAGACGCCCTTTTACCGAGCTCCAGGCATGATTGATTTGTGCCGCACCCAGGAATGATTGTTGTATCTTTCATATCCCTGATTCTATCCATGCTCAAGTACGCTCCACCATGCTCGAAATCACCCTTTAAAGCAGACTTGGGCACAGTTCTCCTGCCCAGTAGGCTTGTGTCCTTAATGTGAAACGCTTTATCTAGAAGCTACTTCTGTCCTTAAAATTTGAAATGGAGCACATTTTATTTGTACCCTTGACAAAAAGCCGGCTTGGATAACAAGAAATGTTAGACAGTATTGTTAGCCTTTGCTAGGGTCTTCACACACGTGCTTTGCCCCATCAATGCATGCTAATTACCCTAATTAGTAGTGATTGGGGCAAAATTGATTCAGTTACTTATCCCGATTTTTTTTGTGTGGCAATTCATGGATCTCCATATCTTTATAGATTTGCATTTGAAGTGGTACAATGTTGCCGTTCCTCTAAAATCCCACATACGGTGCAACTCTAAATTGTTTGCACAGCAACCTGTGTGGTAGGAGGAAATTACTTGACAAGTTTTAGAATTGTAAAAATTAATGACCGTAAAATCGTACTTTAATTAATATTTACAATACTAAACAAACTTGTCAAGATCAGTCGGTCCATTGTGGCGACCCCTCGACTCACAATTACAATAGGACCTTGGTCTGTGAGCGTTAAAAAAATTTTTTTTTTTAACTTGATAAACGAGCTAGATCTTGCACTACAAGTGGCACGTATACACTTTGTCTGCCGAGCATCACGTGATCACAACTGAGCCAATGGTTCTTTCTCTCGCACTGTGGGATTGGTGGTAATCGTCGTCCATGCTCAGCCTCAGTAAGTCACGTGTGTCACTCGTATACTCAACATGTGTGCGCGCGTGTACTGTTTGCTATAACATTGTGACCGCATTTTTTTTTTTATTTTGTGTCCAAATGTAGAGACTGTTCTTTCGTAATAGTACTGCAACAGCGGCCTCCGTAAAGAAAAAGGTTAACTACGGGAGATTAACCTGTTTAACAACAACTCATCGTCACAGAGGCAAAAAAAGGAGGCAAAAGCAAGTGTCTCTGGAGAGGTTCCTTGTTGAAGTGATACAAAGGGAGTTGTGTATTGCCGTCTTAGAGGGTTGTTCACTTCGACCGTCACCCTCGACTCACTCAACAAGGAAACCCATCTTCATCTCGGAGATATCGGCTAGCAGGGATTGTTCAGCAGTCATACTGTTAGTTTAAGTTAGTTTGGAGTCCACTGTTGTTTTTGGAGGCTCAGATACAAAACTGTGTGTGGGATTTTCAGTCCTGAATTATCGCAAGTCATCAGAGAGAACAGCTGTCCGCATCAGCCCAGGAACATCTTCATGGTTAAGTGGAACTGTCCCCAGCTGTCCATCTACTAAGCGAATGCAGCCCAGGACTGTGAACTGTCCATCCCTGGATTAAAGAAGAAACTGTGATCTCTGTGCAGGACAGATAGACAGATGTTTTGGGACACTGCCATGTAACCAGTCAGGATAAAGACGGTAGACATTGTCTGGGAAAACAAAGCAGCTTCACAGAAATCTGGAACTTGTCCTCATCTATACAATGTCTGAGAATTTGAAATACCTGTACAGTAAATGTTGCAGAGCTGTGCACAGTGTTTTGAAAGGATCATAAGTTTGAGCCTTAGAGTTATTTCTGATTTAACTGTTTTTATCTTAAAAGTCTTTAGTATCAAAGTGAAGAAGCCAATGAAGAGCATCTACACCCGCTTTCTACAAATGTCCATGTAGTTATCATCCTCACAAATCCCATGGTGCTCTTTAGTCTGTCCATAACAAGCCATTCTTAAAAATATTTTAGACTTGTCTAGTGTTGAAACAGAATGCACAACAGTTTATATTCTGTGGCTTTAAAAGAAACATTGGGTTTATTTATTTTGTTTGTGTTTTGAGTTTAAGGACAACTCTCTATTCCATTTAAGGAAAGCATATTAAGAATATGTCCTATTAAGGCCCTGAACTCACTCTCTCTATTTCTCTCTCTTTCTCTATTTCTCTCTCTCTCTCTCTCTTTTGGTGAATTGTTTCTGAAACTTCATTTTCTTAGTGACTTACTTCCTCTGATTTATTTACTCACGAATGTCAGAAAACAGAAAGTGAGAAAATCATGGTTTGTCAGGCTCGTTGTTCAGTGTGTTTTTTAAAGGATAGGACGTGAGTAAGACTTTCCGGATCATTTTTACAGCTGCTGGGTGTCACCGCTTTCACAAGCAGTAAAAAAAAACCTCTGAAAATGAGATCAGCCATGAAGAGAAAAAGATAAAGTCACTTAGACATTATGCAAAAAAAAAAGTAATTTTCTGATTTTCTTCCTCTCAAGGTAATGAAAGCCGTTTATTAGAGTATGGCTTGTGGTCACACACGACTTCACTGCTTCCAGCACTTCTCCTTCTGTGGTCCAAGCAAGGTTGTTTACATCTCACTGTAAGTGTGGTTTGTGGATCGGAGAAAGTCTCATGGTTGATTCATGGGGCTTTGCATCTCCGATTGTTTGTCTGTGGTTAACCAAAAGGTATTATAGGAATCGTTTGGTCTGTAGTGCTCGAGTAGCGGTTACAGTGCCGGTAATGTTTCACTGAGTCTTGTGGTTTATGACTCGGGGTTCTTACAGTGTAATAACTCTTTGTCTGAGGGAGCTGTTAGGCTGTGTATTGTGTGTCAGTGCTGCTTGTGGCCAGGATGTGTGTGTTTTTAAGGTTTTGTGATAAATTATACAGGAGTAGCGATAAATCCTTATGTCAATCTAAATAGGATACAAAGTGCCTCTGATGGAGAAACAACACTGTTGGATAAAGTGGACACGCACTGTAAATATATAAACTTGATGAATAAATCAGGGACCACTTTTATAGCCAAGGTTTTTTAGTATAACAATTGCAGATCCAGATTTTTTCAGTGTCTGAAAACTTTTATGTTGCATTTATAGCCAGAAAAACAAAACCACAACTGTAACCTGTAGGGTTTAAGGTTTCAGCCAGTGGTCTGTAAAAAAAAATAATTACAGCACATTTATAATACAGCTGAAATAATCTATCTGTGAGGTGTATCCTAGGAGTTTTTAAGTTTTAAATGTATTATTTTTTTCTGTTGCAATTTATGTTTTGACACACTGACTTCAAAATTAACTTCTATTTATTCATGTGAAATATAGTTATTTCTATGATGTTAATGTGTGTGGTCTCATAGATAAACAAATGCATGTATTGAATATAATGCTTTATAGCGTATGATAATTTCTGGAGGAAAAAAAAACAGGAATTTGGAGGCCATATCGACAACCTTGACCTCTTTGTGTTAAACCCTGTACACGGCAGGCCATGATGCACTAAGTGTTCTGATACCTTTCTTTTATGGCCAGTATTAACATTTATTTACTTTCAGCTTTTCTTTGGGTTTGAGCTGGACTTTAGACCATGCAGGCAACGAAATTTTTTTTTTAAATCTTTTTTGTCCATGATTCTGTCTCCAGTTTACTGGTATATAATTGATCATGAATTCACCTGGTGTAGGTATTAGTGTTGTGGTTGAACCATGGAAGTAAAACCACAGAAAAGTATTGATTCAGCTTATACTTTATAACACCAGAGTACATGCTTACAGCTAAAACAAATTTTAGTGTCATTCGCATAACAGCTTGACTATTATCAGATTAAATGTAGAATATTTTTTAAGCTTAATTATAATCTTTATCTTAAGCTTTATCAGTTAGGTGAGTTTTAGAAGGATCAGAATCATTTTTTGTCTTAGCTGAAAGCTTTAGGCCAAAGAAAGCATTTTTCTTCAGTGTTTTTATGATTATGAAAGTGTGCTACTTTGTAAAAACTATTGAAATGTATCTTATGAAATGAAATAACATGTTAAGTATTATTTCATACACCATAATTCTTTAAGTTTTTCCTTTAATAAATAATGCCATAATTATCACCCTTAAAAAAGTAATTCCTAACAATTAGCAAAACGTTTAAAAATATGATTAGACTCATTTATGTTCACATCACAAGGCATCTCTTCATGACTTAAAATTTGTCTGTGCACTACCTTATTTGTATTTGTACTATATATATATATATATATATATATATATATATATATATATACAGGTAGAAAAAGAAATTCTTTCTTTTGAAGATTTAGTGCCCGCTTTACCTGAGTGTTAGTGACTCCTTCTATACTTGTGAATAAAGGACTCCATGCTAACAAGTACAAATACTTGAGCAAATTAATGTAGAACTGATAAACGTACTGGAGCCAAGTGTATTTATATAATCCTGTGATTTATATATACTTTTTCCTAAATAAATAATCAAGGTAAAGATAGAATTTGCAGTAAAATATTATTTAAATTGAAAGTGAAAAATAAAGTTGAATTAAGAGAAATTAAAGATTATTCTGTAATATTGATACAAATTAATTTGCTTAATTAAATTTAACATTACAATTTTGTCGCATGCACACTATGATGTAAAGTGAAATGCTTGTACCACCACCCATGACTTAAAAAAAGAAAGGGAAAAAGAAAGTATTCAAATAATGAATATGATAATAATGAATATAATTTTAAAAATTGTACAAATATGGGCAAGGAAGCTTTTCAACTTTTACAATTTTGCTACAAAACAGCATTCCAGAGAAAATACTATGGTGAAGTAATGGAGTGGCTTTTTAATAACAGTAATATTAGTTATTTATTTAATATATGCAATTTAGCTAAAAAAAGGCCCTAATATTCACTCCGGGTTAGTAAAAGCAGCGATTCTGTGTGTCTGTGCGCTCGCAGGAGTGGTTTGCTGTGTATGTGGAGCTGAATCAACAGATGGCGGCGCTGTTGAGCGCAGGAGACGAGGAGGACCTGCTGGAGCTAAAGAATCTGCAGCAGCAGCTGAGTGACGTGTGCTACAGACAGGCCAGCCAGCTGGAGTTCAGACAGAACGTCCTGCACTCAGCCCATGAGTTCCACAGCACGGCACAGGATGTATGTGTTTCTCATAACTCTACCGAGCACTGATGCCTTCTGCCCAGTTTAGAAACCTCATTGCTTACTTCTGCCAGCTGAGTCCAAAGCAGTTTTTTTTTTTTTCTCCCTTTGCTTTTAGATAAAACCTTTACGGCGCCAAGAAAAGATCTTTGGTTTATGTAATGTACTCCAAAGCAGCATTACAGAGAAATTACTGTGGAGAAGTAGTGGTGTGTAGGCTTTTAATAACAATAATAGTAATATTTTAGCAGGACTTTCGTGATTCTTTTCAGGATTTGTTGCTCCAAAGCTAGTGTAGATTAATAAAGAAATATAGAAAAACAGTTACCAGTCGGTAAGGAAGATACTGTTGCATGCTATCTCTGAGACATCTAAAGCGATCAGTGCTGCAATAATGTGTTCTTATGTTCTGCTAAAATTCATTACAATGTTGTCCTCTTCTTTCTAAGCAACAGATCACGTGCATCACAGATATTTGGACACGGTGACATTTAGACCTTTTAAACAGAGCTTAGATATACTGCACTACTTGCAAATGAACAAAGACACAGCCAGCAAGTTACAAATTAAAGTATTCGATAATTTATAGGTGAACTTGTTGGCTAAACAGTGTTTTGGCATTGTTTTTAGTGTTTCATCTTACAAACGTTTTAAAATTTAAATCTTCAGTAATTATAATGTGTATGTGCTAACCCAGTTGTTGATGGTTGCCATGCTAACCAATTTTTATGCTAATGCATTATAGCTTCGGTATTCCGGTTAGTTGCTGAAGTCTTGCTAGGTGACTTTTATTACAGGTGGTTGTCTGAGTGTTGCTATGCATCTTTTATTCCAGGCAGTTGCTAAGATGTTACTAGTAACTTTTTGTTCCATGCGGTTTCCTTAGGTGCTGCTAGGTGACTTTTATTCCAGATGGTTGCTAAGGTGTTGCTAAATTACTTTAATCTAAGTAGTTTGCTAAGGTGTTGCTTGGTGACCTTTATTACAGGTGGTTGCTAAAGTGTTGCTAGGTGACTCTTATTCCAGGTGGTTACTAAGGTGATGCTAGGTGACTTTAATCCAAGTCGTTTGCTAAGGTGTTGCTAGGCGACATTTATTTCAGGTGGTTGCTAAGGTGATGCTAGGTGACTCTTATTCCAGGTGGTTGCTAAGGTGATGCTAGGTGACTTTAATCCAAGTAGTTTTCTAAGGTGTTGCTTTGTGACCTTTATTCCAGGTGGTTGCTAAAGTGTTGCTAAGCGACATTTATTCCAGGTGGTTACTAAGGTGTTGCTAGGCGACATTTATTCCAGGTCAATGCTAAGGTGATTCTAAGTGACTTTAATCCAAGTCGTTTGCTAAGGTGTTGGTAGGTAACAAATATTCCAAATGGTTGCTAAGATGTTGCTAGGCGACATTTATTCCAGGTTGTTGCTTAATTGATTCTGGGTGACTCTTATTCCAGGTGGTTGCTAAGGTGATGCTAGGTGACTTTAATCCAAGTCGTTTGCTAAGGTATTGCTTGGTGACTTTTATTCCAGGTAGTTGCTAAGGTGTTGCTAGGTGACTTTAATGCAAGTTGTTTGCTAAGGTGTTGCTAGTTAACAAATATTCCAGGTGGTTGCTAAGGTGATGCTAGGTGACTTTAATCCAAGTCGTTTGCTAAGGTATTGCTAGGTGACATTTATTCCAGGTAGTTGCTAAGGTGTTGCTAGGTGGTTGATATGGGGTCCCAGGTAATGTCATAGGTTGTGTAAATATAAAGTTGCTAATCAAAATTAACTGTTAATAAGGATTTCAAATTTTCAATTAATAAAATTTTTAATTTTTAAGTTTCATCAAAACAGTAATGAAACTCAAACGGAATAAAAAAAAAAGTGTGAAAAACAATAAGACTATTGTAAACACTGTACAATTAATCAGTAACCCATGAGAGGGAGTGCTGTTTTGAAGGGGTTTTGGCGAGCTGCTCTCCACTCTTCACCAGTACTGCGAATGACTGTGTAATTAACAGTTATTAGGACACCTGTGGTGTGAAGTGATTACATATAGTTAAATGTCCCAGTGCTGTTATCATCTATTATTACCACTCAAAACATTGTGTTAATCTTTACTGGCTCATTAACATCCTTAATAATAAAAGGCAGCAGCAAAAGATAGTTAAAATGTATATTGTCTTTGTCAAGCAATATTATTGTTTACATTCATTTCCCTGTTGGCTCCAGGGTACAAAACTAAAGAAATCAGCTCTCCTCATTTTCCTTTAGCACTCGTCTTGTTCTGAGAGTCTCCGTTTTGGTGTAATGAAATAGACGAGATGATTAATACAGGCTCTGTCTCATCATCTTCATCGTTACAGCTCTCTCAGCAGCTGGACGGTCTGCTGGGGATGCTCTGTGCAGACGTCGCCCCTGCCGATGGAGCTGCCATTCAGCAAACGCTCAAACATCTGGAGGAGAAACTGAAAAGTGTTGGTGAGAGCTTCGACATTGTCCTCCTCCTTCTCCTATAGTGATAAGAACTTTCATTTGCAAATAGAGATAAATATTACTTTGGTTATATTGAATATCTCTGTTATACTGCCTTGTCCTCATTCCTGTGTGTGTGTGTGTGTGTGTGTGTGTGTGTGTGTGTGTGTGTGTGTGTGTGTGTGTGTGTGTGTGTGTTAGAGGGAGCTCTGCAGGGCCTGCGGGAGAAGGGTCAGGTGCTGCTGGACCAGATTTCTAACCAGACATCCTGGTTCTATGGGAAAGACATGCAGATTGAGAACAAGGAGAACGTTGACCACATCCACAGTGTCATGGAGGACATGCAGCTGCGCAAGCAGAGGTTCAGCTCTCTCTTCTCTTCTTCTAGTTTCACCCGTGTTAATGCTACAGTCTGCATCAATGATGTTGGAGGTTACGCATTTAAATTTCTTGCTAGAGCTCTCTCTATTAAAGGACCCCTTTTTTCCCTTCTCCTTTTTCTATTCTAGCCAGGTTGTTGTTTGAAAGTAATACATTTGCCATGTAAGTTGCCTTATAAGGTGATGGAGCGGAGCTGAGCAGCTCTGTTCTGGCTGGAGGTAGAGCATATTTCTGGGTTTGAAAAATGTTAACAGGAACCTGAAATAAAGAAGCCGACCATTTTAAGAAGATAAGCATATGTGGACCATCTGCCATACAAGTCCCGTTGTGTATTAGCTGTTACTATGGAAACAGCAGCATATTATAACATAAGCATTAATGTTAACCATTCATTCATATCCCAGCCAGATGTACAGTGCAAACCTTGCTGTTATAGGAAAATAATCCGACCAGTCAGATTCAAGCATATTCAACCGCTATCTGGTGTAAATCCAGCTTTGTGTCTCACACACATACAGTCTCCGCCCCCCATATATATTGGATGGAGCAGCTTGTTTGTCCAGCACATCCCACAGATGCTCAACAGGATTGAGATTTTGGGAATATAAAGGCTGAACTCTGTCATATTCATCAAACCATTCCTAAACACTTTTTGCAGTGTGGCAGGGCTGATTGTCCTACTGAAAAAAATGCTTTTGCCATAAGGAAATACACTTTCCAGGAAGGGGGTGTTCTTGGTCAGCAACAAGGTTATGGTGGTAGTAGAGACGTTCCATTCATCTAGGAGTGACGGGTGGACAGTGACACGCGTCACTGTCAAATCCTCATGTCCAGTCTGCATCGTCATTTTATTTTCATTGAACTTTTAAGGCCACTTTTGTTATACAGAGCATGCTTAAAGCATGTGAATCACATGTTGCAATTTGCACACGGAAGCAAATTGGAGACGATCCGATAATTTTTCAAAATAAAACGCACTGCAAACTCTGATCAGGCCACTTTTTTCCTTTGCCTCGTGGTCTAGTTCTGATACCTTTCTTTCAAAGCCAGCATCAACTTCTTCATCTTATCAGTATGTCATACAGCAGAGCTCTTCTGTCGAATCGAACCAGATGTTTCTGCTTTCACTCCCGGTGCCTAATTAGGGCCCAGTGACCCTTGGCGGTTCACTGGTTGTCCGTCTTGGGCTGCTTTTGGTTGAACACCCTTTCAAACCTGCTGTTTTGGTCTTGCTCTGACCCAGACGTCAAGGCTTCAGAACTTGGCCCGTGTAAGAGCCACTCGGATCCTTACACTCGCTCATTCTCCCAGTCAAATCAGAGAACCACTTCCTCGCTTGCTGTCCAATAGTGTATATCCCACCTCTGGTTCAGGTACGACTGTAGCCAGAAAATCTATGTTATTCACTTTACTCGTCAATGGTTTTAATGTTAAGGGTAATCAGTATAGTGGGTTTAAACATGGGGTTTCATGTGCAGAGACACTTTTGGAAAAAATAGCACATTGCACCTTTAATCCCTCCCACTTTCTTCTGTTTCAGCAACTCCAGTGTTTAAGATTTAATTACTTCTTTAAATATTAATCAAGCATCTAATTGCCCCATTAATGTGTCTTGTAGCCATCATTCTCCTGTTTAGGACGGTGAAGGATTTAAGGTACCCAGTATTACCTGAGCTTAAGAGAGAAAAAAAAAGGTTTTAAATCAACTTTGACAGCTACTTATGTGCTGAACTGTGTGTTAAAGGTGCGAGGACATGGTGGACGTGAGGCGGCTGAAGATGCTGCAGATGGTCCAGCTTTTCAAATGTGAAGAGGATGCTTCACAAGTGAGTGAGCCTCAATGTCTTTTGGAGTTTGAGCCCATACAGCCTTAAACTTATTTAAAATAGAACTCCACATTTATTATTATTATTAACTTGTATGTTTTTTTTTTCTTTTCTTTTTTAATTTTAAACACCTGTGGGCTAGGCATGTGCCAGTTAGTGTACTGCAATATCGAATGCACATAGTATTGTCACTGGCACATATTTATGAGGTTCATATATTTGGTTTTGGAAGAAGGTCGGTAGGTAAAGGCGTATTTAAGCAGCATGCAGGTTTTAGTTCTGGTGATGAGGAGTTTGCTTTTGCTCTAGCAGAAAACGAAGCTAATTTGAGCTGCTTGTGTAACTTGACTGTCACGAGTAACATCACCCAAAAATGGTGTTTTTCTCTCATGTCTCCCCTGGCAAAGTGGAGTTTCCAAAGTACAAAAAAAGAACTTATTAAAAAGTATTAATATTAGCACGCTTATTACAGTCTAACAGATTTTCTTAATCAGCCTGATGAGTGTTTCGTGATCCATTCACGTCAGCAGATGATCTTTGATCACTTCGTTCCTTTTCAAAGAATTATTGATTTGTTAGAGTGTTATGACTGCAGTGTTATGGAAGTAATATCATGTTTCTGGCTCTGTCAGGCTGTAGAGTGGCTCACTGAACTGCTGGACGCCCTGCTGAAGACCCACATCAGGCTGGGAGACGACGCACAGGAAACCAAAGTCCTTCTGGAAAAACACAGGAAGTTTGTGGATGTTGCACAGGTAACCAACAAAATAAATGATAAAAAAGAAGGATCTATTTAAATTGTGTTAATCATTTAAAATGTTTTTTTTTCTGGTTACAAGGATTTTGTTTATTTTAGAAAATAATTTGCTTATGTTTTAATTTAAATAAGTATTAAGTCGCACTGTAAGAGGAATAATCCATTACATTTAGCCTTTTAGCAGACACCCTTATCCAGAGCGACTTACATTTCTACCTCATTATATATCTGGGTTAAGGGCC
The DNA here is from genome assembly GCF_024256425.1 of Clarias gariepinus. NCBI lineage: Eukaryota > Metazoa > Chordata > Actinopteri > Siluriformes > Clariidae > Clarias > Clarias gariepinus. Next base: position 34,764,242 of record NC_071104.1, read on the forward strand.
TTGCTCAAGGGCCCAACAGTGGCAACTTGGTGGTCGTGGGGTTTGAACCTGGGTTTGAAAACCTCCCGAATTGTAGTCCAACGTCTTAACCACTGAGCTAGAAAAAATTTATTCCTTCAGTAAAAAACTTGGTTCATAATTAAATTAACTAACATTGGAAGTGTCTAAGTTTTTCTTTGTTGCATTTGGAATATGTCTGTTCAGAACGCCTAATATGTCTAAAATATACTTAATCAAGTACAAGTGATGATTGCCAAGATACGTTCCAGAATCTGCACTTAAGATAAATGAATTCTGACTGAATAAAGTCTTTGCATGAAGTCCTGCCAGCGTTGCTAGTTAGAAAGTCAATATTTTGGTTTAAGAGTCGGCCCGATTGGAGGTTTTATCAATTTATTATTCTAAGCTGAAGTAAATAAATGCTGTTTTTATTTATCGCTCATGTTTAACTTTTGTTGTTCCTCTGTTTGCAGAGTACGTACGATTACGGCAGACAGCTGCTGCAGGCCACCGTGGTGCTGTGCCAGTCTCTGCGCTGTGCCACACGCTCCTCAGGCGACACACTACCCCGACTGAACCGCGTCTGGAAGCAGTTCACCATCACCGCAGACGAGCGCCAGCACCGCCTGGAGACAGCCAGAGACTTTCATTCCGCTGCTGAGAGGGTGAGTTAATTCCTCCTACATGTGGAGTGAACTGTGTCTCACACACAGATACAGTCCGGATGGAAAGTTTTCCCACCCTGTCAGGTTCTCTACATTTTGACTTGTTTCATATCTTAAAATTGAGTTAATCGTTCTACACTCACTACTCCACAATGATCGAAGGGAAAAAATAGCTGTTTTGCATGATTTGTTAATTTATTTAAGACAAATATCATATTTACATTTACATTTGGGCATTTGGCAGACGCTCTTATCCAGAGTGACTTACATTTTTATCTCATTACACATCTGAGCAGTTGAGGGTTAAGGGCCTTGCTCAAGGGCAACTTTGTGGTTGTGGGGTTTGAACCTGGGATCTTCCGAACCGTAGTCCAATGCCTTAACCACTGAGCTAACCCTGGCCCTATACCTATTTACATAAGTATACAGAATTCCACCTCTTATCAGTACACACTGTAAGTAGTGTATGTCACAATCACAACCAAGCCATGAGGTTGAGAGAATTATCCATACACTGGCAAGACAGAATTGTCTCAGGACACAGATTTGGGGAAGGACATGAACATTTCTGCAGGACTTAAAAGTGCTCAAGACCATGATAGACTCAAGCGGAAGAGATTTGAAATAACCAACGCTTTTCCTAGATCTGCTCGTTAAGTCAAACTAAGGAAATCAGGCAGTGCGCATCACCTTATTTAACCCCATCCCTACAATCAAACGTGGTAGCAGCATCTTGCTTTAGGGATTTATTTTTTTCTGGGACTGGGGCAGAAAGTTTAGTAAGTATGGAAAGAAAATGGATGCAGAAAAAAAGAAAAAACTTTCTCCAGAGAGTCACTCTGTGACTAGACAATGCCCTGAAGCAAGAAAACACAGCAGTGGCTTCAGAACAACTCATCAGAGCACCTCTGAAGAGACCCAAAAATTTACTGTGCCCATCCAACCTGGTGGCACTTAAATGATTCTGCCTGGAATAACGAAAGAAACAAAAAATGTGCAAAGCTTGTAGCGTCATTCACAAGAAGACTGCTTTAAAGGTGCTTTAACCAAGTACTAAGTAATGGGTCTGAATACTTAGGATTTTTGTCTTTTTTATTAAATAAATTAACAAATTAAAATAAACATTTTAATAATTTTTAAAGTGTGTGAAACAAAATCTATTCATTTTCCTGTGATGTCTGTCGTTTTTGTCCTCCCATTGAGTCACTTGAAAAGACTTATTGGAAGACTTGTAACTCTGTAGTACTAACTAGATTTCTAATATTTATATTGAATAAATAATTTTTTAACAGAATTTAGATGAAAGAAACGACTGAAAAGCCTCCATTTTATTTCTGAATATTTGGGATCTGACAGACATTTTTTATCATCGTGCTGATTGAATGACCCTGGTGAGACCGACTCATTTCTTCCATATATACACATGTACACACACGTACAATATACCACACTTTTTATACATTCACTTGTATGCTGAAAATATTGCATATAATTGTGCAGTGTCTATTTTTTGTTCAATACACATCAGCTACTTCTGTGATTTGTTAACATCTACGAATGTTCGTAGATATGCAGTTCGTTCATATCTCAGGAAATCCGTAACTCGAATGTCTGTAATACCCCTATCTCGGTAAGCGGTTTGACTCACAGTGAGATGCGGAGTTAGGCACCATGAGTCGCCGCGATTGCCCGCCGACATTCCGCGAAGTTCTGTAAGGACCGCAAGCTTCCACGAGGTCCGGCAAAAAAATTTCGTGGGTGTAGGGGACATGATGTGACTGGTGTGTGTGCTCTGTTTATTAACTTTGTGGGTGGTGCAGATTGGGTTAAAATGGTGCAATTGCACTAACTGCATAATTAACAAAATGCTTATTTACACGATGCGGCTCGCACGTCTTTAGATTATGACTGAATCATTCTCGTCACTTATTCTCCAGAATTAAACTAATTAAAGTTCAGTCCTGCAGTCCTTGCTCTCCCCACTGTGTTGTTGGTTTGTTGTTGGACATTACCAATTCTGTGACCTTTTGTGGAATTGTAGTGTAGTTTGTGTAAAAACAGAAAAAATATATTTTATGATCGTGCAATAACAAATGATTAGTATTTTCATCAGCGACATATGTAAAAGTTTCCGACTACATTTTCCACACTCGTTTTCTCGTATGGAAAGCTGCCTAGTGCAGTCTGGCAAGGAAATCCTTAAAATGTCCCAACAGCTATTAAAAAAAAAAAAAAAAAAAACAGGCCTAGTTTTGGGGTTATTGCAGAATATTGGGTGTGTTCTGGGTTTCAGTATGAAGCATGTTGGTGCTTTTATGTTTTGTAAGGATTTGAAGTGGTGTTGTGCTTTCATTCCGTGTACAGTACCTGCTGCATGACATTCTGTGCATGAAAACAGAAAGAACTGACCTCGTCAAAGCAGGATTTCTGATCTTTTTGTCCATAGTTTCTTGGAAACCGAACACCTTTACATGCACTTCACTTTCTAAATGCCAGTCGTTGACATTTTGAAGGATGTGTTATTCAGTGTGATGGAGGAAGATGCCTGTGTTTTGGTGATCTCACCCTTTGTGTGTGTGCATGTGTGTGTGAATAATTGATGCTGCTCTCAGGGATCTGAGCACTCTCTGGCTTCAGAGGTGAAGCTGAAAGTCCCTGGCACGGCTGTCTGGAGCTCTGTAATGTTTCACACAATAACCGTTCTGTCTCGTTTTTTTTTTCCTCCCTCTCTCTCTCCCTCCCTCATTCTTCCTTCCCCCTCTCCGAACAGGTTCTGAGGGACGGCCCGGACCAGGCCGAGTTATTGGACGTGGAGGCATTCGAAGAGGTCGATGCGCTGGGGAAGGCTCTGCTGGACCGTCTGACTGTGCCCGTTATCTTTCCTGATGGGTAGGAGATCAGAACTCACACACAGCTGCGAAAAGTCTACAGTATATTGAATTTTTCTGTACGAAAGGAAACGTTATTTCATTTTACAGGAGCGAGCAGTTTTTCGGCAGTCCCAGCGACATGGCCTCCTCAGCCGAGGTCATTCGCGACAAGATGAAGTTCGCGGAGGACAAAAGGCTGCTGCAAGAAGAATCAGCAAGAGACCTCGAGGAGGAAACTGCTCCAGAGGAAGAGCCTGAGGAGAGTTAATGTGTTATCTATCCACCTCGAAAAGCCACTACGTTCTAATATGCCTTTCCAAGCCATGTTACTCTCCCAGGATCAGTTAAATGTAGTATACATGTAGACTCACATGTCACATTGCTTACATCTATATATGGCAAAAAAAAAAAAAAACAAAGCTTTAATGACCCGCCTTCTCCGGAGAGGCGACCCGAGCTTGTATTGGTGCTACTAAAGTCTATAGAATGTACAGAAATTACCATCCCTCTGCTCCGTGCATCTACACTGTGCCGTAGATGTTTAAGAAGCAAGCAATGTATGTATTTTTAATTCTTAGCTGCTTTCAGTATCCAAAATATCAATGGTTTTATGTTACCCTTCGAGGCCAACATGATAAAGGTGTTTGATTTAGGCATATCCTGCCTAAGGTACAGTTTCTTAATCGGATAGCTGGAGGGAGTAAGAAGCTGGGTGTGTGTTTTTGTAAGATGTACAGTTATGTGAGGAGGAAAAAAAAACATGCCTTTAATCACAAACTTTGCGGACATTGTACAGCATTTTGCTTTCTTCATTAAAAAGAACAAAAAAAGACAGGGCTTTCTCAAGATACATAAAAATAAATAAATAAATAAATAAATAAAATACGGCAGGTTGGAAAAAAACTATTCCATGAATAAAATGTGAAACCAAAATAATGTTTCATCTCATACTTGTCTAATGTGCTGCTTGCGTATTGAGGCTTATCATAAAGTCCATATTTATTGTTTTTTTTAAACTTCCCATTTAAAACTGTATAATGCTTTTGGCTTTTTTTTTTTTAAGTTTTGTTTTTTAATTACGACTAGGAATTTTATGAAAATCTGGGTCATATGAAAATAAAAGGCAGAAAAATATTTTGGGATTTGGGAGTGTCTTGTAAGGCGTCTTTTTCACATCTCAATTTTTTCCCCCTGCATTTTGCCATCATGCTCTCTTTCGGTGGCTGTACAGAAAGTTTTTAAGCACCTCAAAATAAACGTCTTATTCAAACAATTACTTTTTTATTGTGGTAAATATTTGCTTTTTCTTAATTTGCATTATGTTAACTCTAGTGTGTTTTAATCTTATATCTGATCATACATTTTTATACATTTACATTTAGGCATTTGGCAGACGCTCTTATCCAGAGCGACTTACAAAAAGTGCATTAGTTTATAGTGATGGTTTCTAAACTAAAACCTCTCAATTGAAGAATTGGATGTTTTAAGTTACTAGTACTTTAAACATAAACTTTAGCATTTTAAATTGCCTTGATAATTGCTTTATAGTTTAATCAGTATTGTGCAGAATGATGTAATGTTATTGAACCATTTTAGTAGGATTTTTTCAGATAAAGATGCCCTTTATTTATGAGGAACATGACGCATCTCTTCATTGGTAAGTGCTTCTTGAGATATATTGCTCATTTCAGTATAAAGCATCTAGTTTTATCTCTTACCCTATTTCTTTCATTAGACAGGGACACGTCATGGTGGAATAGGTTTTACAATTTTTTTTTTGTAGGAATATTAAGGCACTGTTGCTTTGACCGCCCTTGGTGGTACTGCAGATCAATCTAGGAAGATGTATTTGAAGCATATTTGGAGACTTATTTAACATTTGGAATTGTATACTTGTATACATTACAACAAACACATTCTGACACACCGATTAGAAGCTATATTGTGTATTTGTTTTGTTTCTGTGATAATATAAACAATCAAATTATCAACCTTACAAATACCAAGCTGAAAATCTAAAAGTCAAACATCTGAAAAGTCTTCCTGTATGCCTCTGAAACCTGGAAGACCAGCAAGAAGGTTAAGAGAATGTTTTTGAGGGACATTGTCATCATTAGATCCTCAGGATTCACTGAGAACAATGACACACCGGTATAAACCATATTGTGGATAAAGTGAAGCAATGATGGCTGGGCCATGTCCTGCAGGTGAACAAGTCCATGGCACCCACACGCTGCCCTTAGATTGGAGCCACAAGAGAAGAGGAAGAGTGGCAGTCCACTGTGCGCATAGAGCGCACAGAGAAAGAGATAAAGGCACCAGAATCAAATGGCTGGCTCAGGACTGTGACGGCTCTAGGAGATTCATCCCTAGTTGGAGGAAAAGCTCCAACTGGAAAAAAGAGGATTAAATAAGTAAGTAATAAGTGCACATGGAAGCATAATGGTGTAGCAGCAAAGTAGTAATACTTTGCAAAGCAATATTTATTCATTAAAATATTATGTGTATGATGGGATGTTTTTTGTAAGTTTCAAGTTATTTGCAGGCAGTTTTTTTTTTTTTTTTTTTTTTTTTTTTAAAGAATTTTTCTGAAATTTGGAAATCCTGCCCACATGCTCCAAAAAAAACCCTTTTGCAGTGTTCATCTAACCAAGAAACAAACTATAATTTAATAAAAATAAAACTATGCTCCACCTATTGTTTATATTTGTATAACTATTAATTTAGAGTCAAGTATATTAACTTCTGACGTGTGTGTATACAGTATATTCGGTGGAGTGTATTCATATTTGGATGCAGCTCTAAGACAGAGTCAGTGCCTCACAGCATCACAAAAAAATAAGACCGAGTCAGTGCCTCAGAGCATCACAGGTTTGGAATTTGGTCCTGAGCCCTGGTTAATGTCTGTGTGTAGACGTTTTTCATGTCCTCCTTTTTTTTCCTTCTAAAAGGACACTCAGTAGATCAAGTAGAATTTGTGCTGCCATTTGATGGATTAAATTAAGTAAAAAGAAAATGCACATTACTATAAAACAATGAACATGGTACAATAATGTCTATAAGGCTTGTAAAATATATGGTTTGTTTCTATAAGGCTTATTTTTTTCGACAAATTAGCTTCACATCCCTAGCAAAACGTTATTTTTCATTATATATAATTTACATTGTAATTTATATTGTATTGCACATGCATAGTAACAATGATTGTACATTTAAAGCTATACTAAATCTGTATATTAATAAATCCAAACACAATACTGTTAAAACTAATCTAAATGTATGGAAGGGAAATTTAATAACACCATGTGATCAGCCATATTGATTTGGGCTTGCTCTGCAACTGAGTACAAATCCGGTAGTTGAGAAGTTTCCTCAAAACTGATGAGCTAAAATTGCAAGTTTGTCCAAATGGCACTAGACAGGGTTAATAAACTTTTTTTTTTTTTTCACCAAATTTCCCCAAGCAGGCATTATTTATTTTCTGCATCCCCAAATTTTCACTATCCTTCATTATCAACCCAGGCTTCAGACTCCCCAGATCTAATCTGATCAAGCTTGGCATATGCCGGACAAACAAATATCCCAACCCACAAAGCCCAAATGATCTGCTGCTAAAAAACCTGGTGCCAGACACCACAGTACACACTTGGAGGCCCTGGAGAGCCCCAAGGGGCCAGAACAGCCCTATTTACCACAATGGAAACCCAACACCCAGGTGATTTTATTGTTATGGCTGAGTGGTATACATTACTTAAGGGCACAAACCGCTGACCTGCCTATTAGTAACTTAGAACCTAAAAACACTGAGACAACACAGACCTTACTAACACTTATTTTACTGTGAAGGGAAGGCCCTTAACCCCATCTACCCCTGGGTGCCGTATAATGGCTGCTAACAAAGATGGGATTTGTAAAGAATAAAGAATTTCACTGTGCAGTAATGTATATGTGATAAAGGCTGAAGGATTTAATGGTCAGATTCTAATATTTCGAAAATGTACAGGTTTATTATTACACCCTGAACATTAATCATAAAAAAACTCTAATTACACAATCAGTCAAACGTTTCTTTCCTGTTTTTCCATTTCTTTTTACATTGTAAAAATGCTAACGGTATTCTAAATATGAAATACTCTTTTTTTAAACAGTAGATGTTGTGATGTGTCTGCTAGTTATGCTCTCCAGTATTGTTCAAAAATGCAGAAAAATAAATCACCAAACATTGAATTAGAAGGTGGGCACAAACTTTAACCAAAAGTATTGTGTACGCCATGACTTGGGTTTGAGCATGGAAAAAAGCCCCATTTCTGAAGTTTAGTGTTTAGTTTTTTCCTGCTCTAAGAGATTATCAATAGTTTAGGTGTGCGAGATTAGGAACCTCGCCAAACAGCGCTATTCTTAACTCCACTAAATCCCACAGATGGTCAAAGTTGATCTAGATGAATCCTTTGTTTGTCTCAGTGAACAGAGTTGTTGAATAAGACACACTTCTCTGACATCTACTGGCTTCTCGCTCGATGACCGAATGAAAACTGTTTACTTTGATTGTTGGTGTGAACACCTTCACTGACAAGCTGATGTCACACTCCCGAAAAGAAATGAAATTTAAACCAAACATCTTCACTTGGATTTGCTAGAAAAGTTTCAGTAAGTCACATCATGTACACTAGGTCCAACATTAAGGCTCCAAGAAATGTGATGATGGGTGATGAATTACGCAGTATTTTTACCACTTGCATTTTGGGGAAAGCTTCGTCATGATGAGTGGCACACAAGTGATGGATGTATTGGTGCCTGGAACTTGTGTGTGAGACTATTAATACCCTTCTGTGATTTTAGTTTGGGACCCTTAAAAAAAATTATCAGGAAGCTCTGACAGATGGCCAGGCTATCTGGGGCAGTTGTTCTGACGTCCTCAAGGTCTGACACTGTCTCAGCTGTCTCCTGAAGCCCTCAGCTGCTGTCGCTGTTGGTCTTTACGAACAAGTCACTGGTTCTCTGCTGGCTTTAACGCTGTCTGTTATATCGACACATATTTCACATACCTATATACTGCATGCAAAATCTCAGCTCATTAGTGGCCGTTTTGTTTGTAATTCTTAATGTCAGTTGTCAGGTTTTCCTCCTGATTTAAGCAGCAGACCAAAGTGTTGCTTTCTTCTCACTTCAAAAACTCAACAGTTTTATTAAGTAATGTTACTACTCGGTTCACTCAAAATATCTATTAAGGACTTTATAAAAATCAACATTTTAAATGTGGTCAAATCTGTCCAATGGCTCCTTCCAACTTTCATTTGTTCTTTTAATTAGTAAATTTTTCCAATTTTGCATTATTTAATACATACTGTTTCTTGTTTATTTGCCTGTATAAAGCTGCAAATATGGAATATCCTTTTTTTTGGCTGTGTAATGAGAACTGGATTATCCCTAGTGAGCCTTCTTTCAGTACACACTTGCTTTCTTATTTGTTTTTAGGTGTTCTTTCTGAACAGCATTTAGTTCAGTCATGTAAAATCCAGCTCAAATCCTATTTTTTGGCATATCCAGACTGGAATCAGACTCTAATTCGGATTGTTTTTATGTAGTCTGAACAGTATAAAAACATATTAGGTGAGATTTTTAAAATCCAGTTTAAACCACATGCAGAGGTGGTTTGAAATCATATTTAAATTAGATTGCTAAAGATTTCCCAGATAGCAGAAGACTCCAATCTGTGGCAAATTTGGATCTGCTGGAGACACAGTGGATCTGCTCTCCGGTGTGTCCCAGTCTGGATGCTTTACCCACTCAAATGGGATTTCAAACTGTCCATTATGTCACTAGCAATGTGACATGATATGAACATAGATTCATGGTTTGAAAAATGAGTGGGAACTCTAGTATAGTTTGGTGTGACGGCGTGGTCTACACCACGACTAGACCATAATATGACCTGGAGGGTAAGATGTAATTCTTAACCCTCTGTTATCCGTTTGTTGTCATAAGTCGGCAGAATTTGACGACATAGAAAAATTGCTACGATGTACCCACGCCTCCAGCGTCATTACCACGGCAACCAATGCAGTTAGGTTGACAATGTGTCAGATTCGGGCTGCCAGTCGGAGCAAAACCCGATCTCAGTGTGGACACCAAGTCATGAGGATAATGTTTGTGAAAAATTGGATTTGCCTCAAGTTTGAGCAAGACATAAGTAATAATGCACCAAAGAATAAAACACTTGGTGACATCAGAGATGGCGTGGTGATACAGCCTGACTTTTTCAATAACAGCACACCCCACAATGGTGTTTTTAGCATTTGAAACACTTCCATTTGTTCATTAAACTGCACATTTACTTTGTATGGATTTATGGTTAGAATGAATGTTTTACAATGTATGCCAAATATTCGTTTCTTTATTCTCATGCTTTTTCCTTTGTGTTAGTTCATCCACCTACTGTAGGAACCTCTGTAGTCCACCTAGGGACTGTGGAGGCCAATGGGTGACCCTTGTATTTATTCTCATTTTCACAATCATGGTAGGACCTCCGGTCAACATAGGACTTTAACACAAGAGACTCTTTCTGTAAATGTTCCATAAATGTGTTTCAGAAGATTTAACATGCTCATTAATCCAGTTGTATGGAGTCACTGATGTTGAGCGATACTGAGCACAGCCTGGTATGGTTAGTTCTTTCTAGCTGAATAAACCCGTTTATTTAAAAGCAGTTACTGCTGTTCACTATTTACTAGTTACAGTGAAACCGTAACAGGCTGTTTAACAGACTAAAAAGTGTACTCTATTGTCTAATCTTGTAGATCAGAACATCTGAACATCCTAGCGTCATACCACGAGATTTGAGACACGGCTCAGATCATTCATACCGGACTCGTACATCTTCACTTTCACCCTGTGTTGAACAGATAAGCCTGTATTTCTGTTTTTGTTCTCACTTTTTATTTTCCTATCGGCTCATCACATCATTTCCTCCACTGGGCGCTGGCGATAAAAATCCCCAGAGAATCGCAGCCTCCTGAAATAGAGCCCAAAACAAGAACTCAGTTTATGGAGGTTTTGATCCTCTAAGCGAGACCAAACATTTAACCTGCACTTTATTTTACTCTGATTCATCTGTTGCTGTAGCAAGTGGAAAAAAAAAAAAAAAAAAAATACACAAGCTTTATTTCTGGTCTAATCAGCGCATCAGGGAGCTCGTGATGGGTCTGTGTTAATGAGTCAGAGGAAGCTGGAGGTTCAGCTGTGCTTCCTAGATCTGCTCGGTATCAGCAGTTCTCACTGGGCTTATTTTACTCCTATTGTGCTGTGGTTAGGGAATTTGTGTGGTTTGTCAGACCCAAGGGTCTCAAGAGGCGTTTATAAACTAAAGAGATATTTTTATTGGATATTTATTTTGCAATGATAGAATAACAAGTAGAATAAAGAAGGAAAATCACATTATCTGTAGTTGACTAGAGCAAACCATTTATGGGAGGAAAATAGGCACATTTTTGTTGCATCAGTATCATTATAAGTTTTTATTGCTGTCCTTTATGGAACATGATTTTCTCATGAAATGCATATTGTAGCCTTTGATACAAATCTTAAAATAATCTCAGTTTTGTTGAGGGTGAAGTGGCTGGTTGCCTTACTTCCCTGGGATATCTCATCTCTGTGTTTCCTTTTAGTCTCTTTCTGTCCCTTTCTTTTTGTTAAACTGCCATGGTTGGTCCGGAATCCCTTCTTCCACTCTACACAAAATATACAGTGACCATATATACTACATGACCATGAGCATCCCCTAACTGTTCTCTCTTTCTCCATCTCTCTTTTTCTCTCAAGCTTCACACAACACTCCTGAGTTTCTAGTGATCTCAACCCCTTCCTGGCAGGTGTGATACTTCCTGATGTTCAACATCTGCAACACTTGACTGGCAATTTCACCATCATGTCTTATGACTGCAATCACTCGAATGGTTTGAGGAGTAAAATCGCAATGAGCAGTTTTGTACCCGGCGGCACGGTGGTGTAGTGCTCAGCACTGTGGTCTTGCACTTCCAGGGATTGAGCATTCAATTCCCATCTTGTGTCCGCGCATCAACCCACGTTTATTTTCATTATATTCAGATTTTTTATTCCTGTAAACCTGCTTTGCACTAGAAACCTTTTTAATTTTTATTTTTTAGAAGAGCTATACAAATAATAAAATTGAATTGAACTATTTAGCACGGTCACCTCACACCTTTAGGGTTCGTGTTTGATTTCCTCCTCAGGTCTTGCATGTTTTCTCCCACTTTTGAAAAAACATGCAGATTAGGCTGATTGGTGTTCCCAAATTGCCCGTAGTGTGTGAATGAGCATATGTTTGTGTATCCCACCTCATGCTCAAAGGCTCTTGAGATACTGTAGGCTCCAGGGCCCCCGCCACCCTGTATACAGGATAAAGCGGCATAGACGAGGAATGAGTGAGTGAATTGAATTAATCTAGTCGTGCAGGGCTGGCAAAGGAGCAGACTAATTATACTAATTTTTTTTTTAGAGAGAGAGAGAGAAAGGGGGAGCAGAAGCAATTCCATGTAAAATATTAATACTAAAACATTATAGAGGAACTTCTAAATAAATGATGAGATGGTGTAATGCTCCCAAAGTTACTCTTACCACTTCAAATTACTTACTTTCCTTTAACAGCAATCCCATCTTACAGAAGTTTTTTTTTGTTCTAATAAAAGAATGACACACTTATCATTTAATAAATGCTTTCATTAGTATGGAACATTAGCAAAACACTTGCTCCAACTTGTTACCAAGAAACCTCAAAGCTCTTGGTCCTTAAGATGTCAGACAAGTGAAGGGCTTCAAGTTACTTTAGGAGCGTTACCAAAGTGCTGACACTGGGGACTCCTTCTATTAATGGGAAGTACAGTAGACATGCCTGTACAGTCATCTCCACCGATGAGAGAATGAAGCAGTGCTGTGGTGTAAGAAGAACGACAGATGATTTCATCATGCGGCTAGTTTCCATGAAAGCGGTCTTTTGTATGCAGACGAATTATTATCTGTTGCTCAGAGGTCCATTTTTATGTCCTGTTAAAGGTGTACACTGAAGACACTTGGTGTTTAAAGTCGACATAAAGAGACATATGGTCTCTGAGACAGCGCATTAGGCTGCAAGCGAAGTGAAGAATCCTGGCTGCAAAGCAGACTCTAAAACTTTATTAGCTGTATAAAATCCTTTATCTAGATAATAAATTTCTTTTCTATTGTTTCAATCTAATGTAAAGCCTCGAAACCTTTACAGCTCTTGACAAATTCAAATGTCTCAAAGCAAAAATAAATAAACAAACAAAAGGTTAGTAGACACAGCACAACAGGGAGACACAGGGAGGGAGGGAGGGAGCATGGAGGGGCCCAAAGTCACCAAACTTAGGGGTGTGTCAAATTGCTTTCAGTGCAGCGTGATAAAAGCCGGTGGATATTTCTATTTTTACCTCGCTGTGCCTCGGCCCCTTCAGCTTGCTCCGCTGGACTAAAAGCAGCTCCATAACTGCAGACTGGATGAGAGCGGGACAGAACGTGTGGGACATGTAGAGGCTGTTGCTTTAACTGAGCTTTTCCTCCTCCCTGTGTTTGGGTTTCGGACGCCTGTGGAATATTGCAGAGACGAGCAGTGACAGAGAAAGCTTAGAGTTAAGGATTACAGCGAGTTGACCCTCCTGGCTGCTGTTCGTTTGAGGGAAATGTCGAGCGAAGGTGACCTAGGAGGACAAGCGTCCACCACAACGCTGAGTACCGTGGCAGTGCAGGCAGGAGATGCACAGATTATTGTAACTTTATTAAAGGTACCAAAGTTTGGATGCTTAATGTTTAAAATCAATAGTTGTACCTTGATTATAGACTTAAATCATTTTGAACATTCAATAGATAGATAAAAACTAATTGTAATAATATAGATTCACTAGGGACAAAGGGTTGTGACACATCAGGGTCTGTCTTTATTGAACCTAAGAGATGCATATGAAATGATATATGTACAGTGTATAATGCACTTTAATCATACTTTTTCTCTGATACCTTTCCATAAATAACTTTTTTTTTTACATCAGTCTATAAAATTACACTCTGCACAGATAACTTGATGCTGTCTTAATTAAACCTTTGGAAATGTTGTCTGTATGTAAAAATACTCGCATGTAGAAAATAACTCCTATTAGGTTGATGATAAATCTTTAACAGCAAGTATTATGCCTTATGTAGCCTTCGCTGAAAATAATCGAGTAATGTTAAGTAGTGTTTTGATATACAAGCTTTGAGTGTAGGGAAATCTTTCATACCTGTCACTTACAATACATCTTTAAATAGTCCTGTAGGAAATTGTTATGTTAACATACAAGATCAATCAATCAATCAATCAATCAATCAATCAACATTTATTTATATAGCACTTTACAGAAACCTAAGTTGAACCAAATGGCTTCACAGCACTAAAAATAGAAATAAACATACAAGAACAAAATAAAACAGAGTTATAAATAAATAAATAAATAAAAATATATAAATAAAAAATATAATAATAATAATAACTAAAACAAAATGATAAAATTATTTAAAAAAACATAAAATTATTAAATATTAAAAGCCATTCTAAATAAGTGAGTCATTAGTTTTGATTACAGCACACAATGTGGTGTCTAGTCCAGTGTGAAAACAATTCCTCATGCTTCCAGAACCACTCTTTACCCCATGACATAAGGGCAGAAAAAATCCATAGATGTGTGAGTGAGCCCACTTGATTGGCTGAGAAGAAGCTCCACTTAGAAGCTTTTAATGTTGGCATAACACAGGAATGATGGTACTTCTCACCATTTCTTTTCTGGACAAGCGTTTTTCCAGATGCCCCAAACAATATCAGAGAAAATGACTTAACCGCAGTCCTCAGCAGTCCAATCCCTGTACTTTATGCAGAATATCAGTCTAATCCTGGAGACAAGTGGCTTCTTTGGTGCTCTTCTTGAAATGTACTGTATGATGTTGAGCGCTACCATCAGTCCGGTTTACATTCTGTTAGCAATGCTGAAGGCATCCAAAATATACAGTAATCTCCTTTGAACAGTAGCGATGTATCTGCTACTTATGCTCTGTAAAGCCTTCATGGCAGCTCTAATCTGAGATGATGTTAATTGGCAATTTCTTAAGCTGGTAAATGAACTTCTCCACTGCAGCAGATGCAAGTCTTCCTTTCCTGGGAAGGTCTTCATGAGAGCCAATTTCATCATGGAGCTTGATGGGTTTTGCAAATGCACTTGACACAATACTGTTGCAAGAACTGTTTTGAACAGCTGACCTTCGTGTCTTAAAATAACAACTGACTGCAGTTAGTGGTACTTGATTACATAATGCCATATGTGTTATTTCATAGTTTTGAAAAATGTAGTTTGAATGCATCACTAAAAAAACAAACAAACAAACAAACACAAAAAAACAAAAAAACATGGAGAACCATCTTTTTCACTCATATTTACAGTATTGTCATAATTAATGATTTAACTCTGGGGTAGATCCGGTATCTTGTCTTTCCTCATCACTAATCTGAAGTGACCTTGGTTCTTCGGAGTTCTGATATGAGCGAGTGTGAAAAGCCATTCAGCCATTTAGATCCATCAGCATGTGGGAGGCATTGACCATCAGTGAAGACAAATTTCTGTCACACGAGTTCTATGTATCTGGCAGTGGCCAAGGCCACTGCTGCGTCATCTATTACAGCCCGACCTTAATGCTCCTGTAGGAAAAGCTCCGCAGCCGTAGAGACTATACGTGTCCTGGTGCCCGACTTAATTTTGTTGTTTATCAGCTCCTTTAGCAAGCATGAACACTGTGACGAATCCCATCCATTACACAAGCTCTGAATTATTGATCAGGAGTCTAGCTGTTCTCTTTTGTGCTGTTTGTTGTTGTCAAGAAAAACACACACATTCACGCTGAGATTTTCCAGAGAACTGGCTGCCATTAAGGGTATGCGCTTAGCAGAGAGCCATGCATGCCGGCATAATGATCGCTGCCAACACTCTTAAAATATACAGTGTAGACAATTAAATAGCCATCTGTCTGTATATCTGAAGCTGCCTTTCCCGCATTTGTGTCACAATTTAAACAAACCACAGCAGCTGCGCAAAGTCGCCAGTGTGCTCGAAATGGCCCTGAGATTTGAGTAATGGATGTTTACATGGGCAAGGTTGGGATAAAGGCTAACTAGCATGTTATTGTGCATCATGTTGTAAGAGGGAATCATAGATACTATACACATGCTAGAGTAATGTATATTGTTAGAAACTAAATTCCATAGATCAGTTTCATTAGATTGATCGATTGATTGATTGATTGATTTCATTGCAAAGACCAGCATCATAGTATTTTTCACCTTAATTAATTTACCATGTTTTGTATTCTCTTATACATTTGTATGTCACAAACTTGCTCTGGTAATTAAAATTATTCAGTCTCCTTCTCTTTTATCAATACAGTCAATTTGCATTGCTTGCGTACTTGTTACAGGCTAATCTAGCAAGCAAAGTTTGCTAGCTAAAGAGGTTGCCTAGCTAGCAGAGGCGGGACGTAGCTGAGTATATGTACTTCATTATTGTGCTTAAGTGCGTATTTTACTTATCTGTACTTGTACTTATTTGAGCCGGTTTATTAGGGGATACTTTTTACTTCTACTCCATATAAAACTTTTACTTAACTACGTTTCTGCAAATTGTTGCGTTAAAACTGCAAGTTCACGAGAGAGAGAGAGATTTTTTTCATGATAAAAGGCTACTGTGAGCTGATGCGAGCCCTGTACTTTTGACACTTACTGTAAATAAATTTAAAGGTGATTACTTCTGTACTTAAATTCAGTAAATTAAGGACTTCTACTTTTACAGTACTTGAGTAATATTTGCCTTAGGGAGTCGATACTTTTACACAATAATATCCATAAAGTTACTGTAGCATTAATAGCTTTAACATTAGGAAGACAAAAAGTACTTATGTTATCTCTTTAGCCACTTTTTAAATATATATATATATTTATACGTTGTATAAGATCTTTGTTTTTGGTTGGTTGTGTACACAAATGAATATCATTAAAGTTGCTTGGACGGTTAATAGTGTGGCGTGGGCGGGGCGGCGGCTGACGACCAGCATGTCTTGCGGGGATGTTGGTGTGTTCACCATGTTGGGAAAAGGTGTTTGGGTTAGTGGCTTCGGCCCTGTTTGTGTGTGTGAGGGGGTGACGTGTGAAATGTGCTCCAGTTCAGGCTGACGCTGAATTGGATGTAGGCTCCTGAGTGAAGGTGCTGCTCATGCCATACCTGCTGTGTGCCTAATAAAGTACTCCCAGCCATTGCATTGGGCAGCAAATAAGCTCACTCGTCTCTCCAGCATTCTTTCCGGTGTAAAAACGCTACAATATTTTAGCTTGTAACTTGCTTCTGCTTGGGACTCTTTCTAAAAATCTTTGCAGTAAGGTTTTATTTCGAACTTAATAAGTGGTTTAATAATGATGTGATGATCGATTATGTCACAATACACTTGAAGATATTTGGGAGAAGGCGTGGTTGGGATGAAAATCTCGTCTCCGTTCTGGATTGTATGTGTCGTGTTTGCTTGTTCTCCCTGCTTGGTGGATTTCCTCTGGTTTTCCTCTGGTTTCCTTTCACAGTCGAAAGACAAGCACTGTAAGTTGACTGGTGTTTCTAAACTTGCCTTGCATATTGTTTGCGATTGGGAGTGTGAGAGCGTGTTCTTATATCCAAGAAGCCCATCCAGGATATACCCCACATTATGCCATGGGTTCACTGGGATTGGCTCCAGGATCTGCACAATCTTTGATAGAATAAGCGGTTTTATACTACTGTATATTATACTTCTGTATGATATTTTAAGTTAAAACATTTTGCACCCTGATTTCCCCCCATAATGTAGTCATATCATATTCTCACCCATCTTTTAGTAAGTAAGTAAGTAAGTAAAGTTTATTTATATAGCACATTTCCCTCAGCAAGCTGACCAAAGTGCTTAACAAAATCAAGAGATAAAAACATAAAACAAACAAATAAAACAAAAAAAAAAAAATAAAACAATAAGACAGTAAAACATAAATAAAATCCAATTAGAAAGCCTGGGAGTAAAAGTGTGTTTTCAACATTGTTTTAAAAATTGTAATAGATGGAGCAAGACTGATGTCCAATGGCAATTTATTCCAAAGACGGGGGGCGGCGACTGAAAAAGCCCTATCACCCTTTGTTTTTAATCGTGATCGAGGGACAACTAAAAAAGCCCTGTCAGAAGATCTTAAAGATCTGGAAGATGAAAAAGGAGTAAGTATATCTGTGAGATAAGAAGGGGCTTGACCATTAAGAGCTTTAAAAACAAACAACAACATTTTAAATTGAATTCTAAAATAGACAGGAAGCCAATGCAGAGAAGCTAAAATTGGTGTAACATGATCAGTTTTCTTTGCCCTGGTCAACAGCCTTGCAGCAGCATTTTGTACCAACTGTAAACGTGCAATAGATGACTGAGGAAGACCCAAGTATAATGAGTTACAATAATCAAGACGAGAGGTGATAAAAGCATGAATGACCTTCTCCAGGTCTTGAAAAGACAAAAATGATTTCAGTGTCGAAATGATCCGTAACTGATAAAAACTATTCTTAACAACTGTATTTATTTGCTTGGTCAAGCAGAGTTCAGGATCCACTATGACACCAAGATTCCTGACCTGGGTGGAGACTGAGGAGAAATGTTTACCAAGCTCATTGATAAGATCACCTCTCAATTTTAGGGGTCCAAAAACGATAACTTCTGTTTTATCTTCATTAAGTCGAAGAAAATTATCAGATAACCATTTCTTGATATCCGCAAGGCAGGCCAATAAGGGTTCAATAGTATCGCCAGCTTTCAATGGTAGAAACAACTGGGTATCATCAGCATATAAATGAAATGAAAGGTTATGCCTCCTAATAATATCTCCCAAAGGCCGCATATATAGATTAAAAAGAAGTGAACCTAAAATGGATCCCTGTGGTACTCCACAGATAATAGGAGCAACAGATGAACAGAACTTACCTAACTCAACAGAAAAGGACCTGTCCCTAAGATATGAACTGAACCATTTCAAAGCAGTACCCCTGATCCCAAACAAATGCTCTAACCGCCAAAGAAGAATATTATGATCGACTGTATCGAAGGCAGCTGTAAGATCAAGAAGCAACAGAACTGTATTTTTGCCACCATCAACCACAAGTAAAATGTCATTTAATACTTTAAGCAAAGCAGACTCAGTACTATGATGGGCAGAGAAACCAGATTGAAGAGGTTCTGTTAATTTAGCTGCATTCAAAAATGAGGTCAATTGTAAATATACAACTTTCTCCAAAAGTTTTGATACAAATGAGAGCTTAGAGACAGGTCGATAATTATCGAGGCAACTTTCATCCAGCCCTTGTTTCTTAAGCAAAGGTTGAACAACAGCATGCTTAAAACATTCCGGGACTACCCCAGCAGCTAGGGATGAATTTATCAATGATTGAATGGCAATACCACATTTTTATAGACATTTCTTAGTTTTTTAGTAATTGTGCAAAAAGTCTTTTAGTAACATGATATATTTTTACCAACTAGATCAGAAAATCGAGACTCTCAGTATGGACTTAATCTTTACCGAACTAAAAATCCACGGTGAACAAGTTTCTTTAAATACTTTGCGCATACACCCAGTGCAACCACCTCTAAAATTACACATGAAATAAAACTTTTACACACACTTTCACTATAAATGTCAAAATTGGAGGCACACCTCAGCCTCACCTTTAGCTTGGCATTTTATTGGCATTACACCCACGAGCATTTATCTCTGACATTTACTTATTAATTTAAACAACAGCTTAGATTAAATGCCAACCCCAAGACACCCTTCACCCTTTTCATACAAAACTACCTTCATTATAGAGAGTAAATATGTACGTTGCATTGTGGAGATAGTAGGGAAGTATTTACAGTTCGCAGGAAGTGTACCCGCAGGTGTCGTGTTTCACCTCTGTGTAAACACGGCCTCGGTTTGTCGTCTCTGTGTCTATTCATGTGTGTGTGTTTGTTATTGCAGTGTGGAGAGCAGCTCCAGCTGCAGCTGACTGAAGCTCATCCCGACCTCCTGGAGATCGGAAACAATCAGGACGAAAACAAGAAGCTTCTGGACGAGCATGATGAGCTGCTGGCCAAACTAAAGGTGCAAAATCGCCATTGTTGCATCTCCTGATACTGATATCTGACTACACGTCCTATTAACCCACTAACGTGAAATAACATTAAAGTAATATACACACAACATAAAAAAAAAAAATACAGTATGGTTTCCAAAAATGTAGGGCATCTTTCATGTCAAGACAAGTTACATCCTTTCATCTTAAAATATCCACCCATGCTTTGTAGCGGACAAAGATTACACGCGATGGAAGACTATCACATACAGAAATCTTTCCTCTAGCTGTTTGCCTCCAACAAATATCCAGAGATGTGTTTAAGGACACGGTGAGACTTACAGTCTTCACTGCATAGCTGAGAGCTCTGATATCACAGTATGTAGGTGGTGGTGATCTTGAACAACCAGAATGATTCACTTTCGCTCACAAAAATTGGATTCCGTTCCATTCCCTACACTTTGACTCCCAACGTTTCAGTTCTTCTTCTAGTGACACTTAAGGTTATATAACTGATATACAGCTGACATAACGGATAAGCTTGTGGAGAACGAGGAGACTGGAAGTAGGCATAAGAGAACAGAGTGTCATCTTTATTTTAGGGTTCTGTCTGTGTTTCAGCATGGTCATCTCCTTAACTGAAATAACTTTGGTATGTAGCTTAGCTCTTATTAGAATTAGAGTGAGGATAGGTTTACAACCCAGACGTCTAGCTTTGCTTCACTACTGAGTCTGCTACACTTCATTAAGTGTTTGTTAATGCATTTATAATTGTGTGTTTCGCGCGTGCACTTATCCAGAGCGACTTACGAAAGTGCTTTGAGGTTTCTGTCATTGGATAGATCCTTACATTGATTACTACTGTAGGTGTACATGTGGTCAAGATCCAAATCTACTTTTACAGGCAGAAGCCATTAGGTTTAAACTTGATGTCTCTAATGATTGAGGCCAGGGGTAGCTCAGTGGTTAAGGCATTGGACTACGATTCGGAAGATCCCAGGTTCAAACCCCACAACCACCAGGTTTTTGGGCCCTTGAGCAAGGCCCTTAACCCTCAACTGCTCAGATGTGTAATGAGATAAAAAACTGTAAGTCGATTTGACCCCAGTTACGCTGGGATATGCGAAGAAGGAATTTCACTGTGCTGTAATGTATATGTGACAAATAAAGGCTTAACTAACTTAACTTATAAGAGCGTCTGCCAAATGTCTAAATGTAAATGATTAGGGCTCTGGGTTACTGATCAGTGGGATGGCGGTTCAAGCACCAGTTCCGCCAAGCTGCCACTCTTTGGCCCTTGCACAAGGCCATTAACCCTGTCTGCTCCAGTCGGTGTCGTATCATGGCTGACCCTGCACTCTGACCCCAGTTTTCTAACAATCTCAGACATACTACGATCAGTCCACAACAGTCCTCCACCAGGGGATTATCAATTATACACTGGTTCTTTTATAGGTTTACTGGTATATAATTAATAATCATAGACACCAGCGCATAAACTGGTGAAAACGTTCATGCTAGCTATAATAGAAAGGTGTCACAACACTGCACCACAGCCCGCTGTGTATGGGGCTTATCAGGCAAAGAGTTCAAGGTTGTTTCCCTGGCCACCAGATTTCACAGATCTTAATCCAGTCAAGCATCTATGGAGGCCTCACACCACAACACACAGCACCTAAAGGTCCAACGCCCACAGTACACCCCTGGAAGTCTGTACGTACTGTAATATCACAACTTTTAGCTACACAATAAAGACTGTAAGCTGTCATGAAATGATGGGTTAGGGCTGCGCCGGTGGAACAAGAGAAAGTTGCACAATCCTGGGTATAATGTTTTATGGGTTTTAATGTTATGGCTGTACAACAAAAATAATTCGATTGTGCTGTACTGTATATGTGACAAGTAACTGCTGTAGAGCAAGGTTGTCAGTAATTAATGAAACAATAACTGGATTTTTTTAAACAATAACAATTATAAAGTCAATAACTTGTACGATATCACTTTGCATAAGGTATAGTCTGGGGTACAATACTGTATGTGCACTTTTATAAAAAAGAAAATAGCTGCTAAGTTTAACTGAACATCCTGGAGAAACCTTTATTTATTTATTTATTTATTTATTTATATATTTTTTTTACTTGAATTTTTTTTTATTTTTTATGTAATACGCTGCTTTCTTTTCTGGCCTATAGAATTTTTTGCTGGAATACTAATGTTGGGGAAATCTGAAATGTTTTTATTTTATTTTATTTTTTTTAAATAAACATAGTATTCCTGCGAAAAATTTAAGTCTGGCAGTGTGGCTTACTAGACACTTGCTAAACAGCGAGTAAGAAAGAGAGTAATTAACTCTATAACAGTCATGGCTCTGTTGCGAAACTTAAAAAGCAAACAATAAATGAGATTGATCATGTACATTTTCTAGTAGAAGTGGCTTGATGATTAGAACTGTCGCCTTGCACCTCCAGGGCCCGGGTCCGATTCCAGGCCAGGTTTGATTTCATGCCTCTGTGTGCATGTAGCTCAGTGGTTAAGGCATTGGACTTCGGAAGGTCTCAGGTTCCAAACCCACAACCAACAAGGTTCTATACTATAATAAAATAATTGATTCTAAACCCAGATAGAACCTTAAAGAGTTGAACAGATTCCACATCATGCCATATGTTCAGCATAGTGTATAGTGAGCTTAATAATCTAAACTGTTAAAGCTTTCCTCATATTGTAACACAGCACTGCACCGCCCGGTCTGGATCATGTTCTGCTCACAGGTTCGACCTTCCAGCCTTTGCTGTTCTCATTTTTATTGTTTTCCGCCTGCACAGGGCGTTCTCATCTTCGTGACGGCAAACTGTGATTTATATTAGTTCTACAGAATGCACTATTTATTTTTTCCAGGCCTCATTATCCTGTAGCTCCTGCTCTCCAGTGCTTTTTTCATGCCAGCTGCCTTACTCTCAGCTCTGTCAGGTGTCTAAAGCCAAAATAATTAATATTTCAATATATTGAACTGGAGAATAGCTGCTAATATTCCATATTTAGTGCATTTGCATAAAGTTTAAACAACAGTAAACATCGCAGTAAGCACTGACAACTTTCAGACTGATGGACAATAGAAAGTAGCGAATAATATAATATAATATAATATAATATAATATAATATAATATAATATAATATAATATAATATAATATAATATAATATAATATAATAATAACAGCAATAGTAGTGCAGGCTCACTCTTTCATTTCTGGCATTTCTGTACATTTACCACTTTATAGTATGAATTAGTCGGGTTTGAGGAAATGTCAGTCAATCAGGAGGTAGTGGAATTACAATAACTTTCCTAATAAGTAAAAATAAATAATTCAATAAATCTGTTACAGATCAGGGTGGAGTGATGCAACCTGACCCAAAGTGAAGTCACTTTCATGATGATGTGGATTACACAATATCAGTGCGCCAACGCCTACATTTTCTATTAATTAAATGATGACATTTTGATACTTTTATCCATGCAGAGAGATGTTTAACGGTCTAATATTTTAGTATTTTAATAAGAGAACACCGGTCTCTAACCTTCCTTACGTGTGCCTGTTCATGCTGCAGATGAAATGCCATTTAGATAATGCATTTTCTCTTTAAATACCATAAACTTCCTCTGTTTCACTCCCTACATGCATGCCTTTCCAGTTTCTATGCAAATGATCTATTGCTGAGCCATGAACACCTGTGTAACAAGCTGGAGGAGGGGTTCTTCTTATATGAGGTCACATTAGTAAAAAAAAAATCTAATAAGGTTGTTTTTTCTTTTCTTTGTTTTTGCTTTTGTTGGAGACCTACAGTATCCGAATGTCTAAAAATGACCTTAAAAAAATCTGCATAATTGCTCCTTTAATGCTCTTGTTATCACTTACGGTGTAGCAGCTAGAAACAGTTTAACCCTTCTTTACCGTATCTTGGCATATCTTAATGTAAATAAATTAATTGCATGTCATTTTACTGAGAACCTGCAAAGTGTAAACTTCTTAAATTTGATGCCAAAAAAAAAACCCTTCTATTTAAAATTCTGACTGTTACAAAGCACGGAGCACTGTACTCTTCTTTCATAATTAATATAAACCTGCATTAATATAATGTAATCTGCAGCTGCACTTCTGTCTGAAATGCTGTTCTAGAAAAGTAATCAATATGATCATCTTCTGAGTAATTATATATATATTATCTGACTTTTTCCCCCTGCTTTTGGCACTATTACCCAGAATTATGTAAAAGCCACACCCTTGAATTTCTAAATTAACACCTGTCAAGAAGAGCCGCTCTCAGTATGGAGATGGAGAACAATAGTCCCTGGACAGAGGGCGAAAGTAAATGTGTGATAGCACTTTGAGAGGTTGCATCAGTACAGGCAAGGCTGGAGGAAATGTACAGAAACAGGGTGATATGTGAGGAAATATCCTGATCCTCCGGCAGCGTTACCACAGCAACCAATGCACACAGGTCGACAATGTTTCAGATTTGGGCGGCCAGTCTGACCAGAGCCAAATCCAATCACATCACTTACAAGTAACCGTGTGGACAGTCAGTCCTAAAGATCAGATTTGTGAAACAAAAGATCAGATTTGCCTGCAGTCTGAAGGCCTTTGTGCTGGAAAGAAATATAATCAACTTTGAGGTGGTAACGGCTCATTCACACACTACTGGTCATTTGGGAACGCCAATTATCCTAATCTGCATGTCTTTTGACTGTTGGGAAGAAAACAGATTACCTGCAGGAATCTCACCAAGTACATGCAAACTCCATGACCCGAGGTGGGAATCGAACCCGGAACTAGGGGGTATGAGGCGACAGTGCTAACCACTTAGCCACCTCTCGCAGCCTGAGGTCTAGAGAGAGCTGATTAGCCGAGCTCTCTCAGAGGGGAGAGATGAGAGGTACTTCGTTCTCCCACATTGATCACGGCTCTACAGCCAATCAGGGGCGTCTGTGAGCTCACGTAAGCGGAAGGAGCGGATAACGTTGTCCTCCGAGTGTGTTACGCCGCCCACAACAGTGCATGTGCAAGCAGTTCGAAAAGATGCGTTTGGGTAGCGTCAAGTGGTTAAGAGAAAACACGCGATAGACTGAGTGGCAGTAGTAGCCTTAATGTGGAGCCCCCTAGTGACGGGGAGGAATTGGACACGACTAAATTAGGGAGAAATCTGGCAAAAAAATCCCAATCCGCATTGTGGGCTTTAAAAAGAGATAAATAAAAAGAAAATCTGATGACTGACTTCTATTGTATGTATGTATTTTTAATTTTATTACCTATATTGTAATTTCTTAGTTGTAAAACATTTTGACACTGCCTTAGATTTGCTTTTACGTATCCAGTAACACAATTCCAGCTTAGAAGATTGAGGGCTGATTGCTCGTGGGGTTAAACAATGGCTTATATGGCGTTTCTGACGGCTTGTCGGTATGTTTGGACTCCGGAAGATCTACGCTAGCATGATTATTTGTTTTCCAGATAAAGATCAAGGTCCTTATGTGAGAGTTTCGGGCCAGTGTAATAGAACTAAATGCGTTTAGTGTAGTGTAGTGAGATTTTGGCCATTAACATTGTCTTATTTTATTATGCGCCATAAACAGGGATTTAGTTTTTTATGGAAAAATATTTCATGGTTGATTTGAATGCACCATAGCGACTGTAAAATGCTTTCACTTGCTCTGGATTAGCATGTGAAACAGAACTGTGTGCTTATCCAGTGGGAGGACGAATTTAAAATCCAATCTTGCAAATGAAGCCTTTCATTAAAATCAAGCTTTTTCAGCGAGCAGTACACTGATCATTTCGACTGCACAAATCATCTGTTTAGCCAGTAATTCTTCCAATTATTCGTCTCTCTTCAGCTGTTGGTGTTTCATCACATTGAGCAGCGTGATATGAGTAATCAAAGTCGAATTACTTACCAAAGCAATATACAGTAAAACTGTGCATGTGTGTGTGTGTGCGTGTGTGTGTGTTCAGAGGAACGAAGGAGGTGTGCGGGCGCTGCTGGAGAAGGCGGATAAGGCGGCGGAGGAGAAGGAGGGTGAGGAGGATGTGTACCAGGCCATGGCCCTGTCTCTCAACCAGGCCTGGAAAATGTTAGTGAGCCACCTGGAGAAACGGCGCTCACTACTGGAGCTCGCCTGCCACTTCTACGACCGCGCCCTGGAGGTGAGAGTTAGACGCGTGTGGCATAACTAAGAAATAAAGTACTGTATATTGTTCTTACTTGTAAGGGAGTTCAAGTAGTCAAAGGCAGGTGGTGAAACTACACCTTTTGAAACACTTCACACAAGCCAGTGCCAAGACCAATGCTTTCGTGAAGACACGATGGAGATTAGTGTCTCTTGTTAATAAGTCTGTTGCCAATATAAAGACAGTAAGAGACAGAAAAGTGATTGAGATGATGGGAAAAAAAGAGAAAAGTGAAAATGCAAAGATGTAGCGAGATGGAAAACTCATAAAAGGAACGATGATGGAAGAGAAAGAAGGGGTGAGTGGGTAAAAGAAGAGAAAGAGGATGAATATAGTGAGAGTGAACGGAGATGGTGTAGTGGTTAGCACTGTCGCCTTGCACCTCCAGGGTGCGGGTTCGATTCCTGCCTCGGGGTCTGAGTGGTTTTCTCCCACAGTCCAAAGATATGCAGATTAGGATAATTAATGTTTTGTTGTGAAAATGGGTCACCACGGTCCCTATTTGGACGACAGAGGTTCCTACTGTAGATAGACAGATGGAAAGGAAGAGAGAGGATGATGAGACTGTGTATGAATAATTAAAAATATACCAGTCTTTCATCATCATCCATCTTCGCACTGTTTCTCTGTTCAGAGTTGATGTTGAGGTTGTGTGTTTGCTTCACAGCTGAACCGAAGACGTGTGTGTGTGTGTGTGTGCGTGTGTCAGTCGAGTGCTTAATTTACTTTCAAAGTAACAGCTGTTTCCTCTGTGTTTTTTTTTTTTTTTTTTCCTAAGCCAGTGCTTTGATATTAGTTTGGGGAATTCACACTGAGCTGAAATTAGACATAAAAGAACAGGGCAGGAATGAAAACATATAAAGTCCTTTGCGGATCGGACTGAAAAAGAAAAACAAAGATATTTGTGCTCGTGTGTGTTTTTATTTATTTTTTTTAATCCGATGAGAACTGCGACAGAATTCCTGCCCTGATGCCTGTAATAAATGAAACTGGAATAAATAAATCTTAAAACACAATAAACTTTAAATTAAATTAAAGGTGTTATAGTTATAACTATAATAACATTATTGCTGACTTTGGATTAAACAGATTCTCTGTTCTAACAGGGAAACCTGTCGGAATTAATCACACATGCAGTGTGTAGGGGTTAGATAAAAAAATGTCTAAGTGTTCCTTAAAAAAAAAAAAAAAAATCTGTGCCCAGCATGCATGTGTTAATTAGGCATTAATAGTTGGACATTAATTAGCATGTCTTGTTTATTCTCGTCCTGTCTGGGTGAGTGTAGTTCGCTATTAAGATTGATGAAGCGGAGGAGCTGCAGTGTGCTGGACGCGAGCTGAACGGGGACATGGGTTTAACTGAGCTGAAGCACAAATACAGCAGTATGAAGAGAGGTGAGTGGTGAGAGATCTGTCTGTCTGTCTATCTGTCTGTCTGTCTGTCTGTCTGTCTGTCTGTCTGTCTGAGTGGATTTCCTCTGGGTTCTCTGGTTTCCTCTCACAGTCCAAAGACATACACAGTAGGTTGATAAATATTTCCAAACTGGCTGAGTGAGTGTGTGTGCCTGTTCCCTGTGAAGTATTGGCACCCTTCCTGTAACCCTACACAGGATAAGCTGGGTAGAAAAAGGTCTGTCTGTCTGTCTGTCTGTCTGTGTATTGCATTAATATTTAATTTATCTGCCTGTTACATCGTCATTATATTGACTAGTTTATCTTTGTGTCTGTTAGCCTGTCTGTCTGTCTGTGTGTTACATCATCATTCTATTTTTTCTGTCTGTCTGCGTATTGTATTAATATTCAATATATTTATCTATCTCCGGCTGTGAGGCTGTATGTCTGTGTACTGCATTTTCTTTTCTATTCTATTCATCCTAATGTCTGTCTGTATGTCTGTCTACATTATCATTCCATTTATTTGTCTGTCTGTCTGTTTGCATTATTATTCTAATTATCTGTCTGTTTGTATATTGAATAATCATTGTATTTATTCATTTGTATGTCTTCCTGTCCTGCATATTATATCTCTATCCACAGTATATCTCTGTCTGGGTACTATAGTACCTTTAGTTTGTTCATTTGTCTAGTTTACTGTATCCAGCTAATCATTTAATCTGTCTTTTTGTTTATTGGACATTTCAGTTTTGTTCGCTGTCTGTTATTCTGTCTTTCTGTTAATTCTATTTTATTTGTATAGCGCTTTTAACGATCGACATCGTCGCACAGCAGCTTTACACAATCACAATAATTATTTAAGTTTGTATGAAATGTGAATGTGTATAAATCACATTGAATTATGATAAGATTGTCCCTGATGATCAAGCCGAGGACGACGGCGCACAGCGATAAGGAAAAACTCCCTGAGATGGTAAAAAGAAGAACCTTGACCTAAGAGGGAATCCATCCTCATTTGGGTGATAACGGATAGCAGGGATTGATCTGCATCATACTATCAATCTCGCAGTCTGTTATTGTTGACTATTGTTCTATTAGACAGTTTACGTTGTTCTTCAACCCCTTTAAATTGCCTTTATTTTATTGTATTAGTTTTCTTTTGAGAAATGAAGGCAATAGAGTACAGAGGTAAAAATGTTGAACAGGGTAGGCCAGAACACAGACCCGAGTAAAGTGATGAGTAAAGTAAAGTGTACTTTCATTTAAGTAAAGGGGTTTAAAGGGTTGGGGTGAATCACTCAGAGAAGGAAGGAGGGGAAGTGAGGTTTAGGTGAGCTGGTGCTATACAATCGCACGATAGCAGCGGGCGGTCGAGGTTGGTCGACGGTCATGATCTCTTTTCCTTGGGTGAATGACGGGCTGGCAGATGGTAAGAGGCGCTGGCTGTTGGCCCGCTGTCACAGCAGGATATCGAGGCGTGCTTACACTTAGCTCCTGAGTGAACATGACCCTCGACCTTTACTTCATCATAATATGTGTGATGAGAATCCAGATGTTTAGTACTTCCTGCGTTTTATTTCTGAGAGACTCCAGAGTCAGAAGGGAGCAGTGTATTATCCTCGCCACACTGACAGATCAGACTGTAATGATGAAGAAATACCACGGCACCATTTTAATCATGAAGCTAATCTCTGGAGTGATAGTCGAATAAAATTTAGATATGTCTGTGTGAAGTAAAAAAACTTACTGTAACTTTTTAACCCCTTCATCCACACCTAGCAAATATTTTTCCATAAATCATATTTTTTTTGAGAATTGGCTTTTTATTTAATTAATTTTATTATTAATAAATTATTTAAACCTAGAGTACACCTGGACATTTTAAGGCTCACCAAATGGACTTAATAAAACTCTGTAAACCTTCAGGGCTGCTGGAGAAGTCCATGTTGGCGCTGAATAAAAGTTACGAGTTGTTGGATTTCCTGAAGCGCTTCGAGGCCGAGGAGGCGCTGAAGTACGGCACCGGGACACGGGGTGCTCGGAACAGCTACAGGAATGTCAATGGACTGATGGAGCTCCTGCAAGACCGGCGCAGGGCAATCGACCTGGGGATGACCGAACAAATCCGCAAACAGGAAGTGAATAACGGGATCTCTGAGTGGGAGAGACAGGAACAGGAAGTAAGTAACTTGAGAGTAGACGTTATTAAAGCAAACTAAACAAATATGACTTTTTTTTTTTAACTGCAAATGTTTTATGTATGTATAGATATAATGTTTTAGAGTAATTAGCTATCAATCTGGTAATGTGTGTTTGTGCTCTAGCTCCCCAATCAACTAGGTGTAAACGTGTTGCATCGGTTCATTTGTAACTGCGGTGCGAGCAAAAAGTATGCCCCGTTTTTGATTTGCACGTAAAAAAACAGCACGCAGTATGGAAAAGTGCTTTTTTTTCATGAACAAGTGTGTAAGAATAGATAAAGAAGTGTGTTAAACTTCGGGTTTAAACGCAGAGCACTGCAATCCAAAGCATGACGATGCACGTCCGAATACTTCTGCCCACACTGTCAACACTCTGCAAAAACTTCGTTTTCAGGTGTTAAAGCCTCCTCCCTATAGTCCTGATCTCACTGCATCGGACTTTCATCCGTTTGGTCCCCTGAAAGCAGAACTACGAGGATGAAGATTCACTTCTGATGAAGAAGTGAGGACTGCGGTGCATTCATGGCTCGCAGCTCAACCTCAAATATTTTTTAATGAGGGGAAAAGCTTGTTGAAAGATGGACAATGTTTACTGAAAAGCAAGGACATTAAGACACAAAAAATATGATGTATTTGCCTTTTCTAAAAGTTAATTAAAAAAAATATAAATTCTACATCCAGAGTGCGGATAATTTTTGACTCACCCTCATATTTAATTAAATAGCTCTGGTTCCTCATCACGGCAGTTTTGCTTTAACTAGATAATCGCATGTATTTCTGAGGAATTTATAAATGTACCCATTTGGACCACTTTCTGTTCTGAAACGCGCACACATGGCACTACGGAGGGACGAAACATCAATGATCATCAACAGATTATGAATATTTTTGTTTATTTAACCTGTTGTTTTGCTTTGGCAGCACATATCCTTCTGGTGGGAATAGAACCAGTGTTAAGCTGGTGACCAACAGTTAGTGTCATTAACAGGTGTGCAAGTAGTTTCAAATTCTTACCGATACGATATAGACAGAATATGAGGAGAATAACCCATGGAGGTGGTGGACGGTCCTGCAAATCCCCTAAATTCTCTTTATGTCCCCACTTATTCCGCTTTAAAACTGCCTCAGCTAATTAAATGTTCAGGGGTGGAATTTCAAATAGTGTAAAATGGAAAGCTAGTGCACTAGGTAGGGTGTACAATGCCTTGTTCCACACACCAAGTAGTGCTCATCAGCTTTTACATTTTTTTCAATGTCTCCGGATATAGTGTTGCATTCCCCCATCTCTGCACAAGAACTGTAAAGTTTTCATCATCACTCCGGTTCTATAGCCATTAAATACTGCCTAGTTAATTTTCACCCACCCTGTAATTAATCATCCCAGTGTTGTTATCTAAAGTTCTGCTCACAATGTTCTACCTTTTCCTCTTGCAACGTTGATTCCTCCTACCGTCTCAGTGACATCCCCTCTGCTCTTGGCCTCCCCTTGAGGATCTGTATCTCAAAACCTCTGGAGCTGTTCACAGTCTCTGTTTCTAAAAGTCCTGTAACTGTCTGACCTCTTATCCACGTTGCCACGCAGGTAAGACGTTGGTTTAAGGAAAATGCCGACCTGTTCTTGGAAAGGAATCAGCTTGGCTCGTCCCTGTCTGAAAGTGAGGAGTTACTGCGGGAGTATAAAGAATTTGAACTCAAAGCCAAGGTAGGACTTGTTTTCTAAGGACTTTAACAAGCACTACAGATGAGAAGTAGAAATGTCTGAAACTGTTAACACTCTGCACACCTAACTGATTTATTCTGTAACTAAAATGAGTCTTTGGATTTTACAGCACAAGTCTGTGTATAACATTTATTGCCGTATGGGTAAGGAAAAAAAATCAATGAAACTTTTAGTAAAAGTTAATTGTGGTTGAATAAGTGTTCACCTCATTGCTGTGAAAATCCCTAATTAGTTCTGATGCAATGTTTTCGAATTTGCCAAACTTGGAATATTCCACAGACCTCCATTATATTCATTGTTAAAAATAGAAAGAAGATGGCACCCTGCCTAAATAGGACCGGACCATCCACTTAATGTTAATGTCAGTGACCAGATAAAGAGGAGATTAGTCAGAAAAGCAAACTAGAGATTAAGTGGTAACTCTGAAGGAGATGGAGGAATCCACAGCTAAGATGAGAGAAGCTGTTCAGGACAACTCTCCACAAGGCTAGGTTTTAAAAAAAGATAGGAGGAGGAGGAACAAGTGAAATCCTTTAAGTTGAGGATAAAAAAACCCTGTCGAGAATGTTTTCTGGTCTCAAGAAACCTATATTGAACTGTGGTTTAAATTGCTACATTTTACAAAAATCCAACCCTGAGATCACCTGCAGTGAAGCATGGTGGTGGTTGCATCATGTTGAGATACCCCTGGCCTCTTAGTCCAATTAAAAATAAATCAACTAACTGTTTTTCAGTTTTAAGATCATAGCTTGTCCTGTAAATACTAAATACAGTCTACTGTTGGTATTAAATCTCTAATGTGTTTAAATGCTCTATGCAGCAATGGACAGTTTTAGTGGAGCGACTTCTCCAGCAGGCATCCGAGCTTCTTTCATTAAGTGATCAAGCAAAGCTTGACTCCATTGCAGAGAAAAGTGAGAATCTGCGCACCACAAACGAGCAATTCCAGGGTCTGATGATGTGTCGAGTGGGACAGCTGCACGAGAGCAACGGCTTCTTCAGCAGTGCTAATAAAGTAAGTGAGCAAGGCAGTAAAAGGCAGCTATAATTATAACTAACAACCCTGATGACTTGGCTATTTAAGCTTGTGGTTTAATATTCTTGATCCATCACAGAGAGTAAATTAAAGATACCATAAAAAAAATACGCCCACGTTATGCTTCCTCAATTAACTAACTGAATATTGCCAATTAATAATACGTCCCTTTGATTAAGTAATGCACTCCTTTAATTTCATAATTATCTCCCATAATATCTCCCCTGTTGATTTCAGAAATTATGAGGATGTTGTTAGCAGCGCAAAATAGCAGATTATTAATGTTTTATATAATGATTAGCTTTTCTTTTTTAATCTTTTCATTTAGCAAGTATATTTAACACACACTTGTTCTTTCTTTTTATATTATCCTTCTTAAAGGCTTTTACATACATACATACCGACATATACAGTACACACATATACATGGATACGGATGGGTGGAGGAATGGATAAATATGTAGATAGATATCTTAATGACCTCATATGACATCTAAGCTATTAAGATTTGGATTACCGTTTTCTCTCAATTTACCCAGAATAAAGTTTGACAATACCTATTTTATGCAATGGATCACTGTCTGAATGACCCACCAGTCTAAAAGAGTGTAATATTAATTTGTAGAATGGAATGAAAGATTGAAAGGCACTGTATAATATCTAAATGCAACTGTTATTTTTATGAGCTAATGCATAAAAGTGGATTGTGAAATTATTTCAGGTCTGAAAATGTTTAATATCTAAAGCATAAACTGTATAAAGAGAACTAGACAAATCCTCCGTTGTCGATATAATGGTTGACACTGCCTAAATCCTGGTTAATCAATAAATGTGCAAATAGAAAGAACAAATGGAGGCTGACCTAACACCATAATCTAACGATCTTAGCTTTAGCTAAGTTAAAATGCAAACGTGGCTAATGTTAATTTATACACCAATACTTTTGAATGATCTCCATAATTCATACCCTTCACATTGTCCTGTGTGGTAACTTATACATTTCTTGTCGGAAGTTAAGCTACAGTGATTCCGGTCATCTGGTAAGAGACGGCTAGCGGCTGTAATGCAGCTGTTACTCAAATTAGCCGCACCTGTAATCTATATAAATAAGCGAAAGGTTTTGTCTGTACGTTGGTTAGAACTCATTCTTTCAACGATATCTTTACGTTTTATACATTAGAGGACCCCAAACCAGTCTCAGATCACTTTTTTGTCCGTTCATCTGTCCAGACAGATTTCGTCACAGCATCATGCTAAACTGGTATATAATGAAACAGAATTTAATGAAACTTTTGCAGTACTTCGATATCTACCTGAAGTTTAGCCCTCACCATAAGTGATATCAAAATGTTGAGTAAATGCGATGTTACGAACAGTTATTTGCCGGATTTAATAATCTACTAAAATAAGCTACTAATAAGCTATTTGCTCAAAGTAAACAAACACCTGCACTAATAGATATTGAGCTGGAGTCGTTTTAAGACGAAACTTAATCTTCATCCAATTTGCTTTTTCAATTTCTAATCTGTGATTCACTCTCCGATTACCGAACAGGGAGTGTATTTGTCTGACGAAGAAAAAAAGTACAACTTACTGTAGCTTAAACAAGGCGTAAGATACTCAACTTTACAACATTGTATTTCTTTGTATTAATAAGTTAGAGATGAGAGCTCTGATATACAGAAACATGTACGTGGGCTTCAACCAGAAATAATAATATTCCTGATTATATTAAAGCTGATCAGAATATTGTTTAGCTTTAAGCTTTTAACTATTTCTAAAAACCCGTTACGCACCAACGACCGGTACTTCAGCTAGTTATACAAAATTTTATGGCTTAATAAAAATCCACTGTACACTTGTGTACCCTGTATATTTTCGTGAACTGGTTTTGTACCAGCACACGTTTATTTCTGACAATGGGGGTCTAGGGGGATTTTACTCGCTTTTGGAGTCAGCTCCCAGTGGACAGTTGAGGAACTGCACATTTTGCCTCTTCCGCATTGACATCATTTTTCAGACAATTTGAAAGAAAAAAAAAAAGTCACCCTTCATTTCATTGTTTTTTTTTCTTCCATTATAAAATATACACAAGATCAGGCATAACTTAAGAAAATTACCACTTAAAAGAGCATTAGCAGTATTTCTTCTGAATAATACTTCTGTAGGTCCTTTGATACAGCACACTGACGCACTGATTTATTGATTTATTTTTTTTCCATCAGTCACTACACAGTATATTGAAGTACAAAGCCTGTTCCATATTCACTCCCCTTTGTGGTTGTCAGGCATTTGTAATCCTGGGAACTATTGAGAGCGCCATAAAAGGTTTGAAGACTCAGACTGTGCAGTTGCCGGAGCTGGCTAAGAAGCATGAAGAGCTGCATCGGAATATCAAAGATGCGGCTGCCGAACCTCTCCAACGAGGACAGCTTATACTTCAGAAGCTTAGTCCACAAAGGTAAGACATTAAAGAGCTAACGCTTGAACAATTTAAAGCATTTACAGTATCTGCTTTTAGAAAAAAACAAGCCACCCTTCTTCATTCATATTTTTTACTGATTTTAACAATCAGTTTCCACCACATGAAGTGATTTGCACTGTCGACTTGCACCTCCAGGGTCCGTGTTCGATTCCCGGCCAGGATCGATTC
Source organism: Clarias gariepinus (assembly GCF_024256425.1). Classification (NCBI taxonomy): domain Eukaryota; kingdom Metazoa; phylum Chordata; class Actinopteri; order Siluriformes; family Clariidae; genus Clarias; species Clarias gariepinus. The sequence continues at coordinate 34,799,219 of NC_071104.1, forward strand.
CCGTCTCTGTATGCATGGAGTTTGCATGTTCTCCCCGTGCTTGGTGGGTTTCCTCCGGATACTCCGGTTTCCTCCCACAGTCCAAAGACCTGCAAATTGAACTAATTGGCGTTCCCAAATTGCCCATTGTGTGTGAATAATTGTGTAAGTGTGTGTGCCCTGCAATGCATTGGAACACAGTTTAGGGTGTACCCTACCTTGTGCCCTAAGCCTCCTGGGATAGGCTCCAGGCCCCCCACGACTCTGAATACAGGATAAAGTGAGTTATGGGTGAATGAGTGAGTTTCCACCACAATGATTCTTTTAGTGGATGGAAGGTATAGACACCTCACAGCTACACACTCCCCGTCTCTGTGTGGGATCTCCAATTTTCTTTTCCCCATTCCAGAAACATGCCAGTAGGTGCACTGGCTGTACTAAAATTCCACACGTTGTGAATGTGTGCACGTATTGTCTTGCGTTATATATGTATTTCACCAGGGGTGTATTCTCCGGAACCACCACAGCTCTGATCAAATTAAACATATAAATGTAACATTTCATCTGTTTAAAGATAAATTAATTACTTCCTTTAGTTCTCTGAAACTGGATGAATGAAGTAATGGCTAAAAAGCATATAAATGAGCTTCTCTTCACTTAGCATCCTTCATTAGAACGAAGCAGCCTAGATGGTATAGATGTCATAAATTTGTACTTTGTCTGTGTATTGCTTGATTTTCCTCTAATCCTCAGCATGTATGCTTTTATGGCAGTGCCCAAGTCGGAGGTGTGCAGAGGATGCT